>NC_089292.1:1200000-1500000 GCF_008629635.2 Kwoniella shandongensis
ACTCATTATTCATACATACACCATCTATCCTTTCTTTGTACTTGCATCGAACTATAGCTATACAACAGAAGCATACTCCCTCTCACACAAGTAAGACCTCGACACAAACACACCGTGAGTGCTAGAGCAAATCGTCTGCGGGCCGGCGAGAAGAGGGTGACAGTCTTAAAAAGTCGCCGGGCTGATTGACCGAACTCATCTGACTTTCAGACTGCCTCTCTTCACCTCGGTCGATTTCCTACATCACCATGCCGGTCCCTACCCCAGCTGGCAACCTCGACTCATGGCGGTCTCCTCCCCCTCAAGATACTCCCCTCACAGAGGTACGTTCCATCTCATCCTCTCAGAGCACAGAACAAACAGAAATGTTGGATCACGGTGGAATGGACCGGGCAACTTTCCCGCATGGTCCCGATTTCTGCTATTCCCTCCATCCATAATTTCAATCATCTGTTCCAGCTTATCTCTACTTCTTCCTAATCCATCCTGCCCGTCATGCCTGCCTGTGCCGCGTGTGTGTGCTTGCAACTGCTGCTGCTGACATCGTGTGTATCTACCTCCCATTGTATTCTCTGACACATACACACAATAATTACGAAACCCTTTTTCCAACGATTTCCAAAATGTCCACATGTTCCTTTCATCCCTCGTCTTCCAACAAACCCTCATCCCCCTCATCGTAAATTTACCATCAAACGATACTTCTCCCTCACTTACCATCAATGTCTTCCTCGACCTACATCACACCTATCGTGCTTTGGAACTACCCACAGCCAACATCTCTTCCGGGATTACTATCACCTAAGCCAAAGGCCGAGACGCCAAATATAGCACAGGTAGGGAAGAACGACTTGATTCATCCTTCTTTTTTACCACCTTGCGAACACGGACGGGACGAGGGCGATATGCATTCCCATGCATTTGGTGAGTCAACCACAAGCTTCCTCATCCCACCTCATTGGTATAGACTCCTACTAACGCTACTCCTTCGTACACTAGACCTCTTGTCATTGTCGGGCGGAACACCGGCACCTTCCCGTCCTCCTCTCCCTGCCACCAAATCAACCATGACCACCCATACCGTCCCCTCTTCCGTTCCTGCACACACGACATCATACCTCTCCGCGTCAAGACCGCCAACGACCGCTGCGCCCGTCGTAGAGAAGAAGGAGAACGGAGCTGTCCCACCTAAAGCTCGAAGAATGAGTTCATCGACGACCGGAGTTCTTGGAAGAGGCAAATTGGGATTGACTGGAACGGGTGATAATGGACTTGGACTAGGTGGTTTGAACAAGGACAAGTAAGTGTTCTGGACGCGAATCCGCCTTCAATCCCTCTTCAGTCTCGGCCTAGTTTCCGACGGAGTATTGAAAGAGTGACTAATCAATGAATACCATCTTAGTCGAACCCCTGCATACGCTGGATCTACCCCTATACCTAACCGTCGACCCACTATCAGTGGCTCCCCTGTACCTCAGCTGTTTGACTTTGCTCGAACAGACCGACGTCCTTCTCAACCCGGTTCCAGATCCACCACATCCGTGGCCGCCTCTCTACCTGTCCGGAATGGACTTCACTCACGGCACGCCCCGCCCACACCCATCGACGACGATGATATCGAGCTGGATATGGAGTTTGACGGAGATGACGACGATGAGGGAGAAGGTAGCGGACGAAGTGGGAGTGCGGACATCGACATGGACATGGATGATGAAGATGGAGAGGTCAAGAAGGAGTGGGAGAAGTTGGCATTGGGTACAGGAAGTGGTGGCGTCAAGGGTAGAAGAAAGGGCATGGTCTTCAAGTGCGAGAACTGTGGCAAGGTCAGTCAATTGTTTGCCGTCGTCGTATGAGATGCAGGAAAGGACACGTGTTGACTAACTCATCGCAGGAATACCGACATCCGAGTTGTCTGATCAAACATCGATGGGAACACAGTCCTCATTGGAAAGAACCCACCGCGCTCAGCATGAGCAAGCACCAGCAAGTTCAAATGCTCGAAGTGAGTTTCCACACTTGTTGGGGTGTTGTTCCTGGGCTGACGATCATGTCCTAGGCGGCCGCTATTCTTGCCCACTTGGATCCTACGGCCAATCCCGGTCGATCACTTCCCAATGACAAATCGCTTTGGCCTGCTGTCCTCTCTCCTCATCTTGCTGGTGAGAACGCCAAAGGTCGATCAGCACGAAGTAATCGAGATCCTTCTCTACTGAGATCCCCACCGAGCTCAGTCATTCAGCCTCTGACCCCTTCATCATTACGCGAGCCTCTCAGCTTGGGCGCTATGGGCGAGCGCAGTACGAAAGAGAGAAAGTCATCTCCGGGATCGGATTCTACGACATCGTCCATGGGTGCTGGCGAGCCTTATATCCCTCAAACTAGCGGTCTGGGCCTCAAGAACGGTTCATCTTCTCCTTATGCTCGACCTACCAATGCGGTAGGTATCAAAGTCACTCGACCTCGAGGTAACTCTTCCTCGCAATCTTCGTCAATACCTGGACCTGCGACTCCTCAATCAGTGGGATCATTGCCCGATATGGCAGGTTTGAACTTCCGATCCGGTTCAATCGGTAATGGTTCTGTCCCGAACAACGGAATGTCCCCGATCCCTAGTCGAACGATGCCCCTTTATCTCAAAGCGGGCATGGTGGGTGGAGGGATGTTCGGTGCGATCAACACCGCCGTCCCTAGTAGTTCAGTGAGGAGCGGTGCGGCCGACTTGCCAGAAGACGACGAAGAGGACGAAGAGGATGATGGCTGGACTAGCGGTTCTCGTTCTCGGAATGGGAAGAAAGGGTCTAGCGAAGAGGCAGAAGAGAGGAGAAAGAATGAAGGTGAGGAATGGGCAGGGATGGCATTGGAGATGGAACTGTAGTAGAAAGAATAGACCGGATCGGAGCGGTGTGTTTGTGTGTGAGGTGGCTCCACGCGGGCGTGGAGGTGAATATCAGATGGAGATGTGCGAGAATCAGAGCTGTGAGAGAAGTATGGTGGGGTAAGGCGGTTGGCGGTGATGGGCGAACGACGAAGTTGTAAATATTGTTTTTCTCTTTTTTCCCTCCAGTATCAGAGTTCCGTCAATCAATCAAGCAGTACTACAGTAGGTATACGCAACATTTCATGTCAAGGGAGTAGTGGTAGTTGGGAAATCATGCACATGAATACCAATCAATAGGGGCAAGTCGCACACTTGCGAGAGATGACAGCGCGGCTCCGGACCACAAGCAGTCATGACGAACGGTACTTGAGGTGGTTATAGAGTCTTCTTTCTATCAACTGAATTATGGTGGCGCGATTGTATTATATGATCACATTTGATGGGTGCGAATTATACTAATTGTCCTACTGATACTGTAATATCTAAATCGAATTCCCAAAAGTAAAGGCCCAGCCCCATGCTCGAATAGCAAGAAACATCCCTCTGAACTTGCTGCTTCCTGGCTCGGCTCACCAGCCGAATGTCTCCGCGTGATAATCTACCATCACTCCACCTGCCCATACTTCCTTCGCATCCATAACTTCCATCGCACCTTTCTTCGCAGCGTCCAACAGACTTTTCGGTCCACAAGCTCCGACCATGATTTTCCCTCCTTTTCTCGTTCGGTGTGTAGCTCTACTACCTCCTTGTCCTTTCTCCTGATCCCCTGATGTCGGTTCTATCGTCACCGATTCTCCATTCTCCACTTCTTCAGATGAAGTCGCACCGCTAAGCTCTAGCGAACTCTTCACGTTCTCCATCAATTCTTTGATAGCACCTTCCAGATCCGCTCTTCCCTCATGCCATCTGACAATCCCTTCCAACCCTTCTGACGCCTTTCGTCTCAAAGCCAACTCTGCCGGACCTAGAACCGCTGCGAAACTTGCTCGACGTTCTTTCGGATCTGTTATAGCTTCAAGCGCGCAGATCGATCTTCTCAATTCGTCCGGAGTGCTCTTCGTCTCTTCTCCCAATTGTTGCAAATTCAACGACGGAGTCAGAGGTCTCGAGATCGTCTCTGATTCAACAAGCTGTTGGATCGGATCTATAGGTGATGGGGTAGAAGTGAACGAGGCCATAGATGCTCCCGAACCGGAATTCGTGGATGATGATCGAGACATTTCAGGTGCTGCAAGATGTGATAGCGACGTTGAAGCGTCAAGGAAAGAAGGTCGTCCTTTCATTGAGATCGGTTGAGGAATCAAGATCGATCCTCGAGGTTTCATACTTGGTGAAGGTTGATGTTGCATCGGTATGGATCCTCTTCTCCCTGCACCTGGATTCAGAGAAAGCGGTGTCGAATGTCGTCGTGGTGGTTCATCAGATATGGAGATTTGTCTTGTTCGAGCGACGGGTGAAGGTGTACCAGCATATGCGGATGGAGGGGTGGAAGATCGTTCGCCGTTTGGACCAGTACCAGACATGGATAGCTGGCGTAATCGACTCGGTGGAGTTGAAGGTGTACCCGGACCAACATCTCCTGACATGGAGAGTTGACGAACTCGAGTAGGAGGTGTAGCCAATCCCGCTGAAGGGTTCGAGGTCTGACTATCTGCGATTGAGACCTGTCGTATTCTAGCAGGAGGACTCGATTCAGCGTGTGAGGAAGGCGAGCCGTTCTGTGTCGGGGAATAAGGTCGCCACGGTGTCGCAAATACTGGTGAATGGGGATCCAGTTCGTCGTCGTGTAATCCGGGTGAAGGTACAGTTGGAGCATCCATCATTTCCGCTGTGGATTGAACACCTTCCATCGGAGTCGGCTGGTTCAGAACGATTTCGAGCTCTTCGCCCTCGATGATCGGTACAACTTTCGACATCGTTCCTTCCGGTGGGTGATATCCGTGTCCGTGAACATGGACTTGAGCGTTTCCCGTCATACTATATGATCCGAAGGGGTTTTGGAATCTGACCGGTTCTGAATCACTTCCACCTGTAGGTATCGTGTTCCCCGCATATCCATCGGACCAAGCGAAACCTGCAGCACTCTGTCTCCTACTTCCACCTCCTGAAGATGCTTTCTCATCTTCACTCTCTGACTGTCTGCTTTGCGCGAGACTCCCTCTTCTATCCATTTCTGGTACCGCCGCCGTCGTACTACCCCTCCTACCCTTTTTGTTGCCCTTCAACTCTTTTTTCGCCTTCTTCTTCGTCTTGGTCGATGAGTTGGATCCATCCGATTTCCCAGACTCTGAGGGCATCATACTTCCTCGTCTTGTACCTGGTCGAGTACCACCGATCAACGCTCTTGCAGCTGGACCAGTCCAAGAAGCCCAAGAGAATGTCGACATGAACCGACTTCGTCTTCTTTTCTGATGTGCCGGTGGCTCGTTCGCTCGATCTTGGAGGTACGCGGCAAAGTCGCCCGTTGGCATTTGAGGGAGAGTGGTCATGGACATTCGAGGGAAGGTGTGGCGGGTGACATGGACATGTAGTATCAGAGAAAGGTCGGGTGGGAGGGAATGGAGGTGCCCCTTCAGTAAGGGCGTGATCCAGTCGAGATGCACTAAGAGACGTCCACGTCAATCAGCAAATGATACCTCGATCGTCTGATGAGCTGCGTCACCACTTACATCGCGAAGTCACCATCCAAACAACCGAGATGAATTTGACCCGGCTCTTTCCTTCCCGAATCTCTCGCAATACTTCCAGAAGATGTGATAGAGCAAACGAAACACCCGATCCACCTGCAAAGATCAAGATCCCATCATAATCCCTCAGATGCGCTTTCTCCCCATATGGTCCATCCACAGCCGCTTTGACCTCAACTTCAAACTTCTCTTCCATCCCCAATCCCTTTTCTTTCCTCGCAGCGTCGACTGTATCCTTCATCTTCTTCGTGAACCCATCTCTCACTCTGACGATGAATGCCAATTCCCCTGCTTCTGCTCCGTTTTCGGGATGCTTCGCGATCGTACTAGCGGTGAAAGGGTGAGATTCCCAAGGTAATCGAGATATGCTTGGCATAACGATATAGAAATGTTGACCTGCGGACCATTTGAGATGTGGGGAAGGCTGAGTGAATCGTACAAGGAGAGTGGAGGGTGTGAGGAGTGTGAGAGTGGCGGTAGAATGGATGGCGGAAGGGGAAAGGGAAGGTCTGATCCAGAGCTTGTTAAGCACGACGAGTCGAGCAACTCGAAGTAATCGGTCAGCAGCCCATAACCCGACTCCAGGCTAAGGTCAGTCGGTCGACCAATCAGCTGATGACTAAAGTTCGCTGGGAAACTGATAGACTCACGTAGATCCAGACGTCTATCGTACGCCAGTGCATCACGAAAGCTGCGAGCATGAGTGCCACAAGCACGATGTGCATGGCCAGGAAGAACTCGAACATCTTGCGACGGAAAACGGGCAGCGACAATAAGGCGAGCAGAGTGATGGAGAAGATACTGGTGAAGCCCTGTAGTCGCAGATGTAAGCATAATTACTCGCAAACAGATGCTACAAGACTCACCCAGTGGACGATGGTTGTGCGCCATGCCTTGTCATTCCACCCATGACTCAACCTCCAGTGACCTCCTGCATGTATCCAAGAACCAAGCAGAAGCAGGTTACCCGCCGCGCGATGCAAGTAGTTCAGTCGATCATACGAGATCCCCGTCAACACTGATAAAGGTTGCTGTCAGCGTTGATATATTCTCGTGAACATCATTAGCTTACAAGAGATGAGGTTGTTTTTCCCTGCCAAGGCGATGATCAGTGGTACCTGAGCGACTGCGACCCAAGCAGCCTGATTTGACCATTCGAGGGTGTCCCATCCGGCTATCAGATGTCAACTCAGACTCGTATTTTGGCAATCCCAGCGACCGAGACGACTCACTTCCGTAGAAAGAGAGGACCAAGAAGCCAACAGTGTATCCTACTCTCCATGCTACCTCGGTCGTAGGGTATGCCACTTTCTTGGCCTTCTTGGCCCAAAATCTAACAGATGGCAGAGTGATAGCTGTCAACAAGACGTGCTTGTCCAACCAGACCCCAGTCGCTCTGATTGTCCGTCGTACTTGTCCATACAACCTAGAACGAGGGGCCGTTCGTTGCGACTTCGAGGAGACCGAAGACTTTTCGGGCTGGGTCGAGCTGGGCGCAGGAGTTTGTCCAGATCCGGCATTGGGAGAAGTGATGACGGGTCGAGAGTAGTGCTTGTATAGCTTGGAGGCGACGTTGAGGAGGGTGAGGATGAAGAGGATGATGGAGGTCGTGTACCAGTACAGGTAACCCACTGGAGCGGGTAAGCCCATCTTGGACGAAGAGAATTAGCGGAGGGAGGGGCAAGAGTCTACACAACCTGGTCGTTGTCCGAGTGGTCGCCCATACAAAACGGAATGAAACGAGCGTGATGGCACCAATGACGTGAAAGATGATGATGAGATTAAGACACAATGAGATTGATAGTGATAGTGTTAGTATGATTAGTGGTACCAATATTGATTCAATCAAAGTTTCCTGTTGCATGCTCTGTGGTAAAATCACCTACTGCGCATGCATACTTTTATCATCATCTGGGCACTGATCCACCAAAGCGCAAATATAACGTAAAATCCCATTGAGAGTGGTTAGTCCGGTCAAGACATATACCACTCATTCATCCGGAAAGGCAGGAGCAGAAGGGTTAAGTGAGATGAGAGGCGTTGTAGCATATCGGCATGTCCTCGTGTGTTTAGAAGAGCTAGTGATAATCATCCAAGAGGGGAGGATTTGGACCTCGCATAGGAGCTGGGGGCGGACGGAGTGGACCCAATCATACCCTTGATATTCCGCTATACTGCAAACGGCCCATCCGGAAGCGCAGAGCTGTCATGTTTTTTGTGATTATTGTTTGTTTTCTGGATCGACAGGTTCGTATTTTGACGTCAGGATCCAGGGTTACCGGTTGTTAAACCTAGAAGTTTGCACGGGATGGCTTTGTAGAGTGGAAGATAACCCCTGGTTCAACGGGACATGGGATGGGCTACACAGAGTTGGAAGATTAAAATAACGAACGCAAACAAACAAAGTAAAACAACCGCCGGATATGGTAAATACAACTCACACGCGCCTAATTAAACCTCAAATGGATATCAAATGACAGACTCCAGAAAGATGAAAGAACAGTGTCGCGAGCCTATATCTGAAATCTTCAGCTAGTCAGGGTACACCGCTTTTAAGCTTTGGTTGGTTGTTGTGATATGTTGATGTAGTACGAGTAGGTAGTAGGTAGTACGGGTGCAATTACGCGTGCAATAGCAGTTGGTACAATAAGATCTGGAACGGGGCTGGACCCGAACAATCTGAATCAAATCCGACAACGACACACAAAAGTCATTGATCACCTGCTGCGTGCGTTCACTGCGCACAATACAGTAACTGTCACTCATCCTCACTATCACCATCGAAACAATCATCAACATCACCATCGACAATCACAATACATATTACGCGTCGTCCATCGCTCACAACGGCCGTGACTGACAAGGGATGCCCATCTCGCGACACGACTAGCTTATCAAAATTCGGCTCTCGGTCCGCTGCTGGAATTCCAAAATCAAGACACGACCACCCCAAGAACTTGCATCCGTGGACATTCTTTCAATCCAATTTCTGTATTTGTATTGCTCGTTGATTCAAATTTCCTTGCTTGACCATCTTGATTTTCGATACTACCCTTTCAAAACGCGACCAGACTACCTTTAGCTGTGCTTTTGATTGACGGAAATTGAATCGGAGCCTTTCTTGATCGTATCTTGTAACGCAAAACTTTGGTCCGGGACAACAACCTTCCAACGCAAAAAAGCACAGCAATGGCCACCTCCGTGTCCGCGTCTCCGAACATACCTTCCGACCTTCAACAAACCACATCAACTTCTTCACCTTTACCACGACCACCGACATTGTTGTATCCAGCACTACACCTCGGATCGTTCGACGGGTTGTCACCGCAACCATACGTGACTTCACCGCTTTCCCCAGCTCGTTCTCGATCACAATCCACACATCATACAATTCTCTCTTCTGCGAGTTCGGCATCACCAACACGTCAGGAATTCGGAGAAGGTCCTGAGAAGGGGGAATACAGTGCGGGTGATCCAGTGCGGATCGATGAGTCACAGCCATTTCCCGCTGTGGGGCGTGGTTCTCGATTGAGCGTCAGACCATCAAGTTCGTCGTCCGTGTCATCGCGTTCGTCAGGGAAGTTAGGAAGAGGTACCAACGGATCAATCCCTCCTCCATTACCTCCACCAACAATGGCCTTGCCACCTCTTCCTATCCTCTCTCCCATTTCTCCATTGGGGTCACCGTCCCCGTCATTTATGAAGACAGTCAACGGAAACGGAGGGCAATCTTTCGCTTCCTCATCGTCATCGCTCCCCTACAATCGATCAACTTCGGCGTCCCGCGATCTCCCTACCATTCCCAGTCGAGCTAGACCACTAGGTCACTCCCTCACTATTCATATTCCTGGACCTCTATCCCCTTCTGGGTTCGACAAAGACGGAAACGCCGTACCCGATCCCATCCTCAAGCACTCCCCTGGAATCGCGAGACGTAGAACAGTCATCGAAAGTAGTGGGCCAAGCCATGAGCCCTCGCCTGTCAGACTCTCTGGGACTATCGACACTTTCTCACCACCCGCTCAGGAGACTCCGCCAAAGAGCGAAAAACGGTCATCGGTGGAACGTGGATCGATTCTGATGCCGCATCCGCAACCTACACCCGGAACGGAACAGAAGGCGGCACTGGAAAGTCCCAGGAGATTAGAGAAGAAGCAGTCGACCCATGATCTCAAGAATTCGTCACCTTCATCACCCACAGCGCGCAGATCACTCCCTCGTCCTCCGAAAGTTGAAGCAGCGGATCATACCCAATCCTCGGCAGCGGATCTGGTACAAACTGCGCGACTTCCACTAGCGGTTCAGACGCAACTCAACTCTTCCGCTCCACCTCGTCAAGCGTCTGCTCCTGCTCCTATGCCCTCCAATCAGCCTCAGCGATCTGGTCTAGCTCCACCAAGTGCACCTGTGCCGTCGTCTAGCTGGCCACCACTCAACGTTACTCGATCACCGCAAGCTCCGCCGCCACAGCCTCAGGCCGGATCCACTTTGAAACCGGTATCCTTCTACCAAACCCACCAGGCTAACAATTCCGCTTCCAGCTTGCCCGTCATCGCTGGCTTGGCTGACACCGGTCCTTATCCATCTGCAATTTCGACAACACCCGGTAGAGCTGGTGCAGGTGGTCAGAACGGTGTGGGCATGGGTCGGCCTAGTGGTCAACCTGCTGCGGGACCAAGCAGAATGCCAAGCAAGCCCCAAGAGGAGATTTGCCTGGAATGCATGATGCGCGACAGGGATCTGGCAGACGTTGACGTCCAAGGTGAAGGAGTGTGGAGTCGAGCTAGCGACGTCGACTTCAGGGACTTGTTGTGGCGTGAAGAGAGCGTGCTGAAATCGATGGGTGCTGCCAAGAACGTCGGCGGTGCAAGCAAACTCAGTCGGTCAGTGGATGATGACGACGATGCTTCAAGCGAAGATTCAGACTCTACCAGCTTCAGCCCGGCTTCGACAGGCAATTCGGTTGAAGATGCGCAGATGAGGAGGAGGATCGAGGAGAAGCGAAGGAGAAGATCAATGCTAAAGGCGAAGAAGCGAGACGCGGATTACAAGATTGGGAAAGAAGTAGGATGGAGGGGTTTCAAGTGGGAAGAAGGTGAAGTAGGAGAAGGCTTGCCGAGAGGATTTAGAGGAATGAAGGGGGGCAGGTTGACCGAAGACGGTCTCAAGGCGGTGATGATGAAGGTGAGTTCCAATAGTGGCTCCAGCAAACAATTGCAATTGCTAAGCAAGCAAACCTCATCATAGTTCCCTTCAGCGTCTGCTTTCCGATACCAAACGCTGCAAACTTATCTCCGTCATCAATGGATGCTGGTTCTCGATATCCGAACCGAAGCACAACGGCTTGGTCGCTTCCCCTTGCCTGAGGAGAACGACTTCTCAACGTCGACCATCTCGAGTCATGAGGGACAATCTGTACCTCCAGGCGCTCGGTCCAGCACGCTTGCGTGGGATACGAATCATGCTCGCGATCTTAGCGAACAGATGCGCGGCGCTTTCGCTCCGAATCGTACGACCCCCGGTTTGTCCGTGGTGCGACCTAGTCCCTCTTCGCCAGCCAATCTAACAGCCCTTGCATCTGGACCGAAACCGACGCCGCTTCAGAGGCCAATGACTCACTATGTTCCGGAAAGAGAGCCGGTCTTGGGTGCTCCGAGGGCTCCTATCTACGCATCGCCGATTTCAACACCTGGACTCAGACCTCGTCGAGAGACCAACGGTAGCAGTCCCGGCGTTCATGAACGAAGCTCACAGCGAAGCGACATGTATGACGATGGCAACGAAGAACTCTGGTCACCATCGGATGGAACGGGTCTTCGACCGTTCTCCTTCGCTGTTCGTGCTGGAGCCGCAGCGGCACGAGATGGGAGCGAGGGTGGTCATGGAACTAGGAGGAGTCTATGGGGCAGGTGGGGAGGAAGTGTCACTAGTCTTTTCGGTGGCAGCCAAAATGGCAGTGGCAGCATGATGGATATGCAGTGAGTCACATAGGATCATCTGCTAACTGCATCATCGCTGACGTCCCTCACCAGTCTTGGTCTCGACAACGACCGTCGAAATAGATCGTCATCAATCAACGTGAACACACATCCCCGAGCTGTCTCACTCGCGTCTCCCACTCGCCCATCCTTCTTCAGCCGTACCGACTCCCGAGGATCTTCCGTCAATCACGAGCAAGAGCTCCAACAGCACCAACATGCCCGGATGTCTCGTGCTATCAGCCATTCTCGGCTGTCCCAAGTGCATGGTGACGACGACGATGCTCAACCAAAGAAGAAGGGCATCAAAGGTTTTTTCAAGAAGATGAAGCCCAAAGGCGGCAAATCGAAGACCTCGAAATCCGAACAAATGACACGGGTGGAGACGGAGCACAATACGACTGATCCTGGTACACCGCTTGTACCCCCTCCCTCAATATCATACTTGGTGGGAGGTAACCGAAATGACCGTACCAAACACAATCGGGAGAGGAGCGGGTCTTCCTCCTCGATGCTGACTGATGGTCAAGACAGCGGACAAAATCGGTACTCTGCGTCTTACCCCTACGGTCTACGTTCAGTATCGGCTCCAATCAATGCCAACGGCAACGGCAATACTTCTTCATCTGACGTCAGTCAGTCGGCTAGTCCCACGAGTTCCAAGTTCGCGACATATGGCAGAAGGCGAGAGAGCTTCGCGTCAGGGAAGCGATTGTCGGTGACTCTGAACCACACGAGCGAGGAGAAGGATCGTCGAGGATCGGGCGTGGAAATGCTGTCTGGTCGTGGAGGATACATGTCGCAAGAGCCTGGATCGATCTACGACGACTCTACGGCAAAGCACCACACCGCCGGTGGACAGACGGGCATCCGATATCCACAACAGAACATGCGGCCGCATAACAAAACGACGTCCTCACTATCTGCTTCGAGTGGAACGATGGCGATTGAGACACCGCCGCCAATCACATACAACTCGAGCTCTTTCTTCAACCAGCAGCAACAACAGATGAATCAGACCCCCAACGCCAATGCCAATGGTGGACAAGGACAACCGATCGTCAAATCCCCCTCGGGTCCACTCTCGCCTAACAGGTTCAAAAACCTTCCCCCGCTGCCTCCTCCAGGTCAAGAGCCAAACATGTTAGCGTCACCCGACTCGTTCACAGCAGCTTTCCCGGAACAGGAATTCAACTTGAACGGTACGGTGCATGATTCGAAATATCTGAGCTCCGTCGAGTTCGCTTCGTCACAACAAACACCTACCTCGTCGCCTTCTTCAATGAGATATTATCCCAACCGAGGCGCAGCTGGCGGTGCATCCAACGGGTATGGTGGATACCCGCAAGCTCAAGCCCGACAACAAACTCAGCAATTCGTGGGTCCTGGCAGACAATCGCTTGATCAAAGGAGTCCGAGACCCAATGGCAATGGCAACAATAGGATGGATGGGCGAGCCGTGCAGACAATGTATGTCCAGCCGAGCGCGATGGATAAGAGGTATGAACCAGATTATTCGTCGGGGGAGAAGAAGAAGAAGTCTGGGTTCAAGGGGATTTTCGGAGCAAGTAAGGCTGGAAGGATGGCCTGAGAATGATACACCAGTATCCGAAGTGGTATGAAACGGACGTTATACGTAGTTTTACGAGTAGTACAAGGAGATCCCTCTGTAGCAACACGACATGATTCATGCAAATGCACGTATTTTACGATTGTCAGAGGTGAAGTAGTTGGCAACTCGCTAGGATCGGAGTTCCGAAATTCGGCCTGGGTGATGTACAAACCTCCACCTTTAACATCCGTCCGTCCGTTGTTGCATTACTCGTCGTAGCGAATGACATATTCTGCGTTACTATCGTTGATATCGTTCGCCATTCCAACAAACAAATCAATAACAACCTGACTAACTCGATTTGAACCAACTGTCTGAGATCGAACATTGTGCACGAAAACGATGTCTCGTCCTCTCGCTCGATTCTTCTCTTCCTCTTCTCGCTCATTATCACTCCTTGGTCCGATCCCTTCATCTTCATCATCATGTTCCAACCCTTCCAAATCTGCGTCGGTCAAACTAGCACCCCTACGATATCATATATTCAAAGAACCATTACCGTATCCTGTAGGATTGAAGCTGCAGAATGATATAATAGATAAGAGGTTGGAAGCGAAGGCGAAAGATCCGATGGGGAGTAGAGGAATTGGAGATGTAGTGTTGTTGTTAGGTGAGTTGGTGTGATCACCATTCTCTACGCTGGATTCAGTCTCAAGTGTCTGTGTATCTCAAAGAGGAATGCAATCTTTTCGCACGATCACTGGTCTTTGATCCTGTATCGTTATGCGTTTGCCTCGTCATCTTTGACATGTACACGAATGTCATCGTCGATTCATACATTGGCCGAACCAAACAAACTCTTTTGATCGGGACTAACGTTTTTGAACCCGTTCACTCCCTCAGAACATACACCCACATATACCACAGGACGGCGGGACAATTCTCCAAATCCCAACGAATTACATCCTGAAGAGAAGAAAGTACAGAATGTCGGCGCCGAGTTTTATATAACGAAACGTGGTGGTCAAGTGACGTATCATGGTCCAGGACAATTGGTCGGGTATCCGATCTTGGATTTGAACGTGATGGAGGTGAGTGAGGTGTAGTCATTTCAAGAAGGAAAAGAAGATGAAGGAGGTCATCTATATGTTGATGATATATAAGGGAAGCTGACTAATCGTCGATTCCATCATAGACCTCGACACGATGTTATGTCGAATACCTACAAAGGATGTTGGGAGATTATGTGAGACAGACCTCAGGTCTTGGGGAAACTATCACCGCTCCTCATCCTGATGGTCATGTCGGGGTGTTTTCTTCCCCAACTGAAAAGGTATGTGCCACTCAACATTTCACCAGGTGACGCCAGCTAGGACAAGATTTGGCACTTGCTTGCTGCTGAATTTGTCTGTGGGTTCGGAAACACAGGTCTCATCAATTGGAATACACTTACGACATCGCATCACCTCCCACGGATTTGCGATGAACATCACTCCCGAACCTATAAAATGGTTCGACCTAGTCATGGCCTGTGGTCTGGCTGACGTTCACGCAATCTCACTACACGACTTGATCACCCGATCTGCGATATCGAACGGCGTCATACCGACTTTACCATCAGTGGCGAACGTTGCTGAAGATTTAGTTCCGAAGTTTGGGGAATTGTTCGGTCGAGAGATCATAAGCTTGCATGATGAGGGAGGAGAGGGCGCGGTGGAGGAAGTCATGCAGATAAGGGAGTTGGTGAAGAAGGCGGAGGAAGAGGCGAAGGAGGAGAATGCAAAGTCTGGAGGATGGGCAACGGAGCCGGATCTTTCGAAGAGGGGTTGAGCGTCTCCGTACGCGTGAAAAGTATGCGTAGCAAGAAGAAGCTGCTGATCAGAGGGAAGAGAACGGATTGGTACATATATAATTGTAACCATGATTGAACATCTGATATCCATATTGCTTGCGTTGGGATGTAATGTATAGCGTACTGTAATGTTGCAAAAGGAAACTTATGGTATCTACAGTCTACGGATGTATTACGAGTCGGTGGGTGGAATGAGTTCAGTCCTACGTCTCAAGTCGCTATCGCTTTCACCACGAATTTCTAATGTCCTCTCTCCCTCATTGCCCCCACGAATCTACTCTCCAGGCCTGCTAAACCGCCGCCACCCTCTTTTCCCCCTCGACGGCCTCTTCCTCTTCCCTCTTCTTAGGCTTGTACAGCACGATGAACCCGATCATCCAAACCGCCGCCCATCCAGCTTCGAAATACGCGCTCGCCTGAACGTTTCGCCAATCGTGGATCCCGCCAGGATGGACTGTGAAGAGCCCTGATTGTACACCAAGAGCGATTGCGTTGCCCGTTTGCACGGCTGTCTGGAGGAGAGCACCGGCTACACCTGCCATCTCTGGTGGAACGGATGTCATCACGCCGACGCTAGGAGTGTGGCGATGCGCAAGTTAGCGTCTATTTCGGAACAAGGACTTGATATGCGTACGGCTTAGTGGTACTCACTTGTTCGCATTGTACAGGATCATCATTGCGAAATCACCAAAGACGAATTCTGTGAACAAGAACTTCCAATAATCCTTTCCGTTCTGATGACCAGAATAAGCAAACATGATCAAAGCGCCTATCGAAAACGGAATACAAATCCCAACTGTCAATCTTGGATTAGAAGTTATGATCGGCCATCGTGTCGCGACGAGCGTGGCGGCAAAACAGGTGATTGGGATGGGTAACATCCTCACAGCTGCGATGAGATACGAATCGCCTCGTACGTCGTGCAATACTTCGATCAGGGGGAGAAGTTGGACAGACCACCATCCTTGTGGGTATAGACCGAATGCGATCCAGAGCGCGAAATTACGATATTTCCATACCGAAGGAGGTAGGATGGCGTGTGTTGAGGGGAGTCGCGATTCCCAATAGAAGAAAAAGGGAACGAGAATGATCAGCGAGATGAGGAAGGGAGCGAGGAATCCGGCTTTGTTGAATCCTGAAGCGGCACCGAGTGTGAATGACAAGATGAGCAGAATGATGGCCGCGAGCATACTGTGAGCAAACAAAAACGGAGCGGGTCAGCAGCGCAAACAATTACAACTGCAAATAGTTACTGTACTCACGTAAACGTTCCGACCAGATCGAGTCTCTTCCATTTATCAGACACATCGGCACTTGCACCATGTTCCTCTGGGATCCAATACAAGCTTCCCACCGCGAAAGGAATCGTCATAACCGCCATCAACCTGAAAAACCACCTCCAACTACTCATCTGATCATGTCTCTCAATGAGAGCAAAGACCCCGGATACGATCGTACCGGACGTCGCTCCTATCGCAGCTGCTACACCGTATAAAGTGAATGCCGTCCCCAATTCGTGAGGTTCGAAAACGACGACGATGAGTCGGAAAGCTGATGGAACGAGAGTGCCACCCGCCAATCCTTGGAGAGCTCGAAAAATGAAGAATGAATATTGTTCAGGTAAGAAACTGATTATAACACTGAGAACACCGAACGTCGCGAACCCGATACAGAATACCATCTTGGCCGAATACAAGTCGGATACTCGACCCCACAGTAAAAGGGAGGCAGCGAAAGTGACGGCGTACGAGGTGATTACCCATGATTGTTGGGCAAAGTCGATATTCAGATCTTCAACGATCGGGTTTGTGAACACGAAGAATGCGGCGAGGGACCATTCTGCAGGAATAGGAGTGGAAGTGAGCGTGGTGTTACAGCAGACCGCAGAAGTGATACTGATTAAAAAACAAACTTACGATCAATGAACAGGGCCAAACTGAATATCGCCAACAAGCTCCATTTCTTCCTTTGTGACACGTGCACCGTATGCGGTCCGTCATGACCAGCAACCGCCTCGCTGTCGCGCGCTATCTCATCAGGATTCGAAATGACGGTCGAGGCTGATGTTGAATCAACTTCGTTATCTCCGAGACCGGTACCCGTATGGATTGGGGTAGTAGCGCCACTTTTGATTATTCCGGACTCGTTACTGAGTTCGGTGTTGATCAAAGTTGGTTGTGACATCTCTCAACGTTCGAAAGAAAGACCGGTTTGACTGGTTCGAGTCAACTTCTTTTGCTATGCTATACGTCGTCGAGGCTTAATCCTATAATCCTAGGATGGAGTATGTTGTTGTGGGGCGAGCGAGGCTGTATTGATCAATGTGTAGGAGCAGTGGTGTGGTGGGTGATTGTGCAGTTTGTTTTACGTAGTGGAAACACGTACACCAATTATGCTTGTTGCTCCAAAAGCGGTTTATATATCTA
Source organism: Kwoniella shandongensis (assembly GCF_008629635.2). NCBI lineage: Eukaryota > Fungi > Basidiomycota > Tremellomycetes > Tremellales > Cryptococcaceae > Kwoniella > Kwoniella shandongensis. Next base: position 1,217,374 of record NC_089292.1, read on the forward strand.
CCTCGTTCCCTTCGGCACTTTATACCTTGATCGAGATGCATGAGTCATCCCCATCTTACCATCTTGGACCACAATTTTGTCAATAGCACGACACCATGCAAAACGTCCTTTCAAAGTTCTGCCACCTCCACTCCTGGTTTCGATGGTGAGTAACGTATAAAAACGACTTACCTAATCATATCTTGTGAGCCTCCACCTACTCGAACCTCCACTCTCCGGGGGATCCTGACACCCGAAACACTAAGAGATGAATCGATAAACTCCTAGTTTGGCCTCACTGAATATTGTGACGCTTTCAAAAGAAAATGCAATTGGTGTATCTAATGCTACAAACGACTTCGTATATACTTCTTTTCCCTTTTCTCTTCACCTTTTCGAGTGTCCTCGGTTTATGCTACGCCTCGCTTTCCAAATCACCCTTCTGTGTATTCTACATGCTTTCCATCCCCCTTAGCCAGTGATCTCGCAGATCACGAACCCTCTCTCAAAACATCCGACAGCCATCTCTCATCTTCCTCCACAAGCGCTCGACTCCTTGTCGCTCGTCTCACCCTGCTCACAACATCATTGTTCCACACATCCTCCATGCTCGATCTCTCCCCTGGAATAGACCTCATCATCCCCTTTATCACGCTGAGAATCGCGTCCGACAAAACCGGCACGCTTGGGTCGACTTCTTTCTTATCCTGTTGCTCTCTTGCTCGCGATGACGATCGACGCGGCATGTAATGCTCGTCGAGGTCGGAGAAATCGTTGTTACGAAGTTTGACCCATCCTTCGCCATCTGCACGATACTTATCAGCCCATGTCTGAAGATTGCATGTTGTAATGGTCACTCACTGCTTGGGAGAACCACATTCAAAGCCGCCTCCAAGACCAAGATACCCAGACTGAAGACATCCGCTCCTTTTCCAACAGGTTCATCGCCTAAAGCCTCGGGGCAAAGATACTCCCTGTCCCCTTCCACCTCTCTGTCCAAGATAGGGCTCGGAATGACTGTCAAAATGCCTACTTCCTTTGTTGCGCCGTGCGACTTCTCATGGCTTGCCACATTCTCCATGGTGTTCCAGATGAATCCACCTCTCTCATCGCTCTCGGGCAGAGCGGGACTCAATCCTTCGATAACCCTTCCTTCGGGGCCCTCGTCGCAGATCACAGCCATCCCGAGATCGGCGATGACTAGCCCGCCTTCTCGGTTGATCAGGATGTTTGAGGGTTTGATATCGAGATGGAGGAAGTTGTGCTTGTGAATGTGTGCAATACCGTCGGCCAGCTCCACCAATGTCTTCCACACTCGAGCTTCACCCAAACCTCCGTAATCTCCTAATAAACCCAAGAATCTCGCGAGATCACCGCATTCCGCCATAGTTGTACGAATGTACAATCTCGAGTGTGATTCCCAGGAGTCGACATAGTTGACTATGTTCGGATGAGGATTGAGCGAGAGTTGACGCAGGATCGAGATCTCTTCCAATTGGCGGAGTCGGTTCTTCGCGCCAGTGTAAGGCTTTCCCGCCTTGACAGCATAGAATCGACCAGTCTTCTTCTCCTTCACTTTCCACACCTGGGAGAATGCTCCACTCCCAAGGCTCTGGACTATCACAAAGTCCTTCTCCAGTCTCGTTATGTTTTTCGCTAATCGCTCCTCCTTGGCGGTGCACGAGCTGGCAGCTCCGGAAGAAGGAGTTTCGGGAATGACGTGAATGGACGCTTTGTAGCTGGCAGCAAGCATCGGGTTGGAAGCTCGAGCGATCGGACCTCGACTATCAATGTGATGGGAGTTGCTGATTTGTCTCACGCGAGCCGGCATTTGGCGATATCGCTCGGCAGAAGGAGGCTCTACAAGACCGGATCGATATTGTTGGTTGGAATTGGGAGGGGTTGCCAGTGGATTAGCAGCAGTGGAAGGCGCGAAAGGGTAAACGAATGAGCCTCCAGTTGGAGATGGAGTACTGAGTCCAAGACCTGATCGAGCCCCAGCTTGGTTAGCTTTTGCTGAGCACCGTCGTTCTCTTTGACTGGGCAACTTACCTTGTAAGCCAGGCTTGGTCGGGGTCGCAGGAGAGATGCAACCTTTCGAAGAGCCTCTGCTGTCACCTCGTATCATATCGATACTCCCAATAGATCCGCTAGCAGTGAACATTGTGCTGCCTTTCCTCCTCAATCCTCTCGTTCTTTGAGCGTTCTGAATATATGTGTTGTTACTGTTGGAGGTGCTCGTGCTGTCACTGTTGGAGCTGCCATTGGATGACGCTATATTCAGTCCTGAAAACAGCACAGATCCCGGCAGAGGCTTGATAGGCGATAGTGGGCTTGGTAGACCAGCACTCATCCCGTGTAGAACAGCTGCTTCAGCTCTTTTTGCCTCACCGACGGGCTCGCTATCGGTTCCGAACCTTGGGATCTCGGCTCCCGAGATCCCTGACCTTTTCTTCACCAAACCAGTCGACGCAAATGCGGCAGGAGATGGCTTGACATCGCCAAAGAATGCGGTGGTAGGGGTATTGAATGCCGTGTTCACGGACAGGAATCCCGAATTGGGAGGGGTCTGAGTCTCGGCTGGTTCGGTAATACCTCTTCGAAGAGGTGGTCGACTTTTGTTCTGACGGAGTGAACCGATGGTTGGAATATTGGGCGAGCTCTTAACGGGGATATTCGTACCTGAACCGCCCTGAACAAGCGCTTTTCGACCTGGGAAAGATGGCCTGGTAGGTGCTGATTGCTGCGCAGACTCTTTCGGTGAAAATCGAGGGGAAGCTTTAACAAACAAGCTGGTGGAGGTTTTCGCCGACATTGGTCGAGAAGGAGATGCTGCGATGTCGCCACTGGAGTCGCTCGACAGGGATCGGGCGAGGTCAATGGCTCTACCAGCTGAGCTGCGTCGCATACCAAGGCCGAGCCCCACGCCGAGCGAGGGCTCGAAGTCTCCGCCTTCCATGGGGTTCCTCGCCGTGGTGAACGAACCTCGACCCCAGAACTTCTTGCTTCGGGTTGACCCCAGCTCTGACGGCTCGTCCGTATCTGTCAAGATCTCGTCGTCCACTGTGGCTTGCAGCGAGGGCGAAGCGCCTTTGGTGGAGGAGCTCTTCTTCCTCGAAGACAGCATTCGAGGGATAAAACTAGAAAAGGGCGTTCGGTTTGTTTTGTTCGGTGAGATGCTGAGGCCGTCATACTTAGACGGCGGTTGAGAGATCGGAGTATGGGACTGAACATGCATGAAATAAGGCGATTGCTGCTGCGCGGCTGTGGCGGTAGGCTTGGCTGATTGAGAGACAAAGGGTGAGGGGCTGGCTATCGTGGCAGGTGGTTTGGCAGAGATATGCAAAGCACCTTCTGCAGTGGACGCGCCGAACAGTTGTCGACTCGGAGGTGTCGGATCTGATTCCTCGTCTTCATGGAACACAGGCTGAGCCTCATCCCAGATAGTACGGATATTCGGTCGCGATTGTTGGTCCAACGAGCTTCTCGCCAAGGATAGTAGAGACGCAGAGCTGGTGCCACTTCCACTCAAGTCATCCATGGAGGATGATGAACCATTCGTTCTCCTTCGCAGTCTGGATGGTGGATGCGGTAACCCCCCTGATGTCCCCGTTTGCTCATCAAACTCGTCTCTTTCCTCAGCAACCGGCGACCACTCGTTGTTTTCCAACCATTCCAGTCCTTGCTGTTCGAAGTACCCTCCTTGTGGCAAGTGTTCCGTCATGATCGCTTTGGCTGCGTTTTGGGAAGGTGAAGTGGTTTGGTACATGTATCTTCCTCTGGCGGTCTTGGTGGAGAATGGACTACCGAGAAAAGAGGGTAGATTCGGCAGAGGAGCAGTGGAAGGGTATATGTGATCTCTAGGTAGAGGTGCGATGGCGGGCGTTCGTGATGGTCCAACCTGACTGTGGGATCTCGGTGTGCGTGACATCCTCGAAGTCGTAGAGGTTGAGGCGGATGGTGGGAAAGCGGCTGATATGAGTGGAGGTGTCATCTGAAAGGATTGCGATGGCTGCTGAGTCGACATCATCTCTGGCGGTGACGAATGTGACAGCGAAAAGTGAGACAATTCCTTTGAAAGCTACATTGTTGTATACCGATAGTCAGGCGGAGTCATTGTTTATGAAATGGTTACTTTTGACTGCAAGACACTCACCAAGGGAACAGACATCTCCCGCCTGCTTCTTTCCAACCGAGTGGATTTCACTCTCTTGTATGATCGAGGTAGCGACGACGTGGAGGGTCGAGACGAGTGGGACTGCGGGTATGACTGCGGTGGAGAAGGTGTGTATGACATGTGGGGACAAGGTTGATGAGATGGTGTGGCTGTTGTGATTGAGGACATTGTCGAGACAATAGCCTGTTCGAGGTTGATGCGGTCTATCACACAGGGGAGAAAAGGCGAGATTTTGCCAGCCTGGTGTGATTTGGATTATTCGGTCGCCCTCAGGTGATATTATAAAGACTGAATGGTAGTTGGTTCGTTTGTGTTCTCGAGGGATGAATTATAGTTGTGATCATCAACCCATCATGTTCTTTTCCCACACTGTTGTTATTGCTGCTGAGCGTGTGAAAATTGTAGTAATGAAAGGATTAGATGGAAGAAAGTTGTTGATGATGACGATGCTGTAAGATGAAAAGCAACAGAAAGATCAAACGCGTGTTTATGTGTTGTGTTATTTTCTCTTTTTGGCCATTCAGTAAAAGGGGGTATTATGTGCAGGTGACCGTGCCTGAACGTGTGAATGTTTACCCTGGGAGATACAGTCATCCCTACATCATCGTTGGTGTAAACAACGGGAATCTTATTCGACACCACCATTTTGTAGCCATGGCTTTCTTTCTCGAGGCGCCTTCCTTTTCTTACGCATGCCTAAAACCAAGGTCAACCTGATTTATTTCAATGCAACAACATCTCGCTCTGTAGAACGTTCAACGTTTCCATCTCCACCAACATTGCAAAGCAACAAAACAAATCAAGAGCTTGAAGACATCAACTTGTGTGTCACGACAACAAATATCATCATGCCTCCCAAGAGTGAGCTCCTTTGGCCTCATGACTAAGCAGGACCTGTTCAGTGCTGACTATCATCCTTTACAGAAACCTCTGCTCCCGCTTCGTCCGCCTCCACAAAACCGGCGTCTCGAGCGGCAAAACCAACATCAACAAAAGCTACAAAGCCTGTCTCTACCAAAGCCGCCAAACCCACGTCCAAAAAGCCAGTCGCTGCTAAAGAAACTGATATCCCAGAGGACGGGGAAGTGGAGATCAAGGACGTCCCTGTCCCCAACGGACATGTTGTTGAGGAGGAGAAACCCAGTGGGACACCAAACGGAAAGACGAGGAAGGCTTCCTCATCGCCTGAGAAAGCACCTGCTGCAAAGAGGGGGAGAGTAGGAGAACTTGCCCAAGAGGCGAAGAAGGTCACTAGGAGAAGGTCGAGTGTAGGTGGAGTGCCCATCAACCGTATTCCGGAAATACCTCGTAGGTGGCAATGGCTTAGATTGTACCCGTCTCATGGATGGACGCTGACTGCAATTGTGTACCACAGCTATTGCCTCTCCCCACAACGCACTTTTCATCTGGGGTACCGGCGATATGGGTCAATTCGGCCTGGGACCGGACGAGTTGGACGAGATTGCTCGACCCAAACTGCATGTTTGGTGAGTTCGAACAACGGCTCCATGTGTTCCTACAGTCGTAGGCGTTAAGCTCCTGCTGACTCGACTTGACATTAGGTTCGAAGAGGAGATTGAAGATGGGAAGCTCAGCAGAGACGGCAAGGAGGGGAGCGGTGGTCTCGAGGCCGTGGCGTGCGGAGGCATGCACACTCTTGCTATAGACGAGGCTGGTCGAGTGAGTTCATCAGCGTCCTGTCCTAGATCCAAGGTAACCTGTGTGCTGCTTCCAGGTCCGATCTTGGGGTATCAACGACAACGCCGCTTTGGGACGACAAACATCTGATGTTCCCGACCCTAACAACCCCGGATCATCGATCCCCAACGAGGATTTGGAGACTGTACCTTTGGTCATTGAGAGCTTGGAAAAGGAGAAGTTCAGAGCCGTCCAGGTCTCAGCGGGAGACAGCATCAGTGTTGCTATCTCGGAAAAAGGTGAACTACGAGCTTGGGGTAGTTTCAGGGTGAGTTCGGAAGTCCTGCTCATACTTGCTATCGCTTTACTAATTGATCTGCACATAGTCCAACGATGGTGTCCTCGGTTTCGATGGAGTTCCCGGTCACCCTAAATTCCAATATAGTCCTATCTCCCTTCCCGCTTTTGCAAAGGTCCAGATTGTGTCCGTATCATGTGGTGCCGACCACGTCTTGGCTCTCACTACCACCGGTCGAGTGTATGTCTGGGGTAAGGGAGAGGAGAACCAACTCGGACGACGAATCATCGAACGAAGGAGGATCAACGGTCTCGAACCCGAAAGACTGGGCCTCAAGAATATTGTCCATGTTTCTGCCGGTATCTACCACTCTTTCGCCGTCGACACAGACGGTAATGTCTTCGCATGGGGTCTGAACACTTTCCACCAAACCGGAATCAGCTCAAAGCAAGGTGGCGACGAAACTATGATCGTCAAACCTACAAAGGTTGTAGCTTTGTCACCGGAGAACCACGACGGCAGTAAAGTCGTTCAAGTCTCCGGAGGTGAACACTACTCCCTCTTCCTCTTCGACAACGGAGAGGTGTGGGGCTGTGGACGATGTGATGCCCATGAGCTCGGTATTGCAGAGGATCACCCTGCTATGGAGGGCATCAAAGAGAGAAGGGAGGAAGTCAGGGAAGAGCGAGAAGAGAAGGTCGCAGCGAGACAGAAGAAGCTGGACGCCGTCTTGCAATCGAACAAGGTAGACGAGGATGCAAAGGAAAAGGCCGAGCTGGAGTTGGCCGAGGCGAAGGCCGCTTTAGGTGTTCCAATGGACGAGTATGTCCCAGAACCTATCAGGGTGAGTATCTACTATCAAGAATGATATTTGGATCCAGCTGACACCGAGCCTCTTCGTAGATCTGCTTCCCTCCTATCCCCGAGTCATATGAGGTCGTACCCGACTTCCCGGCATATAAGGACTCCGAGCCTTCTGACAACCCTATTGCCAACATTTCCGCTGGTACTCGACACAACATCGCGGTGTCAAGATCTGGTCACGTATATGCATGGGGCCTAGGTAGTGAGTGTTCCACCCTAGCTTCTGTGCGTGACGACCCTCAGCTGATAGGTCTGTTTTTTTAGATCAAGGACAGTTGGGTCTTGGATCGGAAGAAAGTGCCGATGTTCCCTCTCTCGTCAGGAGTAAAGTGAGTTTTCCGATGTTGAGCTATTGATCGAACATAGTAGAGCTCACAATCTCGTCCGATAGCTGCTTCGACCTTACAGCGCCAACTACGCTTCTGCCGGTGGTCAACATTGTGTGCTTTTAGCCACCAAGAAGGAATAAGTGAAAACGTGATTAAAATAACGGTGATGAACATGGAAACGCTGGTTATGTTATGAGTAATGAACCCAGCGCTCTCGAGATGTGGGGCAGCTATCACAATGCATCATGACTCTAGATTATAAACAATTCTCAACATATGGACATCCCCCCACCGCTGCCTCCCATCCACTCATGACTACAAGCGAGACCCGAAAAGTGCCCTTGTGTTTCGTTTGGTGGTTGAAAGTATTCTGGATTCTAGGAATGCCTCAAACACCCGGGCATTCTCAGACGAGCACTCCTGTGAGGGCTAGTGGCGTCGGGAAGTGGACCGTGAGCCTCCCGATCGCCTAGAAGTGGAGTGAGCGGTGTTGCCACGCCGGGAAGTGGAGTTTGTGTTCTCGGGAGTCAAAGGACAGCTGGACCACGTTGCCTCAAATGTCACAACCTCATCGCGGTGGCCCCACACAGGTCGGCCATCTGCGTCATACCACAGTCGATCAAGGGCGTGCGTGACACCTTCATTGGCGTTAATGGTCATTGGCGGATTCAGTTCCTGCAGTTCGGGGCTAAGGTCAGTCCGTTTGACCTTGACCTCGTCCATCCCTATCCCTCGAGTAAAAACAGCCGTGATGCCGTCGGTTTGCAAGGTATCTGAAATTGTTCCGTCCGGAAACAGGGTGATGTTGTAAATTCCGTCCGGATTGTTTCTGTCATCAATGGTGACGGTGATTTGGCTACCGGGATGTTCTGAAAACCCGGCGTGGTGGAAAAGCAATCATTAGCTTTTGTACATGAAGACTGCTCGTCATTCAGAGAGCCAACAAGGTGCTCACTGTGGCCGTAGTGATAGGGTGCCATTGTTTGATTGCGTTGTCTGAAGGGGTAAGATTGGAGCGGCAAAAGCGGAATGGATAGTGATAGGTTTCTTGATGACTTCACAACAAGTATCACAGTTCAAGATTAGGAAGTGAGTCATTTATTACATTTGTCGCTGTACATAGTGACCACCACTTGAAGCAATTTGACGATGTAGACTGTACCAATGACGAAATGCCGTGCAAATACAAAGCGTTCGCCAAAGGATGACCCAGGGGTTCGTCAAGGGAGCCACAAGGGGTTGTGAAGGCAGATACAAGGGGGTTGTCAAGGGAGCCACGAGAGATTTAGCAAAGAAGACATCCTGCACGATGTTCCAGAGCCCATTCGTGACACGGAAATGCGTATGCAGCTTCGGACCGACGTGAAGCCTGCCCTCTGATCGCATCCAGACTGAGGCAGCTAAATATGTCTGAATGCCGTGTGTTAAGTGTGTTTATGGGTTCTGATGAACAGTTGATAAAGTGGCTTGGAACAGTAGGCTTTTATACCTTTTCTGAGGAACAAGACGACCACGTCCTTGACTATTTCGGGCGCTGGGGCCAATTGAATGAAGGAATGCAGTGCAGCGACAAGGGTTTAAGCAAAGGAGCTGTTATCCGCGGCCAGTCTAACCATCTTCAATTCCCCTCTTGCGCCATCGCCTAATCTGACAGAAACAGATCAGACAAACGATCTGCTAAGCGGTTGCAAAGGAAGCCTTCTAGCAAGTCCGGCGTGATTTCTCTTATCTTGCCACTCATGGCAGTCTCCTTTGCGGTCTCGCACTGCAACTTTCCTATTGTTCTACTCCCAGCGGTGTCGGAGGGCATAGTCATGAAGGGAAGTTCACGCCGGTGAGGTCAATACATTTGTCAGCTTGATCGATTTATCGCATGAAAAGATCCGATCCATTCAGAGCTGCACAGCCCTTAGCGGTAACGGAATATTCTCTCAATTTCCTTAACATCATTGTAATCATCCTTTACAATGAAGTGAAAAGATCGTCACCACTGTTACCGAATACAAGTGTCAGGTTTTTCTCCCTATCAGATGAAAAGATCTGATCCTTTCAACGGTTGCACTGCCATCGGAATAAATCAGATATTCTCTCAAAACATCGTCGACTGCATCGCATATTGTTTATCCGTTCATGACTTGTAGGTATGCCGGAAAACCACATTCGCGACTGGTGTCATGGAAGGAGGTGATCATGATGAGCTCAGCTTGATCTTCCCTTTGTCCGTGGTTCTCCTGCCCTTTTGTTTGGGTGGGTATCGTCAATCGTCCTCGTGATTGTCTTGTACAAGAATGATGACCTTTTCATCGCGCTGGACACAGTAACTAGATATCATCGACTAGTTAGAATTTCTGTCTCAGGCGTCAACTGTGAACAACAATCTAGTATGCCCGATTGGCGGTGCATTGATTCAGAATGCATGTCGATGTGCAGGACTATATGAGTCTTGGGAACATGCTGTAAAGTGCCACATTGAGACGACTTTGATGCATCTAGACTGCGAGCATGGCACATATGCTAGATTCTCCTCTCCGCTACTATAAGAGTACAATTGATCACAAGTCCGACAGTGCCACACTACCTCAATACGTCGATCGTAGTACTGTCATAGCTGTGCTCTGCCCATCGCTCCATGGAGGTAACTCGGATGGGGAGATGGCAGATGCGCTAACAAGGACAGGGTCTCTCCCAGTTTCAAGGTGAAATGTGTCTGAATCTTCCCGGATGCACCGATAAAGACGTGTTGGCTCATCATCACTGGTGCCAAAATGATTCGAGACACCAGGAAATTCAAGCCGAGTGAGCATCACGCTGCCTTCGTTTTCCTGTCCTCGAGTTAAGACCCCTTCGACTCCCCTGATCTTAAGGCGGGCTGATGCTCTTCCATCCTCGTAGAGGTAAATGTGGTGAGTTCGATCCTCTTCAGTGCGTTCGACTATGCGTTCGGCTGTGTCCTCGACTGTGATTTTGATGGCGGTACCGGGCCACTCTGAGAGGCGGACCAATTGGCGAATCCACAATCAACCTTCTTGTATCTTGCTCATTCGCAACGTATCGATAGAGGTACTCACCAGTGGACAATGGATTGAATTCTTATATTATTCAGTCGTGTCGTAGGAAGAGTATGGGTGTCAAGAAGTGGATCGATTGAGGTGTAGCCAATCGATTGATCAGCCGACGAGAAATCCAGTTTGAAATCAAACCAATTTGGAATGAGAGAACAGTTGGGGTTTTTAACTCACGTCGATCGTCAACCTCCAAGTCTATATTCAAGTCAGTCAGTTTGGATTGTATGTGGAATAGGGAGGTAACGAGTTGAGTTTGAGTGGAGCGCAATAACCTTGCAGATAAGCTCCCGTTCGGTCAAAAACCGACAACTTCGACTCACCTCCATCGCTCACATCGTCCGGCGGATACTCTCCTTCAATAGGTATCTCTGTGATGAATGGGAATTTGATGTTGTCGGTGGCGAGACGGTGTAATAAGCGTTTATATCAGTCTCTGATGAATCAAAGGCCAATGGATATAATGGCCAAATGTGACTTACCTTGGACGCTGGCAGGGGATTCAGGCCTTGTTGGGCTGTCTGCACGGTGGGTATGAACGTGATCAGTTGTGGATGGGTGTGACGATTGTCATGGTAAGCGTCGAAGAACAAAGACAGATCGGTCTACATGGGTGGCAGTTTACTCACCATCAGTGCTGAAGGCAGATTGCGACATTGCTGAGTCGTACGTAACGTGTGTAGGCTTGTATCGAGTTGATTTGGATTGGATGAAAAGTGAAGAAAGTATATCTTGTTAAGAAGTGTGGATACAGAGTAGACTGGAGACATAAGCTATTTTACCTTGTCTGCTGGAAACGAAGAGCTTCATTGCGACAAATTCGGGCTTTGCAATGATGACATGCAGTGCCACTCGAAATGCCTCATCAAAGGAGAGATCTTCCGTGCTGAGCCTCAGCTCGTTTCTACACTCACAAGAGATATTGATGACTTGATGACTGGGCGCGATTGACATCTCAACCGAATGAGGCCAGACACACAATCTGCAAGGTACTATATTCCAGGGATGCTTTTTCAAGCAGCCTTGGTGTCGTCCCTCTCAGCCTGGGGCGCATAACAAACTCCCCCGTGTGTGCCCACGACTTTTCTGCTGTTTTTCGGTTCTCAGCCATAGCGTAGAAGACCCTCAGAGAGAGCTTACTTATGGTGATTATGATGTGCAATAGGCTTGACATGGTGTACAAGAGGTCCATTCCTGAGCGGTACTCAATGATCAATCATCCTGGGTAGCGGCCATGCTACTATGCGCACGACTCATAGGCTTCGGCAGCAAACTGTATAGCATTAGAATGAGATCACAATGATGTATCAATACTACGAATATGGTAGATTTGTCTCATCCTCTCCTCCGTTATCTTATTTGTTCATCCGCGACTCGACCTAGGCTCAAATTAGCATGTGTATCGACATGTTTTACAGCAATTCCCGAGCTCACTGAATCGTTCAACCTTTTCGGGCCTCTCAGAAGCGGGAACCACACATGAAGTGTATTCGCAGGACTGGCGTGCTCTGCCACTCGTGGGCTTATTGCGAGAGCCAGGAGACCTTCCCATTGGTCTGGAACGACTCTGAGAGAGCGCCTGAGTGATTGACAACGATGGATGTGGCGTCGGTCTGGCTTGGTTTCACCGTTTCGTGGGTCCCCTTATCGAAGTCCAGTTGTGTAGACACTGTATTCTCTGAGAGCATAGCAGGTTCCATCTTCGACCCGTCCTAATATACGATCATAGTAGCAGCAGGGGGGGGATGTGGTCGAAGGTCAATTCACACAGAGTCAAAGAGCGACAATATCAGAAAATGGAGTCCCTTTCGTGGAGCAGGAGTACCAACTCACGAAGACGCCGCCAGAATGCAAGGCAGAAAAACCTGGGGTTCTGGGAATAACGATTATTGTTCGTCTAGCGGAACAGAATGACTAGTTACGACCTGAGCTCTCATGCATCACCCGACGAACCGACCGCCATCGGACCGGCTTGAGCGATAGTCTCTTTGACGGTGGCACAAGGGATTTAATGGTGGAGGATGAATCGTGAGGACACCTACTGAGGGAGTAATAGCCATTTCATGCCCATTTGAAGCAGATGAGTCCGTCATCGACTTGTCGTTTCGCGTTCAAGCGGCAGAAAGCATCGTTGAAGTACAGGGTCAAACAACAAATGCAGCAGCGAAAGCGGTACCATTCAAATTCCACAGTTTGCAACCTTGCTTTCCACCTTTGCCAAAGAACGAAAGTGGTGGGGCATTGTTTGGTGCAACGCAAGAACGATCGCCATTGATGTCAACGTACCTTGGCTAAGTGATGGCTGAGTTTTTCTCTGTACGAAGCGATTTCAGTCATGACACGCAGGGTCTCACAGGTAGTCTAGTCTTCGCAATTGCTGGTGACAGACCGTGCAACGAAAACATTGTTACGTGATAATTTGCACCGTGCTGTTCTGTCAAAGTAGCAGCAGTATCAAGCTGTGACGAGCCATCGTGGTTCTGACTTTAGCTTCGCAGGAAGCTCACGACTTTTGTCCGAATGCCACGACAGAACTCTCCTCCCATTCCACCTCTGGCTGGCTTGAGACGTACAGTGACACAATGATATCATGCACAACCACTGCTAGTACAACATATCTTGCTATGTACATCCCCTCCTCTACTGTCCCAATAAGACGAATTATAATCACAAACATGAAAGAGCCTTTTCGACTCGTCAAATGTCGACTGGAATCTACCGCTTGCCTATATTTCATTCAGTTGTCAGCTTGGTCACCGAGATGTAAACGGGGTCGCGCTCGGTGTACACAGGTCCTCCGTCATATGAAGATCGTTCGTCCGACCTGCGAGGGAGAGGTTGATCCTTCTGTCCAATCCGGAAAAAGTCGTGGTCTCCGTTGTGACGGGTGCACTTTACGACTGTGGTATTGTTGTGGATTGCCAGTGTCAGTGTCGCGTTGATCCCATTGGACTTCAGTGAGTGACTCTCCCCTACTTCGCTCAAAGTAAAAGAATCACCACCATGATCGAAACGATCCGAAACATCGACCTTGTCTGAAGAACAGCAAGGCGGTAACAACCCAGCGAGGAAGGCAATGAAAATCCAGGTCAGATACGAAAACCGATATTGACACGTGCAGGGATACTCACAGGTACATGTAGGGCGCGAACGGTTTGTCGATCGTCCGGACATTGCTTTGTTGTTGCTTTGAGCTGTATGAGGTTGGTTTGGCTTTGGCTGATGGTCAAGTGACGAAAGGGTTTGTTTCTGATGAGAGGAATATTGCGACTAGAGAAATGTGTTTTTATACCTTACCTGTCGCGTAGGACTCGATGACACCCATCGTTTTCTCACTCTAGGCTTCTTGACGATGATGCCATTGGCGTGGGCTACAAAGGACGATCCCGGAGAAGTCTTCTCGCCAAGTCCAGGGAAAGCCGTTTCATCGACTCGGGCAGAAGGCTTCGACTAGGTCTGCTAGACGCTTCATGCTGTAGTGGCATGAAATGATCCGCGGATGTGTAACGTCATTTGAAACGCCAACGTTGGATTGATGGTGCTGAATGTGCACAACCTTCCGCTTGATCTCTACACAGAGAGCACAAGACGAAGAAATTGTCGAACTGTGCAGGAGCTGTAGGCATCGTCATCCATGCGGTGACACGACAGAAGTTGGCGTTGCTCTGCAACATATATTCACCAGCTACTGTATGCAGGGGTTCGCGAGAACATGGGAAGTCACAGTGTGAACTCGATGGCACAAACTTCGATTCAACATTCAACACATTTAACAAAGCTACTGTGCATCGTGACATCTGACATATGAATACTGTGACTAAGCTATCTAGCGAGAGCTAATGGTGGTCTTTCCTCCTGCTGTGCGGGACTTCTTGCATGCTGTTTTGGACTTCCCCTGATACCTCTCACGAAGCTTCCGACTTCTGTCCTTGTTGCGAGGCTGAACCCTCTCCTCTCTGGCTGTTGCTGATCATCGACTCCTGCCATTCCGCCGTGAGAGATGAGAATGGGGCGGAGGATGTCAGCAAGGATGTCTTTGTGCAAGCGATCTTCGTATGTGCAAACTCACCTGGTCATTTCCGGAACGTTCCCCTCGATGAGAGGACCCCTGGAATACGAGAGGAGTCGGGACGATTCTGCCAGACAGGGTTACCGCTCCAACCTTATATTCTGTCCCATCCGCTATCATGTGCTCTCTGTATGGCGTCTTACCGGGTCCACAGTAAGTTGAATCCCAGCTGAAACAGTTTTCATGCTCCCCGACCTCTCTCCGAATATAGCCGTTGTCTTGTCTAAACGTATCATCACCAGGCAATTCGAGACAGACCTCCTGGTGATTTTGAGCGGCCTTGTTGTTTTTGGACTTTTCGCTGTCATCCGAATCCAATTTCCAGCTGCATCTCAGGATGAGCGGATCAGGCCCGGGGGTGCTATGTATGGCAGAATCGATCTGCTCTTAGTCAACGGTCTCTGATATCGCATAGAAAAACAAACTGGGTGGCAAGGGTAACCTTCATACTCACCCTGTCGCAAGGATTTCATTGAGAGAATCTACAGTGGACCTAATTCTACGCATGCTGTGATACTGTCAATTTTGCAAAGCGAATGGTAGGCAATAGGGAATACAAGCAGAACTGGAAGCAATTGAATGTGTCTCCCAAAGGCGCAGTCTTGCTTAAGTACTCGTACAACATGACCCCTAGGTGAGGACCTTCCAAGTTTGTTGGATGACGTCAAAAGAAGGCCACAGCGGTCCTTCTTAGCTTCTCGCCTTCTCGCCGTCCAACCCAAGAACGCCCCTTCATGTATCCTTTCTGCAGGATCTTGATGCGTCACCCAGTCTCAAAATATGTTTCAGATCATCCTTTCACCGCTGCAGTCGCTCCATGGTGCATCTCCTCGACTGGCTGATGATATTGTGTTGACTGCAAAGATGTGATGGAGCAAGTCTGCCTGCTCTGATGGGTGGCAATAAGAATTTCCAGCCAAACATGACCTCGGCCAAACTGCTATATAGTCGTACTTCAACAAAGTTACTCGCATGGTGCTATGAGACATATATAAATACTGTGACGAAGCTATCTAGCAAGAGCTAGTGGTGGTCTTTCCTCATGCTGTTGCGGGACTTCTTGCATGCGTTTTTGGACTTCCCCTGATACCTCTCACGAACCTTCTGACTTCTGTCCTTGTTGCGAGGCTGAACCCTCTCCTCTCTGGCTGTTGCTGATCATCGACTCCTGCCATTCCGCCGTGAGAGATGAGAATGGGGCGGAGGATGTCAGCAAGGATGTCTTTGTGCGAGCGATCTTTGCATGTGCAAACTCACCTGGTCATTTCCGGAAAGATCCCCTCGTTGAGGGAACCCCGGGGATACGACATGAGACAAGACCATTCTACCAGACATGGTTAACTCCACACTATGATATTCTGTCCCATCTGCTCTCATCATCTTCGTGTCTCGCTTCCCACAGGCAACCTTATATTCTGTCCCATCCACTCTCATGTGCTCTATGTTTGGCGTCTTACCGGGTCCACAATAGTTTTGAGACCAACAGAAACAGTTTTCATACTCCCCGCCCTCTCTCTGGATATAGCCGTACGGGAATATCATCTGCTCATCAGGCCGTTCAAGACAAGTGTCATGGTGATTTTGAGCGTCCTTGTTGTTTTTGGACTTTTCGCTGTCATCCGAGACCGCTTTCCAGCTGCATTTCACGATGAACGGCTCAGGCCCAGCGCGCTATGTATGGCAGAATCGATCTGCTCTTAGTCAATGGTCTCTGATATCGCGTAGAAAAACAAACTGGGTGGCAAGGGTAACCTTCATACTCACCCTGTCTCAAGGAAGCAATTGAGGGACCCAACAATGAACTGAATTCTAGGCATGCTGTAATACAGTCAATCTCTCAAAGTGAATGGTGAGCACGAGGGAATACAAGCAGAACTGGAAGCAATTGAATGTGTCTCCCAAAGGTGCAGTCTTGCTTAAGTACTCGTACAGCATGACGCCTAGGTGAGGCTCTTCCAGGTTGGTTGGATGACGTCGAAGGAAGCCACAGCGGTCCTTCTTAGCTTCTCGCCTTCTCGCCGTCCAACCCAAGAAGGCCCCTTCATGTATCCTTTCTGCAGAATCTTGATGCGTCACCCAGTCTCAAAATACGTTTCAAGCCATCCTTTCACTGCTGCATTCCCTCCACGGTGCATTTCCATGACTGGCTGTTTGACCCAAGGAGATCTGGCCGTTGCTCAAGGAAACGCAATGAGGTCAAGTGGAGCGTCATAGCCACTTCCCCTGCGTATATTGACCGGAAAATCTTAGCAGTAAAGGTGTCAATACACTTCCCAATGGAGCATGAAAGGAGCTGAACCGTCACTCTCCCTCATGAATCTCCAATATCTACACAAACGGCCTACGGCTTACAGCTCCTGAGAGGACAAGAATTAGTTATCGCATACACCTATCTACATTCGACACCACTTCTTTTCTATGTTGAACGGAAGAGCTCCTTTCGAAGCCGGACAAGGTGGTACGCCCAAATACCATAGACCATACTATGCATCCGTACGAGGCAGCTCTAGCCAGTTTCAATTGGACGAGCACCTTTGACAATAAACATCAGGACATTTCTTGCAACTAGTTTGAGAGGCTGCACACGTCCGACAATGATGGGTGCCCATACTCGGTGCGCCGTATCGTCCTGGCACTTGATCTCTTGTTGCGTACAAGGCCTTGACTCTTAAGGTGATGTCGGACCCTTCGATCGGAATATCAGACCAGCTTCCGGCGGACAGTGTCATCGATTGGGTCGTGCTGCCATTCTTGTCAATCTGGGTGAGCTGGCAGTCGTACGGATCGGTAGTACGACTGAATTTCACAATATGTTCGCGAATGTGTTTGTAGATAGGGTCGCCTTCCAAGTTGAAGGTCTCATTGAGATCGAGCCCAGCATCGACTTGAAGCTGTATCGTAGTGTTTCTGATTTCTGAGGGAAATAGCGTAGTCAGCGGATAGATGGACAGACTGACCGGTGGCAACTACTACATGCACTCAATCACTCGCAGTGATTGACATACACGCACCATCGGACGACTCGTGTTGGTCAGAATGATCAGCGTAAGAGCTGGATGACATTGTGTTGAATGCAAAGATGTGATGGAGTAAGTCTACCTGCTCTGATGGGTGGCGATAAGATCCTTCCAGCCAAACATGACCTTGACCAGACCGTTATATATGTTGTACTTGTTGTCACCACTCGTACAGTATGAAGGTCAGTAATTACTATATCCCTTCAGAACGAAGCAGGAGTTGAGACAAAGAGGGATGTCATAAAGGGGCTGATATCAAAGGATCAGTCAGACATGTAAGACTTGCTCGGCTACGCAGAAGTGAGGAGTTCCACCATGCCACGAAAACGCTGTGCCACGAGGAAGCGGTTTCGTTGGATGTATCACCCTCCCCTCTTTTTGCTTCAGCAGCCTTCTTCCTCCCCTCCCACACGTTCTTGGTATATCTGCTAACTTTCGCTTCTATTCACCTTGGCATACCTTCCAGCATCATCATTGCGTAGCTCACACGGGTATCAAAATGCATGAAGACTGTAAATGACGCGGAAAATGATGGACAAACCCCTGTAACCGTTGATACTGTAAACCGAAACACATGTCAAGCCGTAACAACAAAACGTAAGATAATGTTCCCTTTCTCTTTAGTCCACATCACTATTTCTCGCACTTCTCATGCCGCCTCCCTGCTCGAGTCTCGCCTGTGCCCCAGATTGAGGTTGGATCTCTTCCAACACACCACTATCTCTGCCTTTCTCCTTACTTTCCGGCGAATCAGATCCTTCCCTCGTAGAGTTGGTCAGTGCCTGGGTTCTGAACAGGTTCTTGTACTGCGCCAGCTGATCGTCAAGAGGGGCATTCTTATCTACATTCATGGCCAAGCTTGATGGTCGAGGACCGAGAGATTTCCGCGGCATCGCAGGGATCGGTTTCAGCGCTGCGGAGGTAGATTGAGGTCGAGGTGATCGCATAGGAGAGGCAGAGTGCTCGGCTCGTGACGGGGCTATTGGTGTATTTGGTCAGTACAGAGCTCACCCATTGTGACCGAGGGGCCGTTCTACTCACAAGGGTTCTCGTTGTTTTTCCTTTGCTCAAGCATTCTTCTCACGTACGTCTGGAAAGTTGGAGTGAGGTGGGATGACAGAGCCGCATTGATCTCGGCTTCCTTGTCGGGATTGGCTTTGATGAATGCGTAGAATCCATCCAAGCGCTGTGAAAGTCGTGCATTAGTGACCTAGGCCCACGTCCCACCATAGCTCTTTCCACTCACCTCAGTCTGGTTCCCACTTCTCAAGTTCTTGACCATCCTCTCCACTGCGGTTTCCTCAGCGCTTCCGTTGACACTAACAGTTGCTCGTTCGAGAGGCGTAGAAGTGCCCGAAGCACTTGCAGAGCCACCGGCGTGGGGATTCTCAGACACTGCCGTCCTGTGACTTGAGGAAGAAGCAGGTCTGTCCTCATTGACGGATGGAAGAGATGTCTTAGCGGGTCGAGACACTTCTTGTCCAGCTACCAACGGCGGATTGTTAGCTGTCCACGCATTTCAATACATAGAACGGTTCAGCTCACCTAACCGGAAGACATATGTATATACCGTTGTCGAAGCTGCATCATCACCAAATTGGTTGAGGAGAATATCATAAATCTCCAGATCTGCTTCTCTCGTGTAGACTGAATCAATAACGCGTCAGTGGTAGTCCTTCGATTGGATTGATACCTTTCACTTACCCAACAATCTCTGAATCATCGTCTTCACAGTCCTCAATGGCATATCTCCCAACGCAACACCCATTGCCGCTCTCTTCCTGTACTCCTGAGGCGGGACAGCCCTCATGAACTCTTCCAATACTTCGAGTATGGGACCAGGCTTCAACCTTCCTGATCTGAAATCGTCGTCTAAGATCTTACACCTCTTCCAAAGACATTTGATCACCAAGTCCGCATGCGCAGCTCTCTCTGACTCCGGATCCGGCTTGGTGGCCGAGAAGTCTCTCGTGAGATCCAAGAGAAGTCGGAACATCACTTGGAAGACCAGTAGTCTGTCGGGTGTAGAGAGACATTGAACAAGAACGAGGTTGATGAAACGGGACATGTCCTGGATCGATCCACCCATTCTATCCGCCTGAACTAGTCGGAGCGACAAACAGCTGAACACCGCGTAAAGCTGTTCGTAGCTCAATTGACGCATGAGATCTTGACACGACGACAAGCCAGAAAATGACTGGATGAGATGTTTGACCACCCGGAAGTATTGTGGATCACGCAGATTCTCGGGAGGAGTGAAAGCGAATTCCATTTCGTCCATCAGAGTGTCCGCAAGAGTGCCAACGTTGTCGACGAATACGTCGGGATCAGAGCTGAGCATTTGCTGGATGACCTTAAGGGCTTCGACACATCGATCTAGGTCGTCATGGCGGATCTCGTTGATGGCAGTAACCACGTCGTGCCTGTGACCGTGACCATTGCTGGACGTCGTTCGGGAAGGGAGACCACGACTGAGAGGTTGCAGCGCTGCGGATCTTCCACTTGATCCTCCAAATACATCTGTGGGACGTTGAAGACTCTGCCCAGAGGGCGCAGCCAATCCGGCTCGTGGTAATCCAGATGGCGCAGGGATTCCCCGTCTATGAGAAGGTGAATCGGTACTCGCGTGAGTAAGTCTCGCGCCCGGAGACGCCAATCCTCGAGGAACGGCACTAGGCTTGATTGAGTCGACAGCAGAAGATTCTGTTCGGGGGATTTGATTGATTCGAGGGCTAGGCAGTCCAACAGGTCGTTTAACCCGTGGCGAAGCGGTCTCTCCAAGAGAATCACTCGATAACTTGGCAACAAGAGGTGCCTGCAGACCCGATTTGCTTGTCGCCATTGTAGCTCGTCGGTTCGCTAGCATATCCTTGGAGGCTTGCGGCATCGCTTCGATCACTGCGTGCAGACTCTTCGACTCGCCCTGAAGTTGAAGCAGACTACACAAACTCCACGTCAGCTGGTGACTAATGAGCAACCATCACAGTGGATCTACTCACGCCATGACACTCAGCGCAGCATTCCTCGTTCCGCTGTCTGAGATACACTTTGCCAGAGTCTCGTAGAAACCTCGATCTTCTCTCGTCCTCAAGATTGATCCTCGCTTCTTGTAAGCCTTTTCGATCAGGGCAAGTGACTCGTTCTTGCATGTTCTACCTGCTGTCTTGTCTTCCAAGCCGAACTGAACCAGGAGCGCAATGACTTGCGAGCCAGCAATGACCTTGTCGAGGGACTCGAAGATTGGTGCAAGTTTGGGTCCGAATTTGGCATCGCCAAGCTGCACAAGGCCAACCAATTCAGCATATTTCAACTCGTTACTGATTTTGTTTCTTTCGCTTACCTTGAAGACCAGAGCAGGCACAAACAGCTTCGCCTCAGCATCTGAGAATCTCTCGTTGTACTTGGGCATGGTTTCCACCACATGGCTGATCACCTCGAGACATCTGTTCGCAAGCTGAGTATTGTTTCCTAGCAGCTTCAACGCAGCGTACTTGAGCGCTAAATCCACGTTCGCCGACTGGATAACATGCGTTTCCGCCTCATCCAAACCGAACGACCTTGTCGTTCTGTCGTCATAGAACTCGCTCAATATCGCCAGACCAGCCATGAAATCTTCCTCGGCTCGATGATCTTTACTGAAAAGCAAAGATAAGAGCTCAGGAGCGGCATGCGGTTCTATTTGATGTTGGAGATATTCGGTAAGATCGCCAGCCGCTTTGGGAGAAGGATCTAAGACCCATCGCGTCGTGTCTCGTTTCAATCTCGTAACTCGGGGTTCCGGGGTATTGGTGAGGAAGGGGACAAGTCGAGTAGGAGTAGCGGCGGATGACATACTGGCTGCGCCTTGGGACACAGCAGAAGGCGGTCGAGGTGGCGCCATCCTTGATTTCGGGAGACCAGACGGTCTATCATCTCCTGAACTGAGAGAAGATGCCGGTCGGGCTGTAGGTACAGAAGATAACGCCTTCATTGCAAGCGAACGAGCAGGGACACCCGAAGGTTTTGCAAGAGATGGAGCAGCCGAGGGTGCCGGACTACCAGGAGCTGATCGAGGAGGAAGAGACGATTTAGCTACACGAGCGACAGGTCCAGGGGTAGCCGCAGCAGCTCTGGCGGGAGCAGGGGCAGCTGATGAGGAAGCCGCGGCAGAAGGTGCACTGCTCCTAGCATTGTTGATGAGAGGCACGATAGTCGCTCTCGAAGCAGGTTTGAGACTCGACGTTTGATCCATGACGTAGTCGAATCCAGCACTTGCAACCACGAATGGCAGAATTGCACCGGCGTGCTTTCTGACATCTCCGTTTCTGTCTTCAAGACATCGGATGATAGGGCCAGCCAATGGACTTAGATCCGCAGATGAAGCCGGGGGTTCCGATTGCAATCTCTCTGCTAGCCAACCCAGAACCGAAGCTCGAAGAGCCGGGTTAGGGGATTCCAAGCTTGCGCCGAGGCCAAGATACATGCTGTCCAAGCCTCCAATTGCGTCAGCGATTGCTGTGAGGGTGACGAGACCGGCAGTTCGAGTGGTCGCTTTCTGGTCGGCGCACACACTAGCTACCGGAGCTACCAGTAGCCTCGTGTATTTGTCGAAAGGTTGGCCCATGCCAGTTGCAATCTTCGATATGATACCAAGAGCGAGGGTTTTGACTGCTAAATTGGTGTCCGCCATAGCCTTCTTCAATACCCCGCCGATCTCACCTGCGCGCTGAGTCAGCACTGGTGCATGATGAAAGACCGACATCACTCACCCATATTTGACTTAAGCCTGTTGTTCGATTTCACCTCTAAAAGCCCGCTCAGAGCTTCGAAAGCCTCTTTCCTCGTCTTCCATGCATCGCTCTTCGAATCAGTGAGGATAGATGTGGACGCCACAAGCTTATCGAGATCGACTCGGGGTATCAGATCATCCAAAGGGTCTCCTCCTCCCGACTTCGCACCCGCTTTGCCTGGTCCAGCAGCAGCGACTTCTTGAAGGTCTGCTTGACTTTTCGTCGGTTCAGGAGGTGTAGCGGACTTGTTCTTTTCAAATTCAGAATTGATGGTCGTTAACAGTTGAGGGTTGAGATCTTCAAGGAAACCAGAGATGTCTGAAAGTCATACACTGTTAGCACGGAGACGGTCGAACCCAGCGAGCCAACTTGCCTGCTCCGACAGCTATTCTGATGGTCACCAAGACCTGTGTTGCACTTTGCCTTACTTGGGCGTTTGGTGACCCCAGCGCAGCTTTTACGAAACCGATCAGATCTCGTAAGGGGATACCAGCGATTCCGAAATCAATGAGCTGTTGCTTGATCCAAAGTAGTGCATCGGCTTGCGCTTTCGGTGCTTTCTGCTTTGTCATTGGCTCGTACCCTGCCTGTTTATCAGCACATATTCTGCATCTCTGCGATTGAGATCGCACACTCACCTTGTGCAAGAACGAATGCAAGCGATGTCCTCTCCGCGAACGCTGTCAGAGCGTCACCTGAGGGTTTCTTCAACTTCATATCTCCGAGCTTGTCCGTCAAGTGACCAATGGCGATTGCTGCTGCGGGTTTGCCAAAAGTTGGACTCTTCTCAGCCATGAGTGCCATGACCTGGTACAGCTTGCCAGAGACCTGTAAAAAGGTTTGTTAGACTGATACGGGGCCTTAAAGATCAAGGTTTGGTCAGTCAGACCTACCTGGAAGTTCTTCTCTCCCCATCCTGGTGTCTTCCCAAGGAACCGCATCATGACTTCAGAATCCACCTTCTCTGCTCCACCTTCTTCTCCGACCCATTTGACCATCTCCTCTGCGGCCTCTAATCTGACCTTCCAAGCACCATCTGCCAGCTTTGTGTGGTAGTCTACGGGTATGCTCTCCGCCGCCTGTGCAGCTGCGTCCTCAGGGTTATATCGGTACTTGACAGGCTCGGATGGAGACGTGGCGAGTGTTTTTGAAGAAGCAGCCTTGCTACTCGAAGCGGCAGCAGCAGGTTTGGGAGGCGGTTTTGAGGGCCCTGCACTCGCACTTGTAGGTGGTGGCCGTCTAGCCGCAGGTGGAGCTGATGGCTTGGGCGGCGATGAGGGAGCAGAAGCTGCTGAAGCAGGTTTCGGAGCCTAAATCTTTGTCAGTGGAAGTGAAACGAGCCGCAATAGGTAGCGCAAAGACTCACCCCTGGACGCGCAAATCGTGCTGGAGGAGCTCGCGCAGGAGGAGCGAACTCGGTCAGAAGCTCGTCACCCCCGAATTTGCCAGATGCTTTAATAGGCGGAGAACCGGGAGCGGCGGGTTTTGGCGCAGACTATTTCATGTCAGTCGTTGGATCCAGTAGTTGTCGGGAAGTCCAACTCACCTTCTTGACAGCACCAAGTGGTGGCTTCGATGGGCCGCCAGGTGGGTTCCCGGCAGGCTTGCCGCCCCCACCAGCTTTATACTTAATCTCCGCTCTTCCAAAGGCATCTTTCACTTTTGCCATCTGCAGTTCTCCCACACCCTCGATGTACGGGTTGAAGACTCTTTCGCCCAAAATCTTCATTAGAGTACCGAGACATTCTGCCGCTGTCGCTCTGACCGGTTCTCCACTGTCACCGAGCAGGACCACGAGGGTCTCGGCCAACGGCTTGACTTGATCTTTGGATGGTGCGTCTCGTGTGGTCTGTAAGGATCGATGTAAGAATTTGAGGGTGCCTTCCTTTACTTGAGGGTTTTTCGATTTGAGTGATGTGAGTATGTCTTCCATACAATCGGACAAGGTAGTCTGGATATATGGTCGCATCAGCGGAAGAACGACAGTCATATCTTTGACTTAAAAAACTGCTTACCGTGGTGAATAAGCCGTCCAAAGCCTTTCCCAAGGCGTCCACTACATTCGCCTTTCTCTCCTTCAACCTTTCCAAACATCCTGGCATCACCACCGCCCGGTATCTTCCAAACGGTTTCCCCATACCTCTCGCTAGCCCATCGATAACCTTGGTCGCCTCAATCACAACGTTGACATTTGCATCGCCCTTGCACTTAGTTCCCAAAATCTGAGCAAGAGATCCGTAGGCGTCAACGTTGCTATCAGATATTCGAGCGTTCTGCGGCTGTGTGAGGACTGTGACACATTCCTCCAATGACTCCACCCTGTCTTTCCATTTTGTCGACGAAAGACGTTCCATGAGATCGGCCGGGAATTTGCACAGCACATCGACAGGATCGAGCAAAGATAAAGGATCTATTGGCGCTGCCACCTCGACGTCCGCTTCTCCTCCTGCTCCATCCTCATCACCTCCGATGGCAGCAGCCACTTCTCTATCTCTTTGGACCTGTCTTGTCCACCGTGTGGGCTTCGCCGTACCCTCCTTGCCCTCCTCCTTCAACGTATCGAAAGTCTTCTGTAATTCAGTCATTTGAACGGGCTTGAGATCGGCCAACGAAGGGATTAGGGCGGGTCCAAGATAAGTATATAAGGCAAGAGCGAGGGAAGTTCCTTCGGCTCGTACGTTCTTGTCTGAATGAGCGAAGATTTTGGAGAGGGATTTCAGAAGTGGTTTGATGTTGCCCATGGGTTGTATGCCAAAGGATCTGCGAGACCAGAATCAACTTATATTCCCATTCGATCGGAAAATGCTTACTCGACTATTTCTTTCAGTACCGTTATGGCTCCAGCGACAGCTTTGGGCAGCTTTGCGTTGAGACCGGCAAGCAGATCGGTCTGTACGGAGATCAAACATGTCAGCTTATGGATTTGCCGGACGCACATGGTTTTAAAACTCACCACAACCCCTTCACCGCTATTTTCCACTTCAACAAACATACAGCATAGATCTGCTCCCTTCTTCTTCGTCCCTGCTCTTGCTGATCCCAAGGCCTTCTCAACGATAGCCGGCACGACATCTGACCGTAATCTAAGAAGAAGGGATGATATGAGCTCGTGCGGCGAGGGGAAGATTTCGTCGGACAACTCACCTTGCGCTTGTCTCACCACTATATTGAACAATCGCCAAAACAGCTTCGATCCCCTTCTCCTGAGCTACTGCATTTGCATCTAGACACCACTTTTTCCTGTGTATTTCAAAGATTTTGTCAGCTCGAGATCAGGTCTCAAGATTGACCGTGCGCCACTGACAGTAACGCTCCATCATTGACAAACGGTCGAAAAAATGGATCTGTATCGGAGGCTGTCTTTGCTGATCTAGCGATTACCTCGGTGTATGCTGATAATCGAGCTTTCCAATTCTGGCAAACGGGACAGCATCAGCCCATCGCCCTCATTGTCACCGTGGCTGTCTGTGATAGCTTGTGGCGGTGAAGAACGGAGGGAAAGCTCACCTTGTGCTGACTTCGCTCGACTAAAGGGATTTGAGAGAAATCCTCCTCCTGAGGTGGTTCTCCGTCCATTATGCCTTGCTGTTCCTGCCAGTCCTGTCGTTCAATGTTTGTCTCCTATGCCGGTATCTTAACGGTCGATTGGTATATGTTGTCGAAGACGGAGAAGCACAGAATCGGTCTTATGATATGATGTAAGAAGCGAACATTCTGACCATGTTGTTGACACGAGAGACGCGGAGGTCATTCAACGCGATCGACTTCAAGCTGGATAAATGGGTGGAATGGATATCGATCGGTTGCAAGGACACGTGACTTTTGTGGGGCACCGGGTGAGTCTTCGCTTCACGTCCGAAAGACTGTCAGCAGAGATGCAATAATAATTGCACTCTTAACATTCACATCTACATCCGTTTCTAGCTGAAGCAAAACCGCTAACTGTGTTATACGTCCCCTTTGTCTGCCATCGCCTCTTCCTATCCTTATTCTCTCCCTTCCACACGCTCTCGCGCGTACTATAGCCTCTTTTAATATGTCGGAATCTCATCCAGATCATTTACACCCACGACCAAACTTACAGTCCCGGATCAGCACACCCGGTTCGAAGAACGAAGTGATGGTTTCACATGGTCGAGCACCATGGTACGGTCCAGATGGAAAGAACATAGAAGCTTATGTCGTCGGAATAGCAGGAGGAAGTGCTTCAGGAAAGGTCGGCCTGTTCCGTCTATCTCATACCGGAGAAAGTATATTGACAGGATGATCAGACGTCGGTGGCACGCGCCATCTTATCGGCTCTGAATTACGTCCCGACTGTCCTTATTCTATCGCAAGACTCATTCTACAATGCACATACAGATGAGGAGATAGAGTTGGCGTTCAATAACGATCTGGATCTTGGTAAGTGCTTTGCAGTTTACTCACTTCAGGCGCAGGTTAGCTAATCGTTCGTTACCGCTTGCCCACTCTCATAGATCACCCGAATGCGATAGACTCTGCACTCTTTGCCAAGGTGAGTCATTCAGAGATACATCCGGATGACCAGGGTTGACACATTCACTCTCGTTAGTGTCTGATGGATCTCAAACAAGGGAAAGCAACCGAGGTGAGCTACATATCTATCCGTTCTTTCGGATTGCAGCTCATGTCCAATCACCGACAGATCCCCACATATTCCTTTGTCCACCATCGTGAGTGTGTCTTCGACACCTTGCTTCCCCTCTACATCGTCAGCAGGCCTCTAACTCTTTCGCAGAACGTATGCCCGAGAAGAAGTATATCTACGGAGCGAGTGTCATCATCGTGTGAGCCACAGCGATATGCTTTTCAAAGGGACGACCAAATCTGACAGTCGCTTTGCTATAGCGAAGGCATCATGGCTTTGCAATCGCCAGAGCTTAGATCGCTCTATGACCTGAAAGTCTTTGTGGTGAGTGTTCTTCTCGTCATGGCATGAACTGCGCTGAAGATTGTGATCAGAATTGCGATTCCGACCTGATGTTGGCCAGACGGATAAAAAGGGATGTCAAAGAGCGAGGCAGAGATGTTGATGGTATCTTAGATCAGGTAAGCGTGCATTCATTACTTCATATCCCTACGCGCGAGCAGGTTGCTTACATCCTACTTGTACCTTGTAGTACCTACGCTTTGTCAAGAGCAGTTACGACAACTTTGTCCAGCCGTCCTCGCGATACGCGGATATCGTGAGCTATCTTGCGCAACTCGTCAGTTGTGTAAGCTTAACACTCATCCCTTCCAGATTGTACCTGGATCTTCGAACCAACTGGCTATCGAGCTGCTTGTCGATCATGTCAAGCGTCAACTTGATACACGGTCCCTCCGATTCAGAAAGCAACTAGCTCAAATGGGAGAGGACGAAACGAAGCTACGAGCACCGAACGGGGACGAGCCGCTGGACAAACAGGTGATCTTGCTTGAACAAACAAATCAGCTACTAGTGAGCAGTGTTCTAAACTTCATCAATACCGTTATACATGCTAATCTGTTTTGACGTTGCAGGGACTGATGACCATCCTGCGAGATCGGACGACATCTCGTGGAGACTTCATCTTCTATGCCGATCGACTGTCAACGATCGTCGTGGAGAAAGCACTAACTCTGATACCGTGTAAACCGAAGACTATTAGAACGCCATTAGGTTTGGATTACCAAGGTTTGGGGGGCGACGACGTACGTCACATCCTCATGATTTCCCCATTGGAAGAAGTTTTGAACTCATGCTCAATGCCCGGCTTCCTTCTCTAGAACCTCGTCGGCATATCCATCCTTCGATCAGGCGGTCCATTCTCACACGGTCTTCGACGAGTTATCCGAGATGTGCCCATTGGAGGGATGTTGATCCAATCGGATCCGAAGACAGGCGAACCATTACTGCTCAAGAGCGATTTACCGCATAGTGTGAAGTCAACCGAGACGAGCGGGGATGTCAAGGTGTTGTTATTGGATTCACAGATGGGTACAGGAGCTGCGGCTTGTGAGTGGACAAACTCCTATCCAATCACAAATCTTTGTAAGGAGTATAATCCGTATGCTGATGCGCACGACCGCATCCTGCAGTGATGGCAATCCGAGTCTTACTAGACCACGGCGTCCTTGAATCCAACATCATCTTCTTGACCTATCTAATTGCAAAACAAGCTCTCCATTCCGTCCTTCGCGCTTTCCCAACCATCCATATCGTCACAGCTGCTATCGATCCGAAATTGGACGAGATGCATATCCCATATAATCGATCGACCTTGGTCCTGGGTGAATCAGCCGGTGAAGCAGATTTCGCAATTCGCCTAGTCGACGAGAGCGACCGCGACCATGGAGTGGACAAAGACCAGGAGAAGCCTGATAATAGGGATGGATTGAAGAGTGAGAAGGAATTAGGGGCGGAAAAGTTCAGAATACCGATCAAGAAGGATATGGAGACTTTGAAATTCTCAAGATCGAGAGCAGGGAGAGATGAGAGAGTTGGTGAGAAGAGAGCATGGGTCATATCGCCTGGTAGGTTGAGCCTCGAATGTGGACAAATCAAGAGTGGCAATGCTGATGATGATGTCATGGTCTATAGGTATGGGTCACATCGGTGATAGGTATTACATGTAAGCCATGGGCGATGCGCCTAATGATAGAGAGGAGCTACGTGACGATGTGACTACTGTTTGGATGATGTATGAGAGGTGGGACTAGGTGGACCCGGGGAGCTTGGTAGAATAGATGGGGTTTCATTGCCATGCCAACCTCTGTACAGTGACGCAGTGCCAAATCGCAGCATATATGCGTGATTGATACGTTCAACATATTCATTGATCATTCATTCATTCTTCATATTGTACTGAACGTCATCTTCTCTCGAATCGTCACGACGACTATTGTACCTACTTTACGTTCTACTGCAGACTGTATATAAATGATTGGGGAAAGTGAAAGACTATTAAAAGCTATTGACAGAAAGTGATGCGGATGTTGAAGATATGTTTGAGACTAAAATGCAGAGACTGCTATAACTCATAGCAGCGAATAAATATGAGATGGACTGAAAATGAAATGGAACATGTGGGGATTACTCTATATACTCGTACTCGTATCTCTCAAACTTGTTCTTCATTCGTTCGTTATATACATACCTCTCCTCGTGGCGTTGTCGTAAAATCACAGCTGGGTATCTTCTCACTGGCTCCTTGCTCGTTCTGTTGTGTTTCTTTCGTGTGTGAGCTTCAACAAACCGCCGATCTCCTTCCCCTCGCCTTGCCTCTCACTCCGCCTCTTCCTCTACCACCTTTCTTCGCTTTCTTGGTCGAACGCCTTCCCAGCACATACTCGTCATCACTATCGTCCTCCGGCATGGGCTCATCTTCATCCTCACTCTCCAGCTCTTCCTCGCCTTCCACCGATCCTCGAGGAGTGTGGACAGCATCCTCATCCGACTTGTGATCTGCCACGATGTCGGAATGACGGTTATCGAAGTGAACGTTGGCAATGCCCAAGCCGACAGCAGAGATCGACTGACTCTCCTTCCTGTCGGTGACCATCTTCGGCGGAGTGGTGAGGGTGATGTCTTGCGCCGTCGAGTCGTTCTCCTGGTCCTCTCGAGGGTACTGGACAAGCTGAGGGGTACCATAGTTTCGTTGGCCATACACCATCAGAGGAGAGCTCATCCACGCATGTGGCTTGAAGTGATCTTGCATCCACCCGTTGGCGGGTGTGAGCGGGGTAGGATAGAAGCCGTTCGTGTTGATCGGTGTGAGAGCCATAGGATGGTTGTTCTGAGCAAAGACCGAGATAGGAGGAAGAACATTCGAAGATGGAGCGGTGTTAGTCGACGAAGCGACAAGAGTTGATGAAGTCGACGAGGTAGAGGCACCAGAAGAGAAAGGAGTCTTTCTGTTCTCGGTACCCCCTGTGCGATCGGGATACGGCATCGATTCGGACCATTGTTGGGACGCTTCACCGTTATGATTTTCGGGGGTCTTCTTACCACTGTCCGTAGCAGGAGTGACTTGGTCTTCTCGACCAACAGAAGCTTCCCTACTGATCATCTCGTTCTCAAGAGCCTCGTAGTCTTCTTCAGTCTTTGCAGGTAGCGCGCTATCACTACTGATCAACTGAGCTTGATTCCAGGAGTTGGATTTGACGGTAGGTACAGTAGGCAGCGAGTTGAACCTGTGCAGAGTTGGAGGCGCACTGTGGAGACGACCGAGCGGTTGATGCGAGTAGATGAATTGTGAGTGACCACCGGGAATGCGAGTACTGTGTTGGCTGCCTTCAATAGCAGACAACGGAGCATTCACCGAAGCACCGTTTGGAGCTTGGATATTGAATGTTGGCGGAAGAGGCGCATCGTGTAGGGACACGAGCGGTTCATCCTGTTCTTCGTCGGTTGGCGATCCCAGTGGCGATCGAGGTGGCTGGGGGCGAACGGTGCCTTGTGGATACCTTAGTTGAGGCATCTGGTATTGCTGGTAATATGAAGGGAGAAGATGCGGTTGTCCATTCGTCGGGTGGGGCATCGATAACTGCGAAGCATGGAAACCTCCTCCTACACTACCATAGGCGCCCGGCAGGTACTGCTGGAAGCGCGAAGCAATATTCGAAGTGGGAGTGGAGAATGATCGCGTTCCGTTGCCCATAGTGTGCTTGTCGGCAGACGTCACACTCGAGTTGTCGCTCGGGTAGCGCGAGAGCGGGTAGCCCGAGTATCCGCTCGCAGAGAGAGAGTCTGGGTACTGCGCAGCTCCGATACCCTGGGAGTGGGAGTTGGCGACGGAGGGGTTGGGGTTGGACTCGGAAGACTGTTGGTCCTTTTGGTGTTTGCCGCCCGCAGTGGTTTCGCTGTAACCACCGGGAGTCGTAGGCGTTTGATGTCCGACCGAATTGAACGGGGAGATGCCATTGGTGGTGAAACGTGGTCCGGTAGTGGAGATTGGGGTAAGTTGACTTTGCGCACCCTGGGGGAAGTACTGTTTGAAGGGACCTGTACCACCGGGGCCCGAGAAGATGTACTGGGGGTTGGACCCGTTTCCTCCTCCGAATATCGATCCAGGGAGTCCGCCACTGAAGGGGTACGCCGCGCTCTCTGGCGGGTGCGAGGCGGCGAAGCCGTGGGGGGGAACGGTCGTCAAGGGAGTGGCGAGATACTGGCCGTTACTCGTGGCAGTAGATCCCGAGAAGAGAGACGACCCAGACGAAGCTCGCGACCCGTTCACAGGTCCGTGAATGCTGGGTCGCGAGGAGCTGGTGGATGGGGGAGCCAGACCCGGATGCTGACGCTTGAAGTGCTTGAGCAATGTATTGCGTCGTGCAAAAGGCTTATTACACGCGGGGGCGTCGCAGATATAAGGACGTTTCCCAGTGCTACATTCCGCTGTTAGTAAGCGGTTACCTCATGGAGTATACCGCATGAGACCAAAACTTACTGCGTGCGCCTGTGACGTGCAAGAGAACTGGAGTCGGCGAACGATTTACCGCAAGTTTCGCAGTGATGGGGTCGTTCCCCGGTGCTGTTGAGCGGATCAGTCACTACCCTCGTATACAGCATGTTACACTCACTGGACACGAATGTGGACTGTCAAAGCTGATCGCTGGATGAAAGATTTGCCGCATCCACGGTGCTGGCAGACGAAAGCTCTGGAGGAAGGAGCCACTGTAAGCTTAAATTACGAGAAAGTGACACCACCGAAAGTCTAAGCTTACCTATCGTTGGTATGAATTTTGTAATGTCTGGCCAGATCGCTCTTTCTGGCGAAAGCCTTGTCACAAGAACCGAAATTACACTCGTACGGTCTTGCACCGGGCACATAACCGATTCCCACGTGATTGTGGTCGTTGACAAGCTGTTCGTCGACGACAGTTGAGGTGGATGAGGTTGGAGTGGAGGATAGTTCCACGAGGAGGGAAGGTGCGGGAGAATCCGAAGATAATTCGTCGAACAAAGCAAGTGCGGTGTGGAGGTTGGGTGGTGATGAGACCGGGAGTGGGGAAGGAAGCGGTCGGTTTGGAGGTCGAGGGGGAAATGGATATCGGGGTGGACAGGGAGTGTCGTTGGGAGACACGGGAGACAGAGATAGATTAGGTTGATTGCGATCGTACGACATTGGTATGTCATTAATGGGCATGGTGGGAGAAAACATAAAGGAGAAGAATCGTCAGTGTGACCATTTCATTCGGCTTCAGCAAGTGGAAAGTTGATTGGCCGGATCACCACCGGTCACAAGTCACGCCGCAGCACATCTGGCTGACTTGGTCTGATGGTGAAATAGGAATGAGAGCGAGTAAATGACGTGGTACAAATTCGGTTCAAGGAAAGGAAAAGATGGGAGGGAGAAATGATATGGTAGAAACGAAGATCAAAGAGCCACTTACATCGAGTACATCCATTTTGATGATCAAGAAGTGAACCCTTTTTTTATTTCACCCTTTTGGTATTTGATCCACTATTCCGCCTTACTCCTTCCTTCTATGTTATTTCTGCCAAGGAGAAAGCTATCCTATCTAATGGGATAGAAGGCGAGATATATCTGATGGGAGGGAAATAGTTTTTGATGAGAGTTCGCGTGTGTGTATACGACGTGTCGTGGCGATTTTAGGGTAGTGATTGAGATGTGTGTCGCTGGCAGATGGAAAGGAGGGTCGCGGTCGCAATGTGATTCTACACAACAATGCTTTCCAAAGAGTAACGATGTCGTGATCAAGCGACGATCACCGACAGATGTGTGAGAAAAGTGATAAAATACGAATGAGCCAGAGTCGGCTTTTGGAGTGTGGTTGAAAGAAGAAAGTGAATACGAGAGGGTGAGATGAGAAGAGTGGTCACTATATAAAGCAGTGGATATAGGAAGATTTTGGCAAGATCGAAAGATTCGGGTCGTTTGAGTACGTGGGGCTATGCAGCACAGACCAATGTAAGAGCACGATATACGCAGGGTGCGATTGCAGGGGTAGTTGATTCGAGCGCGATGATCAACGAACGGGGATGGTAGATGGGAAGTGGCAGTTGGAGCAATGACCACGACGACGAGTTATAGGGGAAAAGGGTTAAAGAAGGTACGGCCAGTTGTTACGGGGTCGAGCGACGAACGACGACGTATTAGGGTTGCGAAGGGGAACCGGGGTGGTAGGTGGTGGCGTCATGGATCATGAAGCAGCCCGGCGGCAGGAGATAATTGGTAGGAAAGGGGAAGCAGAAGGGACGAAAATCAGGATTAGCATATGACGAAATCTGGTTGCAAAGTTGAATCCAGAAATCTGGGGCAAACATCGTCTCTATCTCCCTCTCCGAAGCAATAAACGGGGATCCATCCAACTTGGTCTGGACACTGTTCATCATTTGAGCCCCCGATCATTCCGTTGGTTCCGGAAGGTGATTGGGAGGTGAAATGTTTGGATAGACTAACACCGGCGTGGAGGGAAAGACGGAAGAGAGACTTCGCAAGGGGCGTAGATGAGACAGAACTCACAGGCAAGAGTTTCCTGATATGCTTTGACCTCTTGTGAACGTTCGTTACGTTCCGAGTGGAAACACGGTCGTCGTACACCGTGCTATCTTTACGAAAATCTATAGCCGCAGTTGGTTGTATGAAACGGAAGAGGCTTGAGCGAGCAAGTGATAGTCAATACTCGAGTGAGTGGAGCGGGGTGTAGTAGCCAGTACAGACACCCCGGTTGATCGGTGATTGTCGAGCGGATATGAGTGTGGATTGATCTATATGTATCTCGGGGGAAGCTTGAGATTTTCAGTACCCTCGGCGCTTCTTGCTCGGTCCTCCTTTTTGGGGAATTTCTGTTTCATGAATCAATCAACTAATCAATCAGCGTTACATTCCTTTGAGAGTATTTCGAGCCATTATCACACCGCCGCCCGAGACCTCACACACACACACAGTACCCCTTCTGACACCCTAAAACGATCCGATCCGGTCGGTGCCACCAAACACCCATCCATGCGCAGCAGCACATGAAGTGGTCGGACGCAAAAGAGGATCAGATCGGCAAAAGCTACCCCTTTTTGTATCCGTGCCATCTCTGCCTTGACTACGTGGGTACTCGGTGTACGCGTGACACGACTGCACGTCCAAAGTCGTCCGTGATCACTACTCACCTCGAATTTCAAAGGTATCCTTTCTTCAATGATATGTGTGACGAGAACTGAATGGCTGTGCAAGGTTCAGCAAGAAAAGCGATGACGACGTGATGGGAGTGTTTGGACATGGTGGCGATGTTCAAGGGACCGAGGACGGTATGAGTGGGTGAGTGGCGAGAGAGTGTGTATGTGCGGTGTGTATGTGCGGTGTGTGAAGATTGACAGCGAAGAGGTTAGCACTCGCTCACATCTCGAAAGCACTGATCACAATGTTACTCACCGAACGTGTAATTCTGACTGATTTGATACAGAGATGTTGGTGAGATGCGGATAATCTCGGTGCGAAGTGAGGGTGAGATGCGTCGTTATCGCCAGAAGGGAGTAAGAGGTGGAAAGTTGGACGCTGCTAGACCACAGACTTCTTCGTCAGTCTTTTGCAACAAGTCGGTTGACAAGTTGGACTGAAGTGAGATTTATCGTATAGAAGAACAATAAGAGATGATCACACTCACCTTAGTTTCTTTTGATTCTATCTCTTCGTCCTATTTCCTATGCTCGTCTGCGGATAGATGGTGTCACGTTGGGGTCGTTCTGCTAGCTCTAACCCCTTTGACTGACTGGTGAGAAGTGGCGTGGGGTGGAGATGGAGGGGTTCCTTTGGTTGATTGGATTGTGATGTGGATGTGTGACTACGTTAGCGTGTGTGTAATATACTTAAACTCCAACTTATTCTTAGCAGAGATGTGGAGATGGGAATACATTTCAATCACTAATCAATCAATCACTTCAGCCGTGCCTTTGGGATAGCTCAAGGACGGTACGGTCTCGGAAGAACAGGAACCTCCTTTCGGTGTTCAGGGCTATCCAGAGAGATAGGTCGTGCGGGTTTCTGCTTTCGCATCGCATCGCATCGCAACTCGTCGTGCACTCCACCTGTACGTGCGTTCATGCATCGCTCGATCGATCTGAACGTGCTTCATTCCTTCCCTCCCCCTCAGCTTGGTTTAGCGTAGCTCAACTGCAATACCCCTTTCCCTCTCACAGTCCGCCTTTGCGTAGCCTGTGTCTGTGTGTGGGTGTGGGTGTGGGTGTTGTGTGGGATTGGAGCGAGGCGAGGGCGGTGGCTTTTTCCCTAAATAAAACGGAATGGTCATCTGTAACAAGGAACAAAGAGGAACTCTTTCTGGTCAGACGAAAAGACAATACCACTGTTCATTGTGTAAAGTGACGACACAGTAAGGTTAGTGGTAACCCCGTGTTTCGAGATGTAAGATAATGAACGATGGTTCCTCTTTGTTCTTCTGAACAAGTAGGAACTTTGTAAAATGCGATGAAGAACGAAGGGGAGTGGAGTGAAGCTCGAAAGCTTCTTACATCGTCTTTTGTTTGTCCCTGGACACGAATTAGGAACCTTTTCTTTCCCTCGAAAATCGGAACTCGGAACTCACCTTAACCTTGTCGTTCTCTATTGTCCCACAGTCCACATGTAGATAGTCCGATCCGAAGTGAGACAATCCTTCCCCCAAGAGATCCGAGATCCGAGATTTCGAGATCCTCATTGTCTCTTTTGATCTATAAATTACTTATCTCATATTCGTATCTTATTGTTGTCGGTCAGTCAGTTGAAACATCCGGTAGGGTGAAACAAGCAATGTCATGACGTTATTGTTCTTCTCTCTATTGTTCTTCTGTTCTTCTGTTCATGTGTTCTGTTCCGTCCTGTTCTACGAGCGATGGTAAGCGATCCACAAGAAACGACTCCTCAAGCATCTTCCGATCTGACTCACAGCTACATATCACGATCGTGAGATCAGAGACTAGATCGTGAGTCCTCCAGTCTGAGAGGAACGCACCCATCTTCGTACACACATACACACACAATTTGGAGATGAGAGGCACCTCAACCAAAACCCAATCGCTGCACTTGACTCATAAGGTGACTTCCACTTTCGGAAGTATTATTCGAATTGTTCCGGAATGCCGAGTTGCCGTGCCGTTTTTCCCTGCGTTTCAGCCTTAACCCTACTCCGCGAAGACGTTGGCACAGACACACACACACATGCACATGCACACACGATACCTTGGCGTGGGGTCTGGTCTGGTCTTTGGTTGCTATCGTATCGAGTGGACCAGTTCAGCAAGGACTCGCGCCGGACAGCAAAGGATGCTGATCCGCTCGGGATGATGGCAACGGTTCATACACGAGCAATGCACAGTGCACAGGAATGTGAGTTGAGCTTCGTCAGTATGGGATGGCAGTTAGTAACCATGACACCGCCATGTGCGTAGGATTGGAGCGCGTGTGTGTCGCTCGACTAGTCATTCAACTATCAATCAGATGTTCTTTGGTATTGATGACCAGTCGCATCTTCCACAAATGACCCCAGACTTGGTTGCGAAGAGCTGGACGTGTGTTCGAAATTCGAAAGCTGGACACCTGCGTCGTGCTGCACTTGAGGTTTGATGCGATATGGAGTCATGGACCAAATGCATTCTCAGCACAGATCACTTGGTCAGTCATACAAAGGGTAAATCTTGAAGTCGACGTTGAGTGATCTTCTATGTCGGGTCAGGGTGAGTTCTGTCTGAGCTGAGAAACGAATGCAATATCTGCCTGCCTTCTTCGTAAAACAATCCTTTCGTTTAATGATACAATGTCTGACATCATCCATATACTCTGATCATAAGCACTACGGTTCGAATACATCTTCCACACAAGAGGAAAATGTCAATAATCACTCCCTCCTGCAAGACGCCTCGTCGTGCTCGACCGCGAGACGTGAAATCCAGTTCCCAGGTAAGTCTTCGTTCTCCTCAACACCAAGTACAATATGGGTCTCATCTTAAGGACTGACAGAGACGAACTCATATGGTAGACGCCAATCAGAACTCCCGTTCGTAGCTTGGCTCCACTTCAGAACAACAGCTCAATTGCCAACATCCTCACCTCCCCGGCATCACAAAATGTAAGTATTGGTCGGCGTTGTGCTTCCGCATCTATTCAATGGCAGAGGGAAGCCGAGATGCAGATGAGCTGATGACTTCCTTGATGTACTATATAGAAGCCAGAAGGGAAGCCGGGTAAGGTTGCGAAGGAGTGTGAGAAATGGGAAGTTGCATTAGCGTTACGCAAGGGTTCGAGCAAGTTACCAATCAAGTTGAACGATAAGGACGCGAAACGACATCCACAACCTCGACTACAGCTTCAGCTTGATCCCCAACCACAACCACAACCGCGACCCCAAGCAAAAGTGGAACTACAATCGCAAGCACTGCCTTCTCCCCAAGACGACATATCATCGGTCGTCTTGAACACGCATACTCCAGTCGGACGAGTTGA
This sequence comes from Kwoniella shandongensis, assembly GCF_008629635.2. NCBI lineage: Eukaryota > Fungi > Basidiomycota > Tremellomycetes > Tremellales > Cryptococcaceae > Kwoniella > Kwoniella shandongensis. The sequence goes on from NC_089292.1 coordinate 1,255,007, forward strand.
ATCGAGAGCGGAGGTTCGGGTGAACGATGTCGAAGAAGACGAAAAGCCAAAGTCTAATCGGAAGAGTGATCCCTCGCACGCCGGAATTCACAACGAGAAGAAACGAAAGCGAAAAAGATCCGACTCTATATCTACCTTTCATCCTTCGGTCAAACCCCCAACAACCCGCTCCGACTCCACACTTTCGTCTTCATCGTCATCGTCGCCCTTATCTTTGTCTTCATCATCATCATCATCATCATCATCGTCATGCTCTTTTATCTCCTCCCTTCCCGAACTTGCACTTGCCACAAGTCCTTCTCGTACCCCAGCACCATGTCAACGTACAAGTGAGCAACCGGTAGTTCCCAGTCGGTCAGGTTCTGGCAAAGAGCTCGAGTCGGGACACAAAGAAGCTGTTTGCACAAGCTCCAGCCGAGATCACCCTCTTCTACCAACAATCACAAAGATGATCATATTACGCCACCTCCACCACTGGATGTTCCCAAAACAAGTACCGCAACATCCTCCAATCATTCAGAACTTCGTACTCTGTCCTCACTACGCGATCATCTCATTCGTGAGACATCTCGACTCACTATCCAACTCCGTTCTCTCCAAACACGTCGTGATGACTCAAAACAGACCTCAACCCTGCTGCATATAATCGAATCACAACGAGTCAAGATCACTTCTCTTGAAAGGGAGATTGTCAGGCTGGAGTATTTGGAGAAGGAGGTGAAAGCTTGGAAGTTGACTTGGAAGGATACGAACGAGCAGTATCTGAATCAGAGGAAGGAGAATGTCATTCTTTCGGAGAGACTGAGTTTCATGGAGAGGGATTGCTTGAATGCGAAGTGCTATGCTGAATCTTGGAAGAAACGGTATGAGAGAGAACGGAGGGTCAACAGAGAGCAATTGAGATACTGAATAGACTTTGAAACTCTATGCAAACTGTACCAATCGGTGCATCGATACTGTATACTGTAGAATCTACCCACACCTACATCCTCTCTATAGGAGTCAAAGACAACATCCTCATAGCGCTGGCCAAAACCTCCCTCGTTGTGATATACAAGAACAACCTAGCCTTCGCCACCTCCTCATCCGCACCTGCAACTTTAACAGTCTCCCACGCTCCACCGACCAAGTGACTCAACTTGAAGCACCACGTCACCAATTGACTCGGCTCATGTAACGTGTAGGCGTTCTTGACAGCCGTAGGATACAACGCGAGATGGTAAAGGATATCGTGGACTTTAGGTTCGAGGAGATGAGAGACGTCGATGTCGTTGACGGACACCGGGACGGGGATGTTGGGGTTCTTTCGTTGGACGGAACACAGTCGGACGTGAGAGTATTGGATGAAAGGTCCGAAATCACCCTCGAAGGAAGTACATCGCTTGATGTCAAAGTCGTAGTCGTTGATCCTAATCACATGTGAGGACTCGTTGTAAGCCTCAATTCCACTTTGTGGCTCAAGCTTGTTGCACTCACCTCTTACCCGCCATATCCTGGATCTTGACAGCGGTTGTTCCGATGATCTCACTGGTACCCAATGGGTCCTCAACCTGCGCGTACTTCGCCTCGTTACTCCTCATCTGCTCGTGCATCGATTCTGTCGCCGCCTCGATAATATCCTCCAGGAACACGACGGTACCCTTTCGAGTTGACATTCCCTTGACGAGACCGAAACTGATGTGTTCGAGCTTGTCCGCGTATGGCTCGCCCATGAGTTCGAGAGTCTTGAACAGTTGGTTGAAATGAAGTGATTGAGCAGCTTGAACGAGGTAGATGTGTTTGTCAAACTTGTATTTTTGGTATTTGTCGTAAGCGCCACCGAGATCTCGGGTGAGGTAGATTGATGTACCGTCTGTGAAGCATTCATAAGCACCCGTCTTTACTTGCGTTCGATGGCACTCCATACTTACCCGCTTTTCGCACGATAGCCTTGTCCATCTTGAACTTTGTCAAGTCAACCAACAACGCTCCCCTGTCCTCGCATGTCAGGTTCTTCTCCTGGACGATCTTGACAGCCCGCTCCATCGACTCGGGTGACACCTGAGACTCTCCCCAGTAGACATCGAAGTGGACATTGAGCTTCTCGTAAGTGACCTTGAGCTTCTCGATGGACAAATCTCGGAATCGCGACCATTGAGCGATAGCATTGGGCTCGCCTGTAGTCCGCTTCCCATTAGCCCATTCTGAAGATGCCTGTAAGATATTTATCACTCACCATCTTCCATCGCCTTGAACACCCTCTTTGCTTGAGAGTGAATGCTGTCCTCATCCGAGATTGTTTCCCCGGCATCGATCTTCTTCTTCTGCTCATCCCTGGCGGCGTTGATTTTGACGTAGACTTGGAAAAGATGTTGGATAGGATCTCGCACGAGCTCCTCCTCCGAACCGAATCGATCGAAACCAACAGACAACAGACCTAATTGGTTAAACGTCAGCTTCATCCTACAGCGCGTTGCAGTACGGTCAAGTAAGCTCACCGTATTGTGTTCCCCAATCACCGAGGTAGTTCAACCTAGTCACATCCCAACCGTTCGCAGCGTAAAGGTTGGAAATGACGGTACCGATGATGGTGGACCTCAAATGACCAGCGTGGAAAGGTTTGGCGATGTTGGGTGATGAGAAGTCAATGACGAGGTGCTTGCCGGCGCCCTCGAGGGTGGTTCCGTAGGGAAGGGTGTGGTTTTTGGGCTCGTTGCGAGATGCCTCGGCGGTGAGGGAGATTTGTCGGAGAAGGTGGTAAGTGAATGACTCTTTGCTGCAAGGTCATGACGGGTTAGCAGATGCACCAGTCGGGATATCCGTCTCAGATGGTATGGCTAAGCAGAAATTGAAACGGGAACACAGCAGTGAGCGGGTTCATAGAGGAAAGGACTTACTTGAGTGTGAAGTACAAGAACTTGTTGTCCGGTGTGGAAACGGCAGAAAGGAAAACAGAGGGCTTGAACTATACAAGTATGACACATCAGCTAGGTTCTTCACAGACCAACGGGGTCGGACAACTGTGCGTAAACTCACGTTGTCAATGACCTTCTTGGCCCACACTTCGAGGTCTGCAGGCTTTCCTCGCTTGAACCTAACGATGGCGACTGAGAAGTCGATATTCTTCTTGCCTACGAGGGGAGCACCAGGTGATCAGTCGACTTTCCACACGCTCAAATGTACAAGAGATATAGCAATGGTGGCTAAGGAAAGGGCGAGCAACTCATAGCGATAACAAGGAGGAACAGTGGTTTTGAAGAAGGTTGCGCAACACAATGACAGGAACAAGCAAGTGACAAAGTGTTTCTTATAAGTCGAAAGATAAGATAGCAGCGGAAATCTTACTCACCCATCTCAACAGCGGGATAGACCTTTTCAATCTTCTCCCCAAATGCATCCGCCACAATCTGGGCCGTTGCAACTTTGAAAGCATCAATCACAGACCTTGCAGGGTCGGCACCTTCGACAGTTGGTAATTCGGGGAAAACAAACTTCTCCGGGATAGCAGAAGCGGGAGCTGAGGAGAGTGTTGTCGCAGACATCTTGCGTATTTGTATTTGCTGAGCAAAGGTGAACCTGGAGTTGGGACGTGAAGAAGGACTAGTCGAGTAGTGATTTTGGTAAAGGATGGGATTGGAGGTCAATGGACGAAGGGCGAGGGTTGTAGTTGGTACGCTGCGCCGATAGAGTTGAGGAAGGCGCGATCTGATTGAGTTCGCTGAAGAGAGAATGATGTGCGAGCTCTTCAGGAGTATGTATGTCGGTATGGGTTGTGAGACTTGACTATCTGTATACGGAAGGCAGAAGGAAAGATAAAGGAGTGCACACCGTGCTCATACGCTTTGACCAAAAAGTTGGGAGTCGAGATATTTACTATCTACGCCGTGAAAAAAATGGTACAATCGTGGGAAACTTAAAACGACTCATCCCCTTCAAGTGCAGCTTCATATGCGATAAGACAGCAAGCGTCCATAGCTAATCTCGTGTGTATAGCATGGCATGCATGGAGCAAGGTGGTATTATATACAAATCACTATAATACTTCTACGAAACGTTATTAGATCACTTCGTCTTCCTATAGATGATCGACGATGTCCATCCCTACCTCAGACTCTCCTCTGCATGGTACACGGGAGGGGGACTGCCTTGTCTGTCCTGACCGAAGGATTCTTCGTAGGGACTTTCATCGTTCCCGTTTCCGATCCCGATCGCAGGACTGTCCGGAAGGGCGATGCCCGCTGCATGCATGCCAACAGGGGGTACTGGTAAACGTCGGATCGCTCTTGAAGAGTTCTCCGAATCGCTGTTCGAATCCGGTTCGAGACTTCCTCGAGGCTTGGTGCCTTTCCGGAATGCAGCAGCGGAGATCTTGCCTCCCGTGGGAGCAACCGGTCCACCACCCAAAATCTCACGATCTCCAGGGTTCTCCATAGGTGTGTAAAATTCACTTGGACCTGGTGTGTAGGTCGGACGAGTGGGGAAAGTGGGAGCGGTGTGGTTCATTGAGGAGGCAACAGCCTCCGTATCTGGTGTCGGTGATGCTGGAGCAGAGGACGGGACTGGATCCGAAACAACGGCTCCAAGAGTGGACAGCACTGAAGGACCAGCAGCGACCGCCGGAGGAACGGGATTATCGTGCAAAGTAGTGGGTTCTGGTGTTCCCCCACGTTTGACATTGAGTGGTTCCCACGGTGATTTCAGATGCCCGTTCTCTTGCTGGTGAGGATGTGGCAGATCGTCGAGTTGCCCTTCCTGTTGTTCCTCCTTCTCTGCTTCCTCTTTCCATGCTGCCTCTTCTGCGTCCAGTTTCTTCCAAGCTTCCTCAGCATCCATCTGTTTCTGTTGCTCGTACTCGTAGTCGTGCTCGGCCGCAGGATCTGTGATGCGTGGGGATTCGGTGCGAGCCATATCGGCAGCAGCAGCGGTAGGTGGGTGGTGGTCGTCACTGGGACCAGAGAACATGACCTCTCCAGGCTCTCCTCGAGTTCCGCCGAAGTCGCTGTAACGGTGAGCAGGGAGCTGAGGCGGACCTGAATTGTAGGGGTTATGGATACCGCCGTAGGGATCCGAATGGTCAAGAGTGTAATCTCCTCGCCCTTTGCCTTCCGCCTCAGGGGATGCAACATTTCCGGGGTAGTTCGCAAACTCTTCCGCAGCAGCAATGCTTGAAGGAAGAGAAGGAGCTTGCAGAGCCGCAGCGAAAGGAGGCTGAGGTAATCCAGGCGGCTTGGGATTGTTGCTAGCGGCGTGAAACTGGACAGTAGAGAGCTATGGGAGCAGATTAGTGAAACGCTCTCCAACTCTATCAAGCAAAGAAGACTTACACATCGAGTGGCCTCGCTGACTGCATTCTCAGTCTTTTCGTAGCCAGTATAAGGAGCTCGACCGTATCCCACAGGTGTTTCTTCCAAGGGGATCTCCTCAAGGAGCAATTTCCCAAGCTCGCCGATGATACACATCTTCTCTCCAAGCTCCTCCAAGCCGCCAAACTTGAGCGATAAAGCTTCTTTAACGATCCTGCACCGTCGGGTCAGTTTGGATGCTTTCAGGAGAAGTTGAATTCCACTGACTGTCGCTTGAAGTCGCCAATCTTTGTCTCTTCCGTCATGATATCCTGATCCAGGCTTCTCATCTCACCTCGCAATCTCTCCAGAAGCTCAGTCTGCTGAGGTAAAGCCTTGTTCTCCGGACCCATCTTTGCCAACTTCCTCTCAGCTGTATCAGCCTTCTGACCGGTATTTCGTCGTCGACTCCTGAGCTGGGCAAGTTGTTCTTCACGATCCCGAATCCGCTTCAAGCATGTTCGCATGTTTGCTTGATGAGATGCGAAGACGTTGAGGGCTGTCGTCAGTTGACCGAGAAGGGTGGATGATTGTGTCAGGATATCCTGCATGTCGGGACCTTCTTGGATACCGTAAGGAGAAAGGCATGAAGCGGCTTTTTGGTTTTCTGGAAGTCGGAATGATCAGCTTTGATCTCATAATTCTGTAACGGCTTTGAGCTGACTCACCTATTGCAAGTTTCTCTGCCATCTGCAGGACGCCCTTCTCGGACGCGATGATACTACACAAACAAACGGATATGAGCGTGACATCCCCATCCCTCATGTTTGTTTGTCCGTATTATGACTCACTCTTGCAATGCTCTCACGTCCTTGTTTCCTAAGGCTGGCAAGAGACTCTGGTGTGCCAAACTACCCTTCAACTTCCTCCCTAATCCATCAAAGGCTACTCCACCACCATGACCGTCTCTACCTGGCGAAGCTGCAACATCATCATCCCCATATCCACCGCTGTGACCATTGGTTCTTGTTGGGGAGGTCGGTTCACCTACTCCAGAGACTTTACGCCCGAAGTTGGACAACGAGAATTTGCCAGATGTATTTCGCAAAGTCATCGTTGCTTGTTATGATATTGAAAGAAGAAGAAGATGAGTTACAGGTGGCAAGAAGAAACCACTGTATTTACCTTTGTTGAAAGCACAGTTGATATGAGTGAGTGATTGACCGGAAGTGGAGGCTGTGCCGCGTGTCAATTAGAATAATACGGGAACAGCAAGTTAAGGTATACGCACTATCACCAAGGTTTCAGGTGCAAGGTTCAGGTGCAGGTGCAAGGTGCGGAGAGGTAATAACAGTGTAAGTGGCGGAATTAGACGGCATTTCAGGAATTAGTGGCGCACAGTTTGCGAGCGGCTCGGCGCAAGTCAAAACGCTGCAAAGACGATCAATGTGAGCAATGCATCGTGTTTGTTGTTGTATGATCGACGTTCAACTACAGATGCATGACAGAAAACGACTGACTGTATCAAGTATACATACGGACACTATCGATCAATCCAAGTTCGAAGCATCAGCGTGCTGCTCGCCATCCTCTACGTCATTATCAATTGCTGATCCGTGCGCATGCACACACACTCAAACACACACCATGTCCCGTTCACCTCGGACCAAGGGGTCAGCTCTGTCTCTACTCCTACTGTGTGACACTCCTTTGTCCCTGTGCTACCCCTTTGTCCCTCGAAACACATTCGACCATGCTTCCGCGTCTCGTCGTCGTCATGTCAAAACACGATGCATGCATTGTTCGCTATTGTCCCTCTGACACCCTCGGACCCCTTGACACGATCGTGCACCACTGATTGAGTAATGATTGATGTTTGTCCACTGTGCTGGACAGCCGCGTTCTCACCTGTAAGAACATTTACTACAGTGCTGTGCATTGTCATATAGTAGCTTTTCATCTTCCATACTCACAGAACACGAATAATCACATTATTCGATCCGATCCGAGCGAGTACTCTTGAACACAAACACAACTCGTCATCAGGTCAGCAGGTCAGCCTCTTACATCCTCTTCAACACTTCAACTCCTAAAGCCCTCGGACAGCAACCTAAATAAGCAGTGTCAACGACACCCGTCATCGTCAAGACCTTTTTCTTGTCATCACCTGGAAACCTACCCAGTTATTAAACTTCAACCATAACTCAGAGTTTGCTCTCGTCTTTGCCACAACTACGCACTCTTGTCCCCAATATATCGTACAACTATCAATCTCAATCTCAATCTCATCTTTCGTTTCTTAGCAACATATTCTTGATTAACAATGGTCAGTCTCGTTCCTCATCCTTACTCCTCGCTATGAAGTCCGCTAGTAGACCTAACGTACGTTTCTCTAAACCCCCTCCATCATATACCGACGAACCTCGACGAAAACTACGTTCCCCTCCTCCTCCTCCTGGTCATATAAAACCGATTGAAAATCGAAATCACTCCGCCATGCCCAAACGTAACCGAAAACGATTTGACGATCGTCCCTTCCTTACCGTCCCATGGATGGACTACTATGAACCACCAAATACGACCGAATGGTTTCGACCCACTCCGAAATCGCTTCCTACGATTCTTCCATATACGACAAAATGGAAATTGCGAAATCCAAACTTGAAAACGTGGGCGGGTATGAAGGCATATTACGGTAATCCGATGATGGGTGGCATGGGGGGAATGTATCCCGGTATGGGAATGGGAGGTATGGGAATGGGTATGCCGCTGTATGGTATGGGAATGGGGATGGGCGGAATGGGAATGATGGGTAGTCCATACGGTATGATGGGTGGCGGGTACGGAGTAGGTCAACACATCCTGTCACAGCCTGCTATGCGATCCACCCGACTGACTAATACTCGGACAGATGCCAAGGTACGCTCCCGGGTAGGTCAATCAACACGAAACCTTTCTCTTTGTCATCCTTCACTGTTTCCCCCTCCACTCCCTTTCTACTCCCCTCCAGGACTTCGCTGCAGGCTCCTTCTCTTTCTCTATGTGATCCATTTCCTGATGAGATCTCCCTAGCATGTATGGCGGATATGGCGGTTACGGGTGAGCCAACTGTTTCCCATCTTTGCGATATGGATCGAACATAATGGAAGTTGACACTAATCGCCCTCTAATGTGGTGCCCAAAAGAGGATATGGAGGGTATGTTCCCTTGTTTTTCCTTTCCGGTCTTGCTTTGTCGACTGATGCCCCTGATTCAGCGGGATGTATGACCCAATGATTGGTGGTTATGGTGTAAGTTACTCATTTTCAGCTGCGATCTTCACGTAGACTCCGGTGAGATAAAGCTGAGCAGATACCGGATTAGGCGCCTTCTGCTGCAAGTTTCGTAGACGACAATCCAGATGCTCATCGGTGAGACAAGATGATACAAGGTCTCAATACAAGCACAAGTTTCTGACAACCATTCCAGTATCGAACATGCGTATCGACAATCGGCTCCAGACTCCTACGGTATCGGTATGGGCATGATGGGCGGCGGAATGGGTATCAACACTCTTCCCGGTAGTCAAGTCCTTCTCTACGGCCGTGGAATGCCTTATAACGTGAGCAGCTTCTCCAATGTCCCCTCGTTCGACGCTTATCCGGTTGTCTGACGTTTGGGGGAACAGAGCTGGTACGCCTGATGGACCGAAGGAACGTGACGAATACAATGAGTGAAGAGAAGAAGACTACGTGAAGTGATATGAAAGCCATACATGGGTATTTGGCGGTACATGTTTTCAGGCTATCATTGAGCGCAGGTCTCATCAGGATCATAAGGCCATATCGCCTATATTCTATGCATGTTTATAAACACTTCCAGAGCCACCAAGACTCGTCAGCATTCTCTGGTCAGTGGCACATACAGTCTAGAGGAACGACTCGTTGCAATAGCCAATGGTCGCGCGCAACGCTTATCTCTGTTGTAAGTTGTAATAACTACCTTGTCACCGGCAGAGATGTCTTTTCTGGTCTCTGGTCACTATCGCAATGCATATGAATGAATGATCCTGAAAGAATGGTGTTGCTACCCAGACTCCTCCACATGATGATGTACACTGATCTCCGGGGGACAACCACATACTGAGATTCCAATTTCGCGGTCACTTCAAGCCACTCAAGCATGATCCCTTCCCACCAGGCGGGCTTTGCAATCAATGTTGGTGGGCACTAAGACCGACGTCTCAAACGAGAGACAAACGAGGAGATGTTGTCACCGTGACGTTCGGCATGACGATGAACGAATTTCACCCTGTCCAGAATCTCTTTGTAAGCTGTCTTTGTCGCCTCGTCCGCTTGGTCACCGAATAACGTGTGATTGTTCAGAAACTGAAGACTCGGTAGCCTCGAGGTCATCCAGCAGGCCTCGTCGGCGATGCAAGGTACCGAGAATCTTTGCGGAGGAGCTCGATGATGTTCATATAGGTCTGCAACACCTGAGGTGTACTCGGAAAGGTCAGGTTCTGAAATGCCTGATTTGAGGAGGAATCGCTCGACCGTTCTCAACACAGCATCTTGACTCTCGTTGAGATCAACCCAAGATGATATCGGGACCGGCAAAGCCGATCTATCATCTGGTCGACGGAGGAATCGACTGTTTTCCCCGTTCTCAATCTTGTCTAGAACGCAGACACCGTGGATGACCGAGCGAAATAGACTGCTGTCGAGGATCGTATCGCCCCCAGATACTGTATGCCACACGAGTGAATTGCACCAAATCCGTCTGAGGTCAATTTCATTTGGGACCTTGGACACCAAAACCTTCCCATACGACTTCTCCGTATCGAAAGGTTCTGGAGTCTCGATTCCATCTGCCAAATTCCGGAATCCCTGTGCGAGCTCTTGATCGTTCAGTGAAGTCACAGTCCTTCGGTTCTCTGTTCTACCATCATCATATACATCGTAGGTCTTTTGTTCCACAAAGGCGGCAAGTATGTTGAGATGTATCCACTCGTTGTCACTTGGTTCATATGGTCCACGTTCGGGTCGCGCAGTGGCCAACAGGGAAGACGTGGGTACCGTAGTGGACGAAGGAGGAGCGCGATCGCTATCTCGGCCGTGTCTTGACGAGGACATTGGGGCTGTTCAGATTGGTATAGAAGTGTTCAGGAAGGTTACTGAAGACTGAAAAACGCTGGATGATAATCTTTCAACAATGCTGTACAGCAGGTGGAGTCTTGCGAAAGATCAGAATACAGTATGGAACAGGAAACTGTTTATAGTTAAAAACCGGGTTGGGAAAGTTGCCGCCCCCCTTCCCGCAGCCAGCGTATATGCCCCACCTCGTACTCGGGATGCTCCAAGTACGCAATTAGATCCTTTCTAATATACTAGCACGACACAGCACCAAAACTGCGATCCTTTTATAATTTTCGAAGGCCATGTCAAGATGTACCGTACTCCACAGTGTGGCTTTCCCAACTGTGGTGTCACCTGAGTGTGGCGATCGCAGCAGAAAGTCGACTCTACTGCTCTCCCAGTGGGCAATATTTAAGAAACACTTGCTATCGTCGTCTTGGGAGTAACTCTGCGATCCATATGAAGACCAAATTTAAAATGCACGTCACACTGCGCATCTTCCCCGACTATGACACATAGCTACATTACTCTGCCGCCTGAAAACCTGACCCGAGAAGTCTGTCTACTCCAAACCAAAAGTAACCACTTTAACAGCAAGAAACAAGTACGAATCACACAATCACCACTGCACTATCATAGGGGAATATTGTAGAAGCCATCTTTTGCTGTGATCAGTGTGTGAAGGGAGATATTGGGAAGGTTGACCATAGCTGCCTGCTTCAGCTCATTCTTGGGACAGTGCAAGAGATACCTTGCCCAATATGTGGTCATAGGTATCTTGGTCATCTTGTGTGAAGGAAGCATCGTTGACAATGAAGTTGCGCACCTCTTCGAGGGTGGGAAGGTTCGACTCCAAAGTGTAAGGCTGGTACGGGACATCTTCTTTGAACATTGAGATGTCGAATCTCCCTGGAGGCACTCGTCCGTGTCTCTGCACTTGGTTCCATTCGAGAAGTTGGGTCTGTGGGTTGCCTGACTTAGCCAGCTGAAGGTTGACGCTCTGTAACGTCAATCGATCGTTGTCGGTGAGTTCCACGAAAGGACGTGTCCTTACATCCTCAGAGGGCAGAAGGTAGCGACAATTCTCAGTTCCGTTTGTCGCCCTGTCCAGGACAATAATACCATAGACGACCGACTTGTCCAGACGACTGCCAATCATTGAATCCGAATCAGGAGTTCGACTCCATGGCATGAGGTTGTTGACATAGAGAGAGTGAAAATGTTCGTTGCGAGGAACGATTGAGACTTTTTCCGGATTACCTCCGATCTCGGTTGGCTCAACGATGCCAATGGCAAGGTTTCGAAGGCCACGACCGAGTGCAGGGCATTCCAATCCAGTGTACTCTACGTTCTCGCTCTCTGACTTGTAGGTACTGTCACTCGCAATTTTTGCCAAATGTTGGAGGCGCTCCCTCTCGTTCTGGTTCGGAATATATTTTCGACTTCTCTTAGCCTCCTTCTTGGAAACAGCCCTAGTAGACAATGTGTCTGCAGTAGAGCGGTAAAGACTGTAGTTGGACAGAGACATCTTGGCTCGCAGGCGTGACTGTCCTGTTGTGTAGTGTGTGTCGTGTATCTCGAATTGTATTGAGAATTCAGGGAAGGGCTGGAAAGGTAGAATGGTCGAGTTAGGCGAAACGGTTTTGGCACTGATCGCCACACAACAAGACATATGCAGTTCCCTTTCGAAGCACTAAACTTGTGTCCTGTCTCTCCTTTCTGTGGTCAGCACGTCTTAGCACGAAGGGTTTGTCCTTTCACGCAGTTCGAAAGCGGTGTCAAGCTATGGCTCACGGCGAAACATGATGTGGCTCTCATTTGCATACGACAACTAGCGATATTGTCAGACAGTCTAGATTCAGTACAGGCCAATATTCAAACTACATTGGGTTATTCAAAGAACAAGGGGATCGGCGCCATTGTGAATGATCGACAATCATTTGCATACGAGAACTATATCGCATAACCTCCAAAGCGTAACAGTATCTCAATTTTCCTATTTCTCGCATTAGGTCATCTCCGGAAACTGAACCTATCCGATCGCACACAACAGTACGCCTTCCCACATGCCACAAACCTATTCAGCTTTATGCGAGGGTGAGTCGAGTTACCAATCCCTTGTCGATCAAAAGGGAATCGGCTGAGTGGCAGATGTGGAACCAGACGAACGGGTGGGCCCAGTCCTGACTGCATCCAGTTTGTCCAGGATTCCCTCGTAAGACTGTTTTATCTCTTCCGTGAGATCGCTGTAGGTCTCTTTGTCCCGGTCATCCTCCTTCACTTTCCTGGCCTTCAACATGTCCCTGCCTGGCAGCTTCGTCCTGATGGTGTAAGGATGGGTATCAGCATCATCCGCAAAGTATCGGATAGCAAATTTCCTGGACTTTGCACGACCGTAATCGTAGAGGTCTTGGATACCTTGTGAATATTGTGTGACCCTAGGTTCCGGCATACCCGACAAAGCAATGTGGTTTATAACCTGGGAGAGGGTTTCCTTTTCCTTGTCCGTGATGTGTATGAAAGGCTCGCCTTCAGCGAGGCGGGGATCTTCGGGAGGTTGAAGATACTCGCTTTTCTCACCCTTTTTCGATCTGTCTGAAACCACCCTGGCGTACTCAAGTGCTTTGGACATAGTGCTATTGAGGACCCGGGTGGTTTCTCCGGTTTCCTGGTCAGTGTGTGAAAAAAGGATGAGACTCCGTCTATGAATTCTGTCCAAATCCGCATTCTGGGGGCTGATCCAATCTGGCGACGAACGGTCTGAGCGGTCGTGGCCGCCCCTCTTGTCCAAGATGCCTATAGCGAGCTTTTCGAATCCTCTCGCCAACGATTCATTGTTTAAGCCTTCCATTTTGTAACCAGACCCAGCTCCATACGTCCCGTCAGTACGCGCAACTTCCGCAAGTACCTTGATGTATGCTTCCTCGGTTTCGGTAGGCGTATAACGCGAGACTTGAATGGTCGATTCGGTCGATGCGTCGGCAACGGAATCAAAGGTACCACCGAATTGAGACCCTACGCCAGGCAGGAAGGAGCCTGCATCGGGCTTTCTCACTCCTCGACCAGCGTTCTGAGTTCCTCTAGCTGGCCTCCGCGAGGTGTTTTGTGCTCGGGTACTGGAGACAGTTTCGTTTTGCCTCCCTTCTTTGCGCTTGTCTGCGGCGCGACGGTGTTTGGACGTGCCGGACGGCTGCTTCATGCTGGTTGGACGAGAACCCTGGACCCGAGATCGTGAAGTCGGCTGAGCGGAGTCTTCATCGGAACTTTCCTGGTAATTCGCGGGCTCAATGCGTTGGTGTGACCTTGGCATCCTGCTTTTGGCTTTCCCTCTTCTCGCAGCATCCGGATTTGGCTGGGCTGGCCCACCGAATTCGTAGTCTGCGGAAGCGGGGTACGCATCGGGGAACATCATGTCCTGACCAACATCCTGGGATCCTTGCGTCGCCATTTGAGAGTTGGTCGGCGGCTGAGAACTGGGACCAGCTCCGCCGTATGACCCAGCAGCCTCTGCTAGCGCTGCATCGTTGTACGCGCTGCCGGTCGAATAGACACTCTGGACCGGAGTCGTGAATTCGCGTTGAGGGGGACAAGCGGTATCGTACCCGGACCCGTAATTGAACGACGACGGACTAGCTCTTCCGCCAGCAACACCGATCTGGCCGGGATACAGGCTGTCAGGAGCCGCAATTGAGTGTCGCGTAGGTGAGATGACACCGGGAGGACCGACTTGACCAGTTGGCCCGGCTGTGGATGGTTGGGTCGGGTGTCCGTAGAAAGCGCTGGATTGAGAGCCAAAGGCAGAAGGCAATCTGTTGGCTCTTGACAGCATCGCGGGGTTGATGGCAGCCGGATTTAAAGGGGTGGCAGACGTAAATGATTCCGTTAGACTGGGAGCATAGGTCTGGACTGGGTAGCCTGGTCCGATCTGCGTAAAACCTCCACGGGGGGTTTCTGGTAATTGAAGCTGGTCGAATGACGGCAAGTTGGTTTGGTTATTCTGGCTTCTGTGGCTGTTTTGCCTGCTTTGTTGTTGTGGATACCACCAATTGTCGCGATCTGACATTGTGACGTCGTTGTGAGGGAGATCTGAGGGGGACGTAGTCGAAAATCGGGTTGTACGCTCAATGGAAAGGTGCGGAAAGAGCTAGAATTGCGGTTATCGCATTTATTGTAACAATTAGGAGAAGCACTGCCCAGCATGCTTATATACCCCTGCCGCTCGCGCCACTCCCACTTCGATTCGATCTGTCCTTTCAGCGATGAGCACGTCACAGCACGACCACGGCGATCCTTTCATCTGCATCCGAAAGCATTGTCAGAACACCGTATCGGCGATAGTCATGTGGCTGCGAATGATGCAGGATCACCGCGTCGTAATCAGTCTCACACATGGTGTTAGAAGCAGGTAGTTCCACCGTCTGGCCAACAAACTGCTCAATCTCTGGTCAGTAGAGCTTTCATTAGTGGTTAGCAAACAGTTCGCCATCAGTCTTGTGACGCATACTGGTCTCCTGTAAATGTATGCATTGTCTCAATCTTCACATTCTATCGCGTGAACTGCCAATGAGTCAATCGTTAGTGCTCGTGATGATGTTTGCCTACTAGCACAGTTCCAAACTCACTTGAATATCATCGATTCTCAAAATCAATGCCACTGTCTCCGCTGCCAACTCAAGCGCACTAGTCGTGACCAATAAGGGTTGCACAACGTTCTCCTCGAGGATGTTCGAAATGATTCCCTGTTACATCGATACGCGTCAGCAACTTTTCTTCAGGAGATAGTGATCGCGCGAGACTCACCTTCTTCACGTTGATACCCGCGTTTCTTTCTCCAAGAGCATGCTTGTTTCGCAACTCCGTCACAATGGCAATTGGGTTGAGACCCGCGTTCTCGGCAAGAGTGGTAGGGATGATCTCGAGAGCTTCCGCAAAGGCTTGGAAACAGTACGCTTCTTTGCCCTTGAGCGTTTGAGCGTGTTCGGTCAAAAGTCTAGAGACGTGGATCTCAGGAGCACCACCACCGGCAATCAACGCTCTGCAAGACACACATACCTATCAGCTTCTACTCTGATTGGGAACGTATCTGACTGTTACTCACCGCTTCTTCACTAAACATCGGACCACACACAACGCATCGTGCAAACTTCTCTCGCTCTCCTCCAAGACCAAATCGTTCGCACCGGTACAGACGACACTGACAGTCTTCCCAGGGTTCTTCACACCAGTAACCTTGACCACCTTCGCTCCTGCTTGACTTGTTTCTTCAACCAACTCCGCGTAACCCAACTTGTCTTCCGTGAAGGCATCGATGTCAGCAACGGGTCTGGCACCGGTAGACTTTGCGATGAAATCGATCTCGTCTCGCTCAATGTCCTTGATGACCATAATCTTGAGCTTGGCAAGGAAGTGGAGGGACAGATCGGTAACAGCATCTCGGAGGATAGACTTTTGGAGGAGAAGAACGTTACATCCGGTCTTCTTGATTCGTTTACAGAGGTTGAGGAGGTATTGTCGTTCCTCTTTGAGGATTTTGTCCATTTGTCGGTAGTCGTTAACAACGATTTGGTTGTCCATCTAGACAACATATCAGCAACTAGCAATTACGAAGACTACCTTAGGAGAAACTCACGTCAGGTTTAGGACTGCTCAACTGGAATTGAATCAAACCAATCTTCGCCTTCTCCATTCTTGTGGGTCCACCAGCGTTTGTCATAGCGATCTGGTTGAGTGCCAAACCCTCCACGAGCTCAGTGTCGTCAATCGTTCCCCCAACCTTCTTGACTATTCTGATATCTCTCAAGTCAACGTTTGATGAAGCGGACGTCACTAATCGAGTGACAGCAGAAACGGCGATAGGAGCAAGAGTCGAAGAGTATTGGGAGACGATCTATAAACCAAGATATCTATCAGGTTTCGTTTCATCAAGATTACAGGATATGCAGCTGACCTTGGAGTTCAAACTTGTTCGAGCAGCTTTCAACAAGTTTTCTCTGTCCGCAAGGTCTACTGGCATGCTCATCTCCTCAAGGTATTCGACCGCCTTTGTGGCAGCACGTTGGAACGATTGAGCGACAGTAGTGGGGTGGATACCTGCTCGAACGACGTCAATGTAATTCTTGACAGAATGGTGAACAGAACGTACCCTGTGAGAGAAGCTTCTCAGCAGCGGAGAGCAGACTTCCGGCAAGAACAACGACACTGGTTGTACCGTCACCTGCTTCGATATCTTGTGCTTTTGACAGCTCGACAAGCTGAGAAAGGACGGGTCAGTTCCGCGTTGATCTCCCAACCCAGTGACAAGAGGTCACGCACCATTCGAGCAGCAGGGTGAAGTACGGCCATATGTTGAAGAATGGTAGCACCGTCGTTGGTGATGACGACCTCGCCGGTTGAGGTTTGGATCTGCATCGATCAGTCGTCAATACTGTCATCCCGTGGTGTGAGACTTCGAGCCAAGTAGCGCTCACCATCTTGTCCATACCCTTGGGACCTAAACTGGTTCGAACGGCATCGGCAACGGCTAATGAGAAAAAACAGCTCAGTATGGTCATCCCGAGCAGGTCTTAGGCAGCAGACTTACCCTTTGCGGCGTTCATGTTGGACAGTCTGACCTCTGTGGGCTTGCCCTATGTCAAGAACTATCATCAGTGTCACCTTACGAGGATATCGTTGAAGCTGACCAACCTTGTCATTGAAAGAGCTGTCTGAGATGCCAGGTCCAGGACCGACGGAAGGAGCTGAAGCCATAATGATTCGATTCTTCTTTTCGTTCGGTTTGCTTGAGACAACGGAGAGAGTGTGTCAAACAGACGATGTTATAGACTGAAGGGAATGCTATAGAAAGTTGGTAGATTTCATGTTCTGCTGGTTCGTGTCGCGAAATGAAGTGGAAGCTGATCCAAGCGCGTGGTAATGGATGGGTCGGAGAAATTGTAATAAATTGAAAATCAATATAATATATAATACATGTCCCGATTTGATTCCGTCGTAACGCGTGAGAGAGGGAGACGGAGGAGGACATGACCGTGAATTGGTGTGATCAACATGAACCACCGCTATCTCATTCCACTGATTCTTATCCACATCCTGCTACTCTTTCCTTATAACCTGACATCAAGCAAACCCATACATACTCACATACTCTATTCAATCTGTCGGACCACAAACCACCCGCAACTCCGCCTCCAGGTTCTCCAAAACCTTCCGCTCATCACTCTGCAGGCGGATTGCTCACCACCCTTGGTCGCATCTTTCCTTTCGGCTCACCGGGTCGTCATCTGTCAAAAGCACCTCCATCCCCATCCGCTCAACCACCGACCTCTTTGTCTAAGGAGCTTCCTCAAGAAGAAGACAAGACAAATACAGCACAAAGCGAACAATTAGAAGCCGCCAACATGCCAGCAGCTAGTTCGTCCAGAGCGAAATCCAAGAGCGCGGAGAAGGAGGAGAAGCCTATCGAAGTGGACGATGATGAGGTTCAGAACGGAGACGAGGATGGCGAGGAGGACGAGGAAGAGGGCGAGTACGAAGTAGAAGCGATCGTCGATCACAGGCAGAAAGGGGTGAGCTGGCCCCTTGAGATTGACAGAACAACTGAATCGCTCAAACTGACTACTGCTACTCATTGATTTTGCATTTCCTCCTTTGTTATCAACTACGGCTCGCCAACACTGTTCAACTCCTTCTCTACCTCCTTACCTACTCTGCTGTTCGTCCATCTGATAACATAGAGTGGTACCGGGAAGTTTGAATGTAAGTCTTGCTTGGATAAGGTTGGACGCATTGAAAGAGAAGCTGACATCCTAGTGCAGATCTGGTCTCCTGGAAGGGATACGGCCCAGAGCATAACACTTGGGAACCTGAAGCCCATGTGTGCGTAACTGTTCTTCCCACCATACCGTTCCGTATTAGCTGATCTTGCATTGACTTCAGTGCTCACGCCGACGGCATTGTCTCCAAGTATTGGGCCAACAAGCCAAAACCATCACTTCAAAAAGACACCAAGAAACGGGGACGACCCTCAGCATCGGGCTCAGTTCCCCCTTCTCAACGTGCGGCGAAGGCTCCTCGAACATCTGTCACGAACGGGAAGAAGAAGCCGATACCTGTCGAAGATAGCGAAGACGAAGCGCCTGAATATGAGGACACCCATGTTGACAGTACGGAGAAGTACAAGGATATTGTGAACTGGGAGGACTGTGTCCAGGGTATCGACACCATTGAGAGGAATTCCAAGGATGAACTTATGATTTATGTCACTATGTACGTTGCGCGTCTTGTAACTACCTAAAGTCTGCGCTGACCGATTGCTTTGTTTACAGGACTGGAGGAGAGCGTGTTGGTTTGCCTACCGAGGTTGCTTACAAGCGATGTCCTCAGAAGGTGAGCTCTTGAAGTCGTGACTCGACAATGATTGGTCGCTGATGTAGGTGTTCGATGCAGATCCTGAAATTTTACGAAAGTCACCTCAAGTAGGTCGTTCGCTGGAGTTGAAGGTCGCGATGAGCCCGTCACTGATAGATTTGTTCGCAGATGGAAGAGGACTGACTAAATTGGTGTTCACCGATTTTGAAGAGTAAAGACAATGGTCCACTCTCTGTGATCCCATAGCGCGAATTCTTACCCTTTACCCTAATCCCACACACTCCCTCTCTTCCTTTAAAACTAGTGTTCCCATGTTGTTCGCGTGGACAATCGCTATCCACTAGGTATTCCTAAAACATATGTTGGGTTTATAGGTATGATTATATGTTAAAACGAAGATGCCAGAATAATGACCATTAGCGATTCTGCGTGTTGGCCCTGTCTTATAAGGCCGTCGTGATGCGAGACCGCGATGATAGATCGCCTTGTCCTGATGATCTACATTATGACAACATAATTCAAGCGAACGTAAACAACGACTCTCACGTGCCGCTCAAGCAGGGTAAGCGTAATGATATGCCAAATTGACAACAACCTGTGACAACGAACGTCGGCCTGCTCCTGCGAGTGTGACCACTTGCTGCCTTGTACTGCCATCACCTCCAACCTAGAATCGGGCGGCGATGATGGCGATCTGCTTACCAAATGCCATATGCGACTGTGCGCCTTTGTACCAATCTGGTACAGCAGCCGAAAATAACACAGTGTTTGGCTTGGTCTAAATAGTAATGTTTTGCCTCATGTTGGACGATGCGTACGCGTTGCCGTTATAGATGTGCGTCACATCCAACATAGATCTGGAAATTACATGAGCCGAGCAGGGAGAGACTAGTATGTGTCCAATGTAGGCACATATGACGGGATTTGATACAAAAGTACAGGTGACGCACAGTTAAAGTCATAACATGTCCAAACAAAAAGTGGTTTCTCACTCAAAAGGTGCAAAGCGCTCGCGATACGCAGTGAGATATTTCGCTTACGAGATATGGTGTCATGTACATCACACCGTACGAGATGGCATCCAGACCCTCCTGTCATCTTATTGACAACATCGTAAAGTTACTCGTAATAAGTTGGGCATCAATCTAAGCAGTACATGACTTCTGACGCTTTAGACATTCGAATTGACACAATGAACGTACGAAGCCCTATGCCATAAGGCTTTCAGGACAAGATTGGCTGCAAGGTTCGAGTTACCTTTCCGCCGTAATTGCATTTCAAGTCGTACCAAGAAAGATAAGGACTTGTAATTCTCCGAATCGGAAAGGTTGTCTTGTCCTGTCCTGTCCTGTCCTGTCCTGTCCTGTGAAAACAACTCTACATCCGCTTCGTGGGAGTAGTATGTAGTTCCATCGTCTGCAAAGCAATTCAATACGTCAATTGACTTGGTCGATGACGACGACGTAATGCACACGGGACGGGATAGGGTTGAGAATTTCCTCTGTGTATGGAGATCTCCAAGCCGATGTGGGATTGCGGATTCATTGCGGTTCCGAAATATGAGTAAAGGTTTACGATTCTCATTATCAGCAATAACAAAGTCTATCAGGTCTCAGTCACACGTTGATTCCGCTTCTTCAGTTGTTCAGTCGTCGTTGAGAGGCGGTGCGGTATGGTCTCAAAGATCCCCGAATGGGACGGATGACTTCGTCGTCACTGCTTCACTTGACAGATGCCGAGGAATGCAGTACTACACCGGTGAAAAATGGAAGGTGTGAGTGTTGTCGTACTCTGGCATAAGCGTCCATTTCTTACACTTGTCGCTGACAGCCAGCGCTCGCTACGGTATGTGGGAATAGCATCGCCGTTATTATCTTGTTCTACTTCGGCCGAGAGAAAGGTCAGGTATCATTCCATTGATCCCCGTACATGCAACGGATGATTGTATTTCAATTGCTTCCGCCCGCCTTGCTTCGTCCTTCCCAGACATCCCTTCAATTCTTGGACAAGACAGACTGACGACTTATGTTTCTTGTCCGGGGTAGCGAACAGGAATTTCTCGGCTACTGTATCCGGGGAACTTGAGGATACCGCTCCACCTTGATCATTCGCTTCTCTCGTTCCCTTCCATTCCCTCGGGATGCGATTTGAGTTGTCACAAGACCAGCTTCCGATAGAGCAGGGCGCTACCGATCTTACTCTGCTTGCGATGATGCTTAACATGTTGAGTATTGCAATCACTGTGGTGAGTACAGTAGTACGGTAAGTTGCAAATAATGCCTCATGTTGGTTAACGTACAGGTAGATACGTTATCCTTTCTCATGTTCAAGCACGAGCCAGATCTTCTGAACCCGTGCCAAGCTGTACAATACTCATTACTTAACATTCAAGAATCATGATATTGACTCTCTCATTACGAGTAAAACCGTTTTTCTGACTTACGCATATCTGCTAGATCCCGATCCGCAGTGCAACTTCTCGGTAAGAGGTACCATCAAAATGCAAAAGACAAGCGGAAAAAAAAATGATGTTCGCAATACACTTCTAGCGTCAGAGTCTCGGGATATAGCGACCACGACATTTCAATTACGACGTACATCCGATCCCTGCTCATGTTGTTCCCCCTCTCCTCTCTTATTTCTTGCTGGACATAACATTTGATGGAGGGCCACCATCATCATGCACTCGTGTCTTCCTCTCATGGGAATGTGAATTCGCTTCCCGCTTCCTGTCGGAGCAGGACGCCCTAAATGCACTTGAGCATGACCGTCATTATCTCTCCATCCGCTGGATGAATACGGTAATTGTTATAAGCATCACCTCCTCGAGAATGAGATGAGAACAAAATCCCTCACTTCATCCTCTTTCTTCTTCACTGGAACGTTTATTGCCTCGCTCTCCTCACTGATACAGGAGTTCTCCTTGTATCTATTGTAAGGCAACGTTCTTGTCAAAGCTGTGAGCTGGTCCGTGCTCATCTCCAACCCCCGGCCAGTAGCAGTTAGATCTCCTACGCGCTGACCCGATCGATCGCTCGGTCCCTCTCCTCCTACCCTAGATCTTGAACGCCGAGAGGGCAGTGCATCATTACAGCGCAGTACGTAGCGAGCAGAGCTCAAATCGTTTCATAATACCGATAAGTGAGTGGTCCCTTTTTATCTCATCATCGCCTTGGGGATCATATATCGTTGCTGGTTCGCTTTGGGGGATCTAGCGTCATTGTCCAACATGCTATGAGAGCACTGACATTTGTTCACACAGCAACAACATACTTCTACTTGTTATAAAGCTATACACTTACTATCCGGCTCGCCGGCTCCCCACCCCGTCTACTTGTTGGTTATAATAACTGGACATTACACTCGAGTAATTTGGTTTAATCAATCTCCCCTAATCGTATCCGCGAGTCAACATGACTCGCATCAACATCACACGACTCCTTCTCCTTCTCTCGCCTCTCGTCACTTATGTCCATGGTCAAGGAGCTAGCGCCGTTGCCACAGCCGGTGAAGCCACCGCTGTAAACTCTGCTATCGCTGAGGCTACCGAAAGCGCTGCTGCTGCTGGAGTAGCACCCCCAGCCGGAGCTAGTGCGGTGGCAGGTGGTCCCCCAGCAGGAGGTCCTCCTGGAGGAGGTGGCGGACCGCCCCCCATCAAGTGAGTTTTCATCCTTTTTCGTTTCAACAGTAGCAAAAATTAGTGGCTAACGGGAAATGGCGTCCCATCGAAACAGTCAGTCGCTGGCTACGGCGACTTATTATATCCCTCCAATCCCTCAACAGACAGCTTGGAACAACCCCAAGAATCTGGTTCTCTCCAACGACTTTGAGATTACCAACATCACTGTGAGTTGAACAGTAAATCAGGAAGAAGTTGATGACGCTGATCGCACGATGATTTAGAAAACACGAGAGTACTGGTTCGATATCGGGTAGGTGTTGAGATTTCTCTCTGGCCGTGTAGTAGTCTCATACAACAAAGCTAATGTGGCACTTCGGGAATCAGCAAATCTGCCGGAGCTCCGGATGGATATGAACGAGAGATTTACACCGTCAACAACCAGTACCCTGGTCCGCTGATTGAGATTAACGAGGGAGACGAGGTCATCATCCATGTCACCAACTATCTCGATGAGGGTCAATCGATCCGTGAGTCCCTCCTCGCAAGGTGTACGCGCAAGCTCGGCACAACTATGCTGATGAGTATCTCTGTTCCCGACGCTTAGACTGGCACGGCCTTAACCAAAATGGCACGGTTCTCATGGACGGTATTGCAGGGGTTACTCAGGTGAATTCATTTCTCCCAATGGGGAGGTATACCGCAGGCTCACACCTCGATGCCGGTTTAGTGCCCGATCCCTCCTGGAAAAACCTTCACGTACAAGTTCAGACCTCAAGGACAATATGGCAACTTCTGGTGGCACTCTCACTATGCTAACTCCATGGCAGACGGTATCATTGGGCCGTAAGTCACGAATCCCATGCCGATTATACTTTGATCGTCGTACTGATATCCCGCTCTTTTCAGCTTCATCATTCACTCTGTGCGCGATCCGATCGTAAGAGGACGCGACTACGACGAAGAGCAAGTGGTACTCATACACGATTGGCAGTGAGTTGGCTCGTCGAGACGGTATCGTGTGTTGCTTTTTGTCTGATCGACGCGATCATCACAGACACGATCGAGCAGATGTTGTTGTCGGTGCCTTGGAGACCCCTGACGGATATCGCGGTGTGAGTATATGTACACTATCCTGTGAATCTCGGTTCAAGGAGAAAATTAACACGGTCCGTAGACGATCGCATCCCCCGAACCCGACGCAATTCTCATCAATGGTGTGGTACGTACTTCTTCCTTCGATCTGAGGCACAAGGCGTCGCACACACGTACTGATCTACATACATCGCATTTAGGGTCGCACCAACTGTACCGGAACGGCAATCCAATATCAGAGGCCATGCAATGATCCACCATACCCTGAGATCAAGGTGAAACCCAACAAGACTTATCGACTGCGAATCATCAATGCGGGAACTCACGCTCTTCTCCGACACTCCATCGACGAGCACCCATACGAAGTAGTCGATGCAGACGGTGTACCGGTCTACGGTCCAGTCGGCGCGCATGAGATCCCAATTGCCCCCGCCCAGAGGTACTCGATCATCGTCAAGACAAACAAAGGGAAAGCGGGCGATTCGTACTGGATCAGAGAAGCCCCCGCTGTCGCTTGTATGTTAGGTATAAGGAAGGATGTTGGCCTTGCAATTCTGCGATACACGGACGATTATGGAAACTGCGGTCATGAGGATCCCTACTCGCAAGCTTGGTGAGGGGCAGTCAGCGAAAGTTAGAGAAGCAGGCGGCTGACCAGATTGTACGGCGTATAGGCCTGACCTCGAGCCATGGGATGCCCAATGCAGGGATCTCGACCAGTACCACCCCTTGGTGTGAGTGAGGAGATAGGATTGAAAGCACCGATCAGTCCGCTGACTCAGTACCCGAACAGCCCTCGAAATGTCCGTGACTCGTACGAAGATCCGTTGGATGTCCACGTTATGTACAGTAACTTCGGCCAATTTGTTAGATCCGACGGGACTAGGTCTTTTGGTTTCGTGAGTGATCGTCGTTCGCAGTGGGTTGGGATGTTGCTAGTACTAACAAGACTTGTGCAAATGCATCAGGGATTCAACAACGTTTCTTTCGCTCCTCGATTGTATAACCCTCTTCTTCGTCAATTAGAAGATGGCGGAAGCGTCCCTGCCGACACCGCAGCGAGTGCCACATTCTGGAACAATGGACCTGGTATCATTATCATCAACAACCTCGACCCAGGACCCCTCGGACACCCTTACCATCTTCACGGTAACGATTTCCAACTCCTCGCTCGAGGAAGTGGCAACATCACAGCGGAAGGATTCGCCTCGTGGGGTTATCGCAAGGAGAACCCGCTCAGGAGAGACACCTTGTTTATCCCCGGTTCAAGTTGGGCGGCATTGAGGATTTTGACCAATAACCCCGGTGTGTGGGCGTTGCACTGTCATATTGGATGGCATTTGTCCGCTGGCAAAGTGAGTGCGGATACGAGTTGGTGTAGGACACATATCTTGTCCTTGTACTGATGTTACTCTCAAATCAGCTCGCTACGATTGTGGTCCAACCTGAGGCTATCAAGTACTTCGAGCAGCCGTACGACTGGCTCCAGGTAAGTGAAGCGCTTTGAGTATCTGCCAATGTAAGTGGACTGACCGAGTGACTCTGTTAGCTCTGTGACGGAGGTGACCCCAATGCCATCGGTCCTGCGAAGCGATCGGCATCAAACTCAGAGAAAATCAAGTCGTTCAGGAGCAGACTCCTGCAACGATCTGGACCTCGTGAAGCGTAATGGAATCCTGGTTATAACGGAACGGGACACTTGTCTGTTTGGTTGTTTGTTTGGTTTTTCGGTCATTGACTCGGTGAGGGGTACTTTTTAGCATTGTTTCATAACAAGGGACAGTTCGTGTCAGTCAGCTATCACCATACATGTAGTTTAGTCACGGTTGAGATTTTGGTTTGTCGTGGACATTGTAGTGAATCAGTAATAGCTATTAGTCATTAGTCAGAAGTACAAGGACATTAGTTTGTGAATCGGGAAATTGAGCCAGAAGAGCGGATATGAGAAGAACAGGTAATAAAGATTAAATGACGACGGAAAATGGCAAAGGTTACACTTATGAAATCCGAATGAGATGTGGCTTATGCACAAATAGTAACATGCATTTGGCCGTTGACGTGTCCGACTACAGAATGCCTGTTCAGTCCTTCTCCGCAACGACAGCAGTGATGACCGTGATACTATATGAAGTCAGCAGACATTCTGGTTGGAAGGCGTCGCTCGAACTCTACATTCGACTCACTCATCGATCTTGCCACCTTTCCATCCCCATTGAGGCATCATTTTCTTCGCCTCAATCTCGAAAGGCGTCTTCCACCCTTTCCCACCATCTTCTTCCCCCGTACGAGCCATCGCCATCCGACCATATCCGACAAGCATATCAGCAAAGAGTCGAGCGCGTTCTGCATCCCTCTCAGCGGGTGAGAGATGGGTGTTGTTTGGAGAATCGAGGACGCGAGTGAGGGCAGAAGAGAGGAGGGGGAGATGTTGTACGGGGAGGTTATCTGATAAACCGTCGGTCTGCGTTTCAAAGCAACGATCAAGTCAGTGTTTGCTTTGCTTCGATCGACAACATATCGGTGAGAAACGTACGAAGAGCACGACCATATCTCCTATTTCTAGCTCGTGAGACTCAACATCCGCAGAGTCCGGTGAGTCATGTATGATCCCCATTTGTCTCATACTGCTCGGCACCTTGGACAGTTGCACCTACGACGGGGCGAATGGTAGAGATCCACAAGGTCAGTAATGGCACAATCGACATGACCCGTCTAGCGAGATACATGAGGGGTGGATATCACCGAGACTCACTGGACAATTGAAGAAGTGTGTTTGAGGCTTTGAGATGTACTTGACCTGATCGTTCCGTATGATCGCATAACCCGAGTCTCCAAGGCTACGCGAACAGTCAGCTTCGTCTCATCTCACTATCTGGCTAGGCGTGCAAGGCTGGAGGTAACCTCTGGTCTGACCTGTCCACAGTGAAGAAGCCAGACCGAGGAACATGATAGTATCTTGTTGTGCGAGAAAGCCACCACCACTCACTTGACGAATCTCCCTCCTCCTTCCTCGTCCAATCTCATACCCACCAACGTTCCCCCTCCAGCGCTTACCGCCTTATCTCCCAAGACCGCTTTGTACCCCTTCCTCAACACATCTTGAGGATCAACGGATTCTGTACTTTGTGCAGCTAGGGATCGAGCTGATAAGGCATAGTGATAGCATAATGATTGGGAGAAGAGGGAAGGGTCAACTCGGTCGCCCCATCCTCCCACGCCGTCCGAGAGAGCTATGTGGAGCTGAGTGGGAGATAAAGGGGTCAGCTTGGGTGCAGTTAGACGATATGTCGCAACAGACGAGTATCCGTCGCCAAATCGAAGACCGTTTGACAGCGAGCTGGTACACGCTCAGGTAACGTCTTCACTTCGGCATGGCTTTTTGCTGCTAGCTTCACGTCTACCTCAAAAACTTGTGAGAAGTAGAATCACTCACATCGCCTTTTGCTCTTTCTATAGCAAAGAAATCTTCCCCTGCTCCCCATCTCCTCACTTCCTCTCTCACACCCTCGCTCCATCCTCCCGCAGAAGACGAGCTCAACTCTCCCCTCCCCGCTTCGAGATCCATCATGTTCCCAACCCATCGTCCAAGATCGGTATCTTTATTCAAAAACCCATACGGTTTAGGTTTTTCTCCCGGTTGGAGGAATGGTGGTGAGGATTTGGAAGCGTAAGAAAGACCGAGGGAGTAGGTATATTGTGGTGAGTGAGGGTAGAGAGGGGTGATTGTTGCAGAAGAAGAAGAAGAGGTGTTGAGGAATCGTCCTAGCCTCAGTCGGGCAGAAGGAAGGGAAGAAAGTCGCAGCCGCGCTGCAGACGATGAAAATGACATGGCTGAAAGCGAAATTATGGGTGGGTTCGTCGTTGTACAGGAGATAATGCAGATTGAGAACAACATTTAACGTTGTTGTCAACTTTTGGTCTCGGGTGGTGGAGGTAAAATCGAGCCAAATCTACGAGGACTATATCGCGCCAATATGATGTTTTGACTGTCCTGATGCATGCAACGACCGCTGCTTGGATTGACAATGCATAGATTGTACAATGAGATGTGCTATGCTAGATGATACATTGCTATTATGTTTGTGGCCGAGCCTACAACAACGTCTCGCCTAAAGACGCCCTCGCCAGAGAACATCCCACCGCAACGGTCTTCTCCACCGACCTAGGGTCGAGCAAGGTAGGGTTGACCTCCTTCAATGAGAGAATGAGAGAGGATCGTCAGCTCGTATTGGGACGATAGGTGTAGATACTTATCGTGGCGCTGCACTTACCATAATGTCGACCGCGACAAGATTGCCAGTCTCAGCTACAGCTTCGGTAATGTAGTGGCCTGCTGATGTGTCAGCGTATATACCCCTGTCATGACGCAGGACGTGACTCACCCTCTCTGAACGATAATCCTCCTCGGACGGGTGTACCGGTACCTGCAATTTCGCACATAAGCATTGCACCGACCAACTTTCCTGCCATGCATCGCTTCACTCACTCGGGGCAACGGTCGGATCAAGCGCATCGACATCAAAGCTAAGATGGATCGGCTTCTTCCTGTCGGGGTTGACGTGATCCAATGCCATGTCTACAACCTTTCCAATACCGTATTTGTCGACATGGTGCATCGTATAAGCTTTGATGCCGTGCTGTTTAAGGATGGCCTTTTCACCAGCATCGATATCCCGTAGACCAATGTAAACGCTGCAACACATATAGATCAGCGACTGAAGCGAGCTGAGTCAGGGTAGTGTGTTGTGAAACGCACATCTCCTCAGGCTTCAAGCAAGGGCTGAGCCATTTGTTGAACGGCTCGACGTCAGTGCCATCAAGGCCGAGCAGGAAGGAGACAGGACATCCGTGCAAGTTTCCAGAGTCAGTGGTCAAGGGTGTGTTGACATCGGCGTGCGCGTCGACCTTTTGAGTTGTCAACCAATCAATCTGTAGAGGTCGAAGGACTGTTTCACATCTACTCACCCAGATCACACAAGCGTCGGGGTACTTGCTCTTCGTACCAGCGATTGTGCCCATGGCCTGCAAACCATTCCAGTCAGTGAGATAGAAACAGCGGAAGTATCCATGAGCACTCACCAAGCTGTGATCTCCACCAAGGGTGAGAGGCAACCATCCCTTCTTCGCAATGCTGCCAACCTCCTGTGCCACCTTCTCATTGACAGCGCTCACCAAACGAGGTTTCTTCATCCTCCCAATATCCGGATCGGGCAATCTCTGCACCAAATCCTCCTTTCCATCGTTAGACTTAACTTTCGCTTCGCCTGTAGCTTGAGGGGAAGAGGCTGGGGATGGGTTGTACGGGATGTCGAGGAACGATTGTTGGGATTCGTAGTGGACTTCCCAGCCAAGAGAGGTGAGTTGGTCAACGAGGCCAGCGGAGATCAGCATGTTGGGTCCATGTTCGACTCCGGCACGACCTTGACCTCCACTACAAGGGGAATCAGCATCGCAGTTCAGACAGACAGGCGTTTGTATCCGCTGTATGTGGTTCTGTGCTCACCTAAAGGGGCAGCCGACAATCTGACAGAGGATGTTTGTAAGCTTGTGCCATATTCAGTCTCGCCAAGAAATGTCTAGCTCACCGCGACAGTAGCAGGCTCTTTCAAGAACTTGTACTTGTGACTCGGCCTGGTAGCTCCCTTTGCCTCGTCGGGTTGGGCATAAATATGGTAGTCTCTAGCTGCCTTAGAATGGGCGAAAGCCCGCTGGATCGGCAGTACCGTAGAACGAGAGGTGCGTAGAGATGAAGTTGCAGCAAGGGATTGTCGCAAGGCGCTGGAAGCTCGAGGAAGCGTCAACATTTTGTTGGTATTGATTTTTCCTTGGCTGAAAAGTGACGATGATAGTCTTGTATGTGTTGATCTGCTGCAGATCGTTTGTAGTGATGTAGAAGAAAGGAACTCAATGGATGGAATAGCCAAGAAAACAAACCAAAAAGTCTAAATGTCCTCTAGAGCTCTGGGCGTTGTATTTTGTTCCACGTCATGACATATAAGCGCCTAAAGCGCGGGTATTCCGATGCCGTAGGAACCGGTGGGCGAGCTGGGGTGAGGTGGGTGAGGTGGTGACAAACTGTCAGAAGCACGCAGAATACTCGAGCATAGCAACAGAGATAATACATACACAATCCTACTTGAAGCTAAGGGACTCGGTCACGGTTTCTCCCATTCACTACGGAGAAATACCAAACTACTGGATGTATGTGCCCGTCTTGATATCTTCTAGCAAGCCTTTGCCTCTGGGTTCCCAGCCTGTCCATTCGGTAGTGAGAGCCCTTGAAGGATTAGAACCCGTAGCAAACATGGCGCCAACGAATCCGAAATGTGAGATCGCGTCGGATTGTGGGATACTCTTTGTCTCGAAGCCCAACTTGTCGCCGATTGTCTTGGCTATCTCCCTGGTTGGGATACCCTCATCCCCTACGCCATGCAAACTGGTCGGGTTGGAAGGGAACTTGTCTGCAGGAGTCTCGATAGCCGCCAAGAAGAGTTTGGCTGCGTCGTCGACATGGACAGCTGACCAAAGATTGGTTCCTTCACCAATGTAAGCGGAAAAACCGTGCTTCTTAGCGGCCTGGACGATAAGAGTAATGAACCCGGGATCGTTATCTCCATGAACGCTGTACGGCAATCGCATGTTGATCACTCTGACTCTCTTGGTGGCGTAAGCAGCAGCAACGAGCTCGGCTCGTCCTCTAGGATTTGTGATGTCGTCGACAGCCTGTTCAGTCTCAAGCGGTCGGGGCGTACGAGGGGTCCCAACAGCAGTGGTGATGACGAGAGGCTTATCGGTGCCTTCGAGTGGACCTGCGAGAGCTTTGATCGCCGCAAAGTCGACTGAATTGACCATGTATCAGCCAGTACACTAGGAAGATATCGCTATTGCAGTACATCTCAACAACATGGATGAAATTGGGATGAGGTAGGGAATCGGGCTGTATACTTTGAGTGCAAGGGATATGGTCGAAATTATGGCTACTCACGCTCGGCAGACTCCTTGCCATACTTTGTGAAATCATGGTTGTAGGCCAAATGCAAGACCGCATCAGCTTCTGAAGCGCCCTTGGAAAGTACCTCGGTGTCTTGAAGGTCTCCTCGAAGGACAGTCACGCCCTGAGCTTCAAGCTTCTTGGCCTGACCATATGAATGCACATTAGCAGATTGTTCCCCGAGTTTGAATCAACGTACCGACTCTTCTGAACGGGCGAGAGCCGTCACTTCGTAACCCTTTGCAAGGAGGATAGGGACCACATGCGATCCGATCCATCCAGTACCATTGGTAGTGAAGACTTTCATGATGTTGGTATCGCAGTGGACAAGATAACTTCAGCTTGAGATTTTGAGACGACGAAGGAAGGTAGTGAGCGAGTAGGAGATACATGCATATCTTGTATAACATTACAATCGCTTTATATAGCTTACAAAGATCAATCACGACATCTTGAATGGTCGACCTCGGACTCCGAGCAAGTCGTCGTCACCCAGAGATCTCAACAGATCGTACCGTTAACTTCGGAAGGTGACTAACGGGATCTCATCAACAGCTGTTCAGATCTTGGTCTCGTCCAGTCCTATCGTGTCCCCAAGGGGGAGGGATATTAGTCAGCTAATGTCACATCCGATATGTTGTCAGCGGCCTTAAAGGTGGTCACAGAGCGCTTTCTGCATCAAGTATTACTCATCGTTATCTCAAGTGTCCGATGCTCCTATCGTGGGAGATGACCGTCGGCCTTATGGTTGTGATAAGGTTGATAAATTGGTGAAATGCCCGGGTCTCCGATTGAACCTGATATTTCCAACCTCGAGACCGGCGGAGTTCACTTCTTCCGAAAGTCACGGATGGAGATTCGTCTGCTAAATCAAGCATACACATTGCCTGGTACGGTACTTGTACTGTGCTTGCATATCTGATCCTAATGCATGCAGGTGCAATGACAGATGTCTGCCGACAACTACGTACCTTTCCCTTCCTTTTCCTCGGCTAATCTGATCATCTCCAATACTCTGGCCAACTCGTCTTCTTCAGCCTTTTTGAACGCCTCCACCTGTCGTATAGCATCCGCGGTCTCTTCGTCCAGACCTGCCTCTTGGCTGTGGTCCGCATCATCGTCTGCTTCTTCCACCCATGCAGGTGTACTGGATGAAGAAGTGACGCCACCCACATCCACCCAGGAGTCATTGTCGCCCTCAATTGGTGCTCCTTTATTCCCACCTTTGTCCTCCATAGAAAGCATGAGAGCATATTGTAAAGCATCTTCGCCGTCTTCCAAGCCCATCTCTTCCATAGCTTCTCGCTCGATTGCTTCATGTCTTATCGAGACGCGGGGCTTGGCAGAAGGAGTGAAAGGTGCTATACCCACTTGATCGTCCACTGCTGCTTTATGAATCGCTTTCATATCTATTGTCAATTCCATCCACAGTTAGTTTGAATCAGTATGTGGAGACGATAGATGCTCACCCATGCCTCTTGAACTCCCTTTCCCTTCACCTTTGCCAACACCACTTTTCCGCCATCCACCACTTTCCTTCCCACCTTTCCTGCCTTTGCCAGTCCCCGCTCGCCAGGCGAACACTTTCCTGCCTAAAGTTGCCACGATGAGATCATTCTCTAGGACGATCTGGTTGACGGTGTAGTACCTTCCATCCGGTTCTTCGCTCGCTGCAACTAGTAGTTCGCCCGGAGTCAAATGAGAGGCATGGAATGTGCGTAACAAGGTCGGTGGGGAAGACAGAGGATCATATATCTTGATATAACCGTCATAGCTGGAGCAATTTGTCAGCTGCGCAATGAGCTCGATTGCCAACAAGAAATTGACTCACCTGCCCACAGCCACGAGACCGCAAGACACGTCAATAGCAGTGATTTTCCCTTCCATGGCCTCCCAAGATCTGATGGGATCTCGGGATTGCCCACTCCGTCCATCCCAAGACCAAATGTGGACGAAACCACTCTCGTCTCCGGCCACTACAAACCGGCCAAAGTCCATGTCATGAGCGGGAAGGGGTGGTAAGGGCAGAGGGGCTGGCGTGGGCGATATCTCGACTCTTTTAGCATCCCCTGGTGAAACCAGTCGTGCGAGAATTGGACTTGCCCCGCCGTCCCTTGGTAGTTCAACAGATGGCGTCGATTGGAGTGAAGCGTGAGTAGATGTCAACGATGACCCCGTAGGTGTGACATAGATCGTGATGGTATCTAGACCCGATTGCGAAACGTCGTGGCGTTTGATGAAAGGCGATCGATGGTGATGTATGAAGACAGAAAGGGTTATCTCGCTCCCGTCGGCAATAACTTCGACCTCCATCGACTTCACTGGACCGTGGACTTCAGCCGCACCAACGTCTACCCTGGTTTCTTTGGGATCACCACTTGATGCTTGGAGCCATATGCGTAGATCTCCGTCCTCTGTTATCCCGCAGACAATATCGTGAGCCGCGTTGTACCGCACAAGGACAACCTCATCCGGTTTGCCGGCTTGTCTTCGCTTCACGGTCTCCGACCTGGTTGGCAGAGATGTATGAACAACATCTGAGGTGAACAGACAGCTGATGGATCCTGGGAGAGATTCGACATTCGGCGATCGTTTTCCCGTTTTCGTTGGATTGGTCGCGGGATGCAGTTCCCAGAGCTTTACCCGACCATCGGACCCGGCTGTCACCCACCGAAGTTTCTCTTCACCTTCCGAGTCCGGTATGTTGACTGCCCAAATATCCAGTATGGCTCCCTCGTGTGCATCGCGTGTCTCAGACTCCACATTCAGAGAAGACGCTCGTCCGCCGTGGTTCGCGTGATGTCGCGACAACACCGTGGTGTGTACACACTGTCCTGTGACTAAACCCCATAAGATGTATGTCTGGGATCGGACAGGCAGGTATATCGCAGAGGGAGTGGCTGAAGTATCCAGATGTGGACGAAGGTGGAAGTTGGCTAATGGGCGATGATCAGCTTAATTGAACGCTTACAAACCGAACGAACACACTCACCGTCACGTCCAGGTCCCCAGTAGCCCTTTGATACCTTTCCATTGATCGGATCGCTTCGTACCATTCCTCCCGTCACCAAAGAAGCGCTGAGTACGTATGGCGGAGGACGAGTCGTGGCAGCCAGCATAGACTCATACTTCTGTCTATGTGTCATTTTCGGGATGACCAACGATGATGTAGAAGCTTCGGCTTGTCCGTCTCCGTTCGTCTCTGGAGCGTATGAAGAAGAAGGCGTCGCGATTACCGAAACAGATGATGTTTTACCCTTCGTGGGAGTGTGGTGATTTTTGCCGACAACGAGGCTTCTTGGTGGAGCTGGGACAAAGGGTGGATAGGATAGGGATATAGAGTGAATGAGGCCAGCAGGAGGGGTGTGCTTGACTATACCCGCTTTTGAGCTGGTCCAACGACTGACCAGACCAATATGTGAGCTGAATGACAGGTGACCTCAATGAATGGCACGCTCACTCTGTCATCGCCTCTCTACTTAAGGCCTCCCTCTTCCATCCTCTACCGCCATTGTTCAGGCACCCTTGCACGAGTACCATCACATCTTCTTTGGTACGACTATCCGTAGCTGCGCCATCCCAAAAAAATCGATTGACATAGCTTTGTCGCCAGATGGATTCAGACTCCAATTGCTCGTATAGTGTTCGACAAGTTTGCGCTAACTTGGTAAGTGTACGAGGTGGGAGCCGTGCAAGTAGAGCGTGAAGCACATCTTCAGGGAGATTAAGCAGATGGCTACGTCAAAGTCAGATTAAGTACAGACAACGGGCTGGATTTCGCTGTTTGGTACTCACCATTCGCCACCTTGTTCCTCAGCGTTCTCACGGACTCGCTTTCCCTTCCACCGTCCACCAGTACCGCCAGTAGCAGGCGTGATTACTCTCTTACCCTTTGAATTGCTCGAGGTGGGCAGTCGTCTAGTAGCAGATCGCAAAGGTGTGACGAGGGCATTGTCGACTGCATCGTGGACTTCAATTTCAGAGAGAACGTGGTTGCTTGGTGTGGTTGCTGGTGGACTGTTGTTAAAATCGGAAGTGAGGTCTGGCTGCATAAACGTCGTTGGGGAATGAGGAGTGTGAGCTTGGAGGGGGGCCTGTGGAAGCCTGGAACTGAGGAGGAGAATTGTGGTTGTGTGATTAGGTGAGAGGTAAGGTGTACTGTTATAACAGAGTCAGTTAGGAACCTCGTCGAGGAGGGCGAGGACAGATCATGTTCGCCGTCGTTACGTAAGCTATTTGCCACCTGCTTGGATCGCGTCTGCAATTCCGTGCAACAACATTGACCTGTGATATATTCAACTACTGACCAAACCACAAATACGACTTCGACCGGCAATCCAATTCACAATTCGGATAGACATGTCTGACGCAGACCAGTCTGTGCCTTCTGCTGTAGAAGTAACTTTACCATCAGGGACAGCTTCTCCCGAAAAAGAACAAGAAACATGCCCATTATGCCCCGCCAGTGGTCCACCCATTCGATCAACCTCCACCTTTACGACTGGTGATATCGAAACAGCTCTCGTGTGGATCGCTTGCACCAAATGTTCGACATGGTATCATTCTGCTTGCCTCTTTCTTGGCGACGAAAAATCGAAAGGCTCTGTACCACGTGATATCGTGGACGAGGTGGAGAAGCGGTATGGAGAAGAAGGAGCTTGGTTTAACTGGACTGAATGGATTGATAAATGGTGAGTGCGCTGTCTCTAACTCTCGTTGCATTGATGTTCTAGTGCTGATGATCATGCGGTTACGCGTCTAGGTATTGCATGGCATGTCTTGCTCGATCTACTTCACCCTCCAATCCTCGTCCTCCTCGACATCCTCTCACCGCAACGGTGAAAAAGGGAGTCCTTCCTTTCCATATCGCCGAAATTGAGGGAGCGGGTCCAAAGAGATCAGCGAGCTCTACATCTCTGGCAACATACGGAGGCAAAGCGAAGAAAGCTCGTATGAGCAGCTCTTCTCGTCAGGACGTAACTGCTAGCCCCGAGGCGTCGTCCAGTCGACCGAAAAAAGTCAGGCTCGAAGCAGATCATGGCAACGCGGAAGAAGTCAGCACAAGTGGAGAAGGTAACACAAATGGTCATCTCAACGGTGACAGCGGGCAGATGGACTCGCCGCAACTTGAAAATGGCGGTCGGCCCAAACGTAATGTAGTTCAGCTGGATTACAACAACCTTAACAATTCCATCGCCACACCTACAACACAGTGGTTGGATCTCATAGCGAACCCTGCAAAGACCGGCCGGACGATCCTAGATGGTGAGCAGTCGTCGCCCTTACCAACTCCATCTCCCAGAAGTGGACAGCTGACAATAAGCGCTTGATTCCTTCGCAGCTGATTACCCTCGAATACCTGGTAAATTAGTCACCAAGGCATGGCTTGAATCCTCCTCTTCCTCTTCGCCCAACGTTTTGACACCGGATGCTCCCTCACCAACATGTTTCTATGGACCGGATAGACAACCTATAATCATCAGACCTGAGGATGGAGGCTTCTCGTCCCTTGGTGGACATATACCGGGGAAGGATCTGACAGTGCAAGAAGTGGCGAGACTAGTCGGACCCAAGAAGATGGTGGATGTGATAGGTAAGTCTGCCCACCACTACACGGGTATCATATTACACATGTAATTGTAACTTCTGAGTGCTCTGGAACGCGCAAAGATGCTGATCAGTAACACCCTCACCTGTTAGACGTGTCCTCGCAACATTCCTCACAATGGACCATTCAAAAATGGGCTGATTACCTCGACACCGCTTCATCAGCTAGCTCATCGACCCGGAACCCAAAAGTATACAACATTATCTCCTTAGAGATCTCAGATACGGAATTAGGGAAGAAAGTCAAACCTCCCAAGCTGGTAAGGGAGATCGATTGGGTGGACAACTTCTGGAATTTTGAGGGATCAGCGAAGAGCAAAGCGAAGGGAAAGGGGAAGCAGAGCGATGGTGAAGTTAATGGTCACTACGCGGAATCTAATGGAAATAGCAAAGAGCGGAGTGCGAGTGTCGATGGCAGCGTACAAGGAGACGGAATCTCAAATGTGGATGGGAAAGAGAAATCAAAGGCACCTTATCCGAAAGTGCAGCTGTATTGCCTTGTGAGTGCAATTTAGTTCCCGTCACGACATCGCCAGCTGACTGGCACACAGATGGGTATGAGGGGTGCCTGGACTGTAAGCTTCCATCTGTCCTCCATATGGCGTGAGATTGTCAAGCTTACTAGCTCGCCTTCAATGCAGGACTGGCATGTGGATTTTGCCGCGAGCTCGGTGTACTACACAATCCATACGGGTTCAAAGGTGAGGGATACTTTTAGCTCAGTGGAAATAAACCGACCTGACTCGAATGCAGGTATTCTACTTCATTCGGCCCACACCGGATAATCTGGCAGCATATGCTAAGTGTACATTTGCTGATTCCGTGATCGAGGGATATTCATAAGCTGACGTCAAGACGAACAGGGTCCGGCTCATATGAAAGACAGCAAGACACCTGGCTAGGCGATATGGTCGACGAAGTCAGGAAGGTGGTACTGAAAGCAGGAGATACAATGTACGCGTGAAGTGTTCTCGAATGACGCACCGAACTACAGCTGATATGCCATTCCCAGGATCATCCCGTCAGGCTATATACACGCTGTAGTGAGTTGTTGCCACTGACCATGTGAAGGAACAGGCTAATCATGTTTCACTCAACAGTACACGCCCATGGATTCAATTGTCTTCGGAGGCAATTTCTTGCATTCATACGATATTGACACCCGTGAGTTAGATTTGCGAGCAACGCTGTGAAGAGGGTGGCACTGATCTTATTGTTGTAGAACTGAGGCTACGGCAAATCGAGATCGATACGAAAGTGCCTCAACGATTCCGATTCCCCATGTTCGACCGGTAAGTAGATGAGATATCTGTTCGGTATGTTAGGATTGACAGCTAGCTGACAAGATGCTCTCTAGGCTCTGTTGGTACGTTGCCGACAAGTATTGCGCGGAACTGCGCCACCTTCGGTCGTATCGAGTCCGCGCCCCAACTCACCCACCGCAACCACCTCATTTCCATGTCCTCAAGAATCTCACTTACCTCGCCAGTTTCTTGATTTCACAAACGGACATTCTGATAGACAATAACGCAGAAGACAAACGGAGGAAATTGGTACACGATAGAATACCCGCCGAGGTGGTGAAGGATGCGGAAGGACTGGCAAGGGAATTGAAATGGCGTGTGGAGCGAGAGTTGCCAGTCATAGGTCTGCTGGATGAGGAAGCTGAACACCGGTCCGGAAAGGAGGGATCGGCCACATTGGAGACAAGAGGGAAAGGGAAGGGTAGGAGTATGCTGGAGGCAAGAAAGGAAAACAGATTGGGGAAAATTTGGGATAAGAAACCAGTTAGCAGGACATGGAAGTTCGATCCCGAGTAAGTGGACCAGCCTCCACCATAACATGACTTAGTAGCTGATAGACACTATCTGCTCAGACCATGGACCGTAAATGTCCAAACTCCTCCGTCGGAAACTTCACATGCGTACCTCCCTCGGCCCACATCCTCCATCTTCGATCTTGATGTCAAGCAAGAAGGAGGCGAAGAAAAGGCACGATTGACAATCAGCAGTACGAAACAATCCAGACGAAGAGTGAGAGAGACGGAGGACGGTGTCATCGTTGAGGAAAGTCAGGAAGTGACATTTACAGAGAAGAGGATGATCTGGGGTATGTCCGAAGGTGAAGAAGAAGGGGAGAAGATGGAAGTGGATTGAATGAGTTTGTGGGAAGGGTACCAAGATTCGTCAGTGGCTGTAGGTGGTAAATGCTGTGGTTGTAAACAGGGGACGGGAGCATGTATTGTAAGTCGGACGATAGATATGCAAAAAACCATGCATCGGAAAACCCCAATTCGCGTCATGTAGGGAAGCGAAAGGGAGCATGTTGATCTGTTAGGCGTAGCGAGAACATACAAAGGACCTTGGGTGCTTCTGTAGCGTCATCTTGCATGTTGTACAATCAATCATACAGCGAATCGCATAGTATGGCAAAGGTAATGCAGTGTACAAATGTGTGTGTGCCCAGTACATGATCCGACGCAGGCAGAATGATCTACATAGAAAGCGGTACACCAACGTCGATCATGTCATACGACACTCTGTGTGGACGGATGGGCTTGATCGGTCAATCTACTGTAGAACGAGAGAACATACCGTGACAAATAGATTGTAACGGGTTTTCGGCACAGCACTTCAGATATACTGTCTCTACAATGTTATGCCGATTTGGTCGGAAGGGGAGATACACATCGTCGGCCTTCAGTTCGATATGATATGAAAGGATCACATCTCGACTATGAGGCGAGGCGTCAATGACCTTCTGATTCTTAGGCGGTCGTACGATGTGTTGATTCGGCATCGAAGAAGGGTGCATGCATCGCCTCCTCAGAACGTTTTCTACATGCAGTGCATGTAGTCTTGAACTATGATACCTGCGAATCTCATGATGTACATATATAAGGAGGTCAGGAGTAGGAATGTACGCTCAATTCTTCCCCTACGAGTGCTACATCCATCATCAGGCCTTACAATCCTTTCAAATTACCCACTGACTACTTCGACACTTGGTTTTGACGAGCAACGACAGTCATCACAGCACAAGATCACAAGCATGTTCACTCTCTCCACCCGCTATATCGCGACCCTCCTCCCCTTCTTGATGATCATACTCATCCCGATGATGGGAGTCAAAGCCGACAATCTCTTCATTG
The DNA here is from genome assembly GCF_008629635.2 of Kwoniella shandongensis. Taxonomy (NCBI): domain Eukaryota; kingdom Fungi; phylum Basidiomycota; class Tremellomycetes; order Tremellales; family Cryptococcaceae; genus Kwoniella; species Kwoniella shandongensis. Next base: position 1,294,212 of record NC_089292.1, read on the forward strand.
GATGCGGCGACGAGATCGATTTTATCGATATGGCTATGACGACCGCCAACACAAGGATATGCTATGTGAGTGGCTTTACAATACGTCGCGCCTAGCCTCGTCTCGTCCTTCGCTACAATGAGCATCTCCCCGCGCTACTGACGAGAAGTTTTCTTCGCCTCCTCGCTGATCCCCTGCAGGAGACATGTCGAGACTCTTCCTACACTTATTACACTTTCAGAGCATCAGAGGGTGTTTGTGCTTGTTACACTTACCCACCGCCCGCAGCGGAATACGTAGATGGCAAGCCGGGAGACTGTCAAGGTCAACTGCAAGTGAGTGTTTGATCGAGCTATATTAGTCATTGTTGATAACGTCCCTTCTTCGATTAGTACAATCTGATCAAGTCCAATTGGGTCTTTGACAGATGTTACTCTTCGATCAACACAACTGAAACACCCTCCGACTCGTTCAAAGCGTGTCTCGATGAGTGTGACTCTCATTCCATAGCCATCGCAAGACCTGTGAGTCGATCTCGTCCTTACTCTACTGTAAGAGCGAGTATTATCTCACTGACCTGGAAACGTCCGCTCACGTGAGGTAGACTGGTCTCTTCCCCGGGTACACGAGCTGCGCTTGTGGCGATGAGTCTGATCTCGATGATCTGGTGGAGGCGACCTGTGACTTGGATCAGTACTTTGTGAGTGTTCCTTAGATCATGTTCGTGTCTTGCAATCGCAATTAAATGGCGCTGACTTGGCGGCACGATGTCACAGGTATACATGAATGCTCCGAGTGAGTGTACTGTTGCGTCGCATGAGGTGGCTGAGTTCTGATCATCGTTAAAAGCCACTACATCCCAACCCGCAAAACGAGATCGATACGCCGAGATCGCAGCAAGACGTATGGACGCTTGAGAACTTGGGATGTCCCAGTGAAACCAAGACGAAGAGGAACGCGTTCGGATTGAGTATCCAATGACTAATGTGACAGTGATCTGTGCGTGAGTGAGGGGTGGGGTTTTGATATATTGATGTAATAACAGCATTATGATTGATCTTCGCCTGGGTGTACCGTACAGTATCCAACTATTATCTATAATGAGACTATGCATATCATAAGACCGATACCGATCGCATATTTGCATCGTCGAAGGAAAAGAGGACCGATTGTGCACGCGGAATCAATTCTCGCGACTGCTTTGCACCTTTGAGCACCTACCTCCACCGCAAAACCAAATCAAAACAAACAATAGTGGTTAAACACTGTAAAATACTGTTTGTGTTCCCTTGTCGATTAAGACAGCCTATCATACCACATACCATGGCCATGTCGAAAGTATCTTACAGAGAGAGGAGGGTGATCATGTCCGATTCTGAGGATGGGAGTGATTCCGGTTCTGAGTCGATATACGAGCTAGCTCAAGAGACCTTCACGCCTAAATCAAACTCGACCCCTGTCAGACTCGCATCAGAGTCGCCCTCTATACCTCGTAAGCAGATCTTACGCTTTCATCTTCAACTCCGATTGGCGGTTCAGGTTTCATAGTAGTTGACTGTTTGATTCGGCTCTTTATAGCACCATCGGTTCCTCGTCTTAACTTTTCAAATAGATTACCTCCTCTCACACCTCGGAGAACAGTCGCGTTTGCCCCAACGCCTATGAAGAAGCTCGACTTTTCAAAAGTTAAGATGAGAGCAACGCCAGGGAAGAAGCTTGCTGGGATGAAAATACTGGGTACACTCCAAAATGAGGTTGTGGGAAGGCAAGACGAAAACGGGATGCAAGCGAAATCGAATCTCGAACAGGTAGATAACAGCGATAAAGTAGACTCACTTGATCTGTGAGTATTGCTGGTCAATCCTGTTGAGTTCCCAACGAGTAATTGGCTTATGTGTCTGTACAGTGGTGCATTGAAGCTGGATGATCGCGAAGAGGAGAGCCAAACTCTACAGGAAATAGAAGACGTGTTCCAGAGTGATGTTGAAGCGGAGGCGGTAGAGGAAGACTTGGAATCGTGAGTGGCGTAGCTGGCGAACGTCTTTACCTAGCAGCCGAACTGACCATCACTCCTACTCGTAGAGGATGCTCAGATCCATCGGGAGAGAATAGCTCACCACAGTTCGAAGATCACATTATACAACCAAATTCCGCTCCTCCATCACCCCATCACGCCAGCGGAATGGCACACACCTTCACCTCATCAGTCACTTCCCCGCGTCCTTCTTCTTCGACAAGGCTAAGAGAAGATGTGAACGGGTCGATTAGTTCCAGCGATAGCGAGCCCGATTGGGCGCCTACTCCCCGTCGAAATGTTGGCCGAAGGAGGATCGTTGTCTCAGATTCGGACGAAGATAGTCCGATCCGTCAACCTCAATTCAAGCAGAATGTGGTAGATCTGACAGAGAGCGATGATGAAGAGCATTTCGACAATCATCAGTCCGCTGATGATAGCAAGAGAAGACTGGCGTCAAAGTTTATCGATGACGAAGCAGCGGGAGAGCAAGAAGACGAAGAAGAGGACGGCGCATACTACTACGATGAGGATTCGATGGGTTCTCTGCGCGACTTCATCGTGGATGATGATGAAGAGGACGACTATCTCGAAGCAGGGAGTTCTGAAGAAGAGGAGGACGACTTTCAGATTATCGATGTTCCCCCTCGATCTAAAACGAAGTCTAAAAGCAAAAGCGACATATTGGATGATGAAAGCGCCATATTACACTATTCTCCACCCAGACGAACCTTGACTTTACCGGACCTCGACCAGTTGGTGATAGCTTCTTCTGATTCGAACTCCGACTCGGAATCTGCCTCTGTACCGGTCTCGAAACGTAAAGAGAAACTCAAATCGTCACGTGGCGGTTTGTCAAAGCGTGATTGGGCGATAGAAAGGGAAAGAATAGCGAGTGGTATCTTTGAAGATCTGGATAAGAAGGTTTTCGAAGGCAAGTTGGGATCTGCTGGAGTTGGAGCGAGGGTAGAATGGAACAAAAGGTTGTTGACAACTGCTGGTGTGGCACGATCTAAGAGGTGAGTTCACTCCGGGACGTAGAGATCAAGTCTGGATGGTCGAAACTAGAACAACGCTGATAGCTTGATTGCAGGGTGACGAAGAACGGAGAGTCAAAGAAAGAACACTGGATCGAGCTATCTGAGAAGGTCCTGACAGGAAAAGGTGAGTCTCAGGTCTCAGGTCTAACCCCAACGTGTACTCACAGTGTCAACGACGCAGAACAAATTCTCAATACTGTAGCACACGAGATGTGTCATCGTGAGTCGGCCATCTTGCCCTTGATTTCTCATGACTGATCGCTGGGTTCAGTTGCAACCTGGGTGATAAGCAACGAATACAAGAACCCCCACGGTCGGATCTTCAAGAGCTGGTAAGCTTTGAGGTCACCCTGACGCAGCCGTGAAGCTGAACTTGTTCTCTGTAGGGGTCGTAAAATCATGAAAGCGCGAAAGGACATCGAGGTTACTGTAAGTTGTATCCTTTACTTCCCCCTGAAGCCACACATAAGCTCGTCGTCTCAGTACACAGAACTGACTTGTCCCGTATTCTAGACTACCCACGCATATGTGATCGAGTACAAGTACGAGTGGAAATGCTCCACTGAGCGGTGTGGCAAAATGTAAGCGGTTTTCTGTACGATTTCTGGCAGCAATCGGTTCGGAACAGGACTGACGGAACACGATACTTCTTCACAAACAGCTACAAGCGACATTCAAAATGTGAGTGCGAAAACAACTCTGCTCCAATATCTGGAAGGCTAACAAGAAAGGACTTTTTCACTTGATCAGCTATCGACACATCTAAGCAAGCTTGTGGTAGCTGCAGAGGTAAACTCGTACCTCTATTTGAGACAAAACAAAAAGCTGCATCAGCATTTCAACGTAGGTCGACCTCACCTTCCGTGACATGTGCGAAGTTGCTAATCGATATGAAATGTGGCCTTACAGTATACCTCAAGGCGAATATGAAGTTTGCAAAAGCTGCTATGCCAGGATCGTCGCATGGTGATGTTATGCGAGCTTTATCGAAGAGATGGACAGAGGCTGGCGCAGCATCAGAGTTTGAACACGAAGTGTATTGGCGAGATCTAGCTTCGAAAGCTTAATTGCGTTACGGGTGAGGGTAGTATCTGATGATAGATCAGCGGAGAGGAGAGAGGTTGGGTCCTATATTTGCTCTAGCATGATACATGTTGTACTCATATTGTATAAGATATGCTCTAGATTGCGGCAATCAATAGCGGATGTCTGCCCTATCCATTGAGTAAAACCCACATCTTACTCCGTCAACAACTCTTCTAAGACGACCTTGGCCTTCCTAGCATCCGCTCTCCCTCCTGAGATTTTCATCACCTCGCCAACCAATCTCATTACCACTTTATCATTCCCCTTTTTCGCATCCATCACAGCTTTCGGCTGATTCTCCATTGCTTTTCGACATGTATCCTTTAGGTCTTCACCTCCATCTCTACCACCTCCTGCTGAAGCAGAAGAGGCGGAAATTCCCAATTCCTCCAAGATCGATTCGAGTGTTGTTGTGGATTCTGGAGGTGACGGCATCGTGAGGAGATGCTTCAAGATTGATTTACCAGTCGTTCCTGTTATCGTCCCCTCTTCGATGGAGGTAACGAGCTGTCGCATCAGACCAGACGGGATAGTCGTGGGTGACCAAACTTTGTTAAGTTTACCCAGTTGACCAAGTGTCTCATGCACGATCCTAGCCACATCAACCGAGAGATCAAAGGTCAGCCTCGCTGTCTTTCGCTGTAACCCAAATGATGCTTCTCAAGTCGGTCAGATCGCACTTACCAGTTCATCGCTCTTTTCGCTAACTTCTTATCTCCTCCCGCTACATCCTCGAAATACCTCACTCCTGTCGCTTTGTATTCGTCCAATCCCAACAATGTCTCCACATCCCTTTTGGTGACTCCGTACTCTGTCGTTAGTCGCTCTACGGATTGCCATGGCATCTCCGGTAACTGGTCCTTTAACTTCGACAGATAGCTCTGGATAGACCGCCATTAGCTGGTCACTCTTCCTACTATGCTGAAGATAGGTTACTTACAGGATCGACCACCATCGCAGGGAGGTTTGAGTCTGGCATATATCGATAATCCGTCGCTTCCTCTTTCGATCGTAATGAGAACGTTTGCAAAGTGAGCTCATTCAGACCTCGCGTTTCCTGGACAAGGGGTGTATCTGTCGTGAGATAATGTTGTATATGTCGACGACGTTCGGATTCTGCGTTTAGTAGTGATGTCAGCTCAGCGATTAGGAACGGCGTATAGGTCACACTCTATATAGAGTAGAAGACTGATCGCTGATGGAGATGGCAGCGACTCACCTATCGCTGCTTGGAGGAATCTGATCGAGTTGATATTCTTGATCTCACATCGAGTCCCGAATGCAGAACCAGGTCGGTGAACCGAGACATTGACATCTACTCTGAGGTTGCCCTATAGATGCCACAAAATCATTAGTGTTGAGGTACAGAGACGACAAAGCCTGTCCGCGGCTTTCAAGAGGAGATGATAAGCTGATTCTAGACCAACCACTCACCTTCTCCATATCCCCGTCAGCCGATCCCACTCTCCTTAGGAGCCCTTGCAACTTCTTCACGAACGCCCCCGCTTCTTCCGCACTTCTCATATCCGGTTCCGTGACAATTTCCATCAATCCCGTTCCTGCCCTATTCAGATCTACAAGGACCGCATCGCCGACGGTTTGAGATTTTGCCGTGTCCTATCGTCACGAAGCGATTCAGCTTGACTTAACATGATCACGGAGGGCATAAGATGAGAACTGACCTGTTCAATTTGGAGTTGATGGATCCCGACGTCGAACGTCCTTGATGATCCGTTATCACCCTTGTTTATCTGTATTCTACCGCTCCGAGCGAGGGGGTCTACACGTCATACACATGGCACGATCAGCTTCATTCGTGACTCAGCCGCATGATTTCCGAAGCTGACTAACTGTAATGTTGAGTAATCTGATATGAGGCTGGTATATCATGGTAGAAGTAATGTTTTCGATCGAATGTGGATCTTGGATTCTGGTTGATACGTTTGTGAGTGACATATAACGAGATGCGAGAGCAACAGACCGAGATGAAAACTCACTATATTACAGTTCAACGCCAACGCTGTTAACAACGATAATCTCACAGCATTGAGATCCAATTGCTACATCGGTCTAGAATCAGCACATATGCAGAGCAGCAGAAGAAGACAGGAGGGCAACCACTCACAGGTAATGTTCCTGGAAAAGCAGCATCATGCAGGTTCACGTTCGTATTCGGCACATCACCATACGACGTTGAAGCCGCTATAACCAGTCTATCATCAGTATGGGCAAAATGTTTCCGTTTGGGACGAGAGCGTTTCAGCTTACATGAGAAGAGTTTACGACCCGTTTTGAGCTGAGCGTGGATCTCTAATCCTATGACAGTCTCCCATTCTCCATCAAGTCCGTTATCGGCTTCTGTGGATTTGGCCTTGCCTTTTCCTTTGATATCGGCTCTTGTCGCATAGGTCCTCATACCTCGTATCGTATTTGTAACAGTGAGCACTGTCAATCGTCTCAGGCTGAATGACATATTAGACAGAATGTGCCAACGGTAACCGTAGGGTATAAGTTACACGAAATAACATAAAGAAAAGATCAACGAAAGAAGGTGCGAAGCTAATAGACCCCAACTTCCACGTCACGACTTAAATGTGACCCGTGAGTACCACGTGGATATACTTCCGCGATGCGATAGTTGGTCGTCGGCAAGTCCCGCTCTACCGGAAAAATGAGTCAAGTCGTACTCTCCTAGTTTTACCGAGATCGGGATGGATCATTGCGCCGCACCACTCGGATCACCTCGTATTTACTGTACACCGACCTCGGTCTTGCCAATGTCAATGATACAAACGATGCACGATGCGTAGAGGAGCCTTGGCGATGGGAGATGTTGATCAGCTGATCAATTGATAGATAAGAAGGCGGATAGTAACCGGTGATCTTGACGGATTTGTTCGGAGCACTTGAACTGATGGGGGAAAACTGACGGTTATAAGCATGCCTCGCAGTAATCCCGGGGGTTAATGAGTTGTTCCTTGACGATCCGATTCCGTAATTAGGAAAAGCAGCGATATGTAATCTCTCGCACTCTCGGGAAGTTTGTGATATCACGGTTCCTGTCTGACGGAATCTGTACTCCCATCGCGCTGCACTACAAATCACTTTGAGCGATTCTACAAATACAAATACAAGCAGAGGTTGACCCTGACTGGTTGTTATTGGTATGAGAACCAGGGGGATGGTGCTGCATGATACAGTATGACCAATTTCGGTGTGTATTTGTAGAGAACAAGTGCAGGCCGGATAAGGAGCATGCTATGATCGGAAGGGGTAGATGAAAAATTGATCGTGGTCAGACCAGAGACCTGCTCCAACATATAAAGAAGGGAAGAATCTCAAGGGTTGGATGACCTGGCCCCCTTTTCAGCTACTCTATCACACCTTCTTGACAACCAACCCAAGTGCCGCCAGACCCTGTCTTGCCTTACCCTTGCCCTGCGAACCGGCCCGTGATTACACCCCATCTCGGTTGATTCGACTAGTTCCGCCCTCTGTATAGTCCGCTGTCCGCTGTCCGCTGTTCGCCGCCGTCCGCTTATAGAAAATAAACGAGACAACCGGCTGCCGTGTGTTTGGCACAATAGCGCTTAATACGTGTCCCACTCCACATACACCATCTACGACTTTCCCACACGTTTAAACACCAACAATTCAGCACAGAGACATACTCCACATGACCATGTTATCTTCTCGTACAAGTATCGTCACCCGTCTACTTCCGAAATCCACAAGTATATCAACCACCACTTGTCGACGTACTTTCCTATCCATCTCTTCTCTTCAACAACAGTCTTCTATCACTACAACAAACAACAACAAAAGAACTATACATACAACTAGGCCAGCCATGTCGACTCTTCAAGGCTTCACAATCCCCAAGACTCAAACCGCTGCGGTTGTCAAATCTATCGGTGCACCACTCGAAGTTCAGACCGATCACCCAGTCAAACAAGCCGCGGATCTCAAACCTGGAGAATGTCTAGTTCACATCTCTCACACAGGTGTCTGTCACACCGATCTCCACGCCAAGCAAGGTGATTGGCCCGTCAAACCCATGAACCCCTTGATCGGCGGTCACGAAGGTGTCGGTATCATTGTCGCTATCGGAGAGAACACACCCAACTCCCCTGTCAAGCTCGGTGATCGGGTCGGTATCAAATGGATGGCAGACAGTTGTCTCAACTGTGAATTCTGTCGAAGAGGTTTCGAGATGAGTAAGTACATTCCTCAACTCCCCCCGATCGAACGGTCATTTTGAAACGAAACCCCTCTCATGATGCGTTCTTGCGCGGGTGAAGATCTTGGAGTTTAATTTACCAACAAACCAAAAACAAGCATAAACCCGCTAACGTCATCCTTCTTCCCCCCAAATAGACTGTCCCGAGGTGAAACTTTCTGGTTACACTGTTGACGGTACATTCTCCGAATACGTCGTTTCCTACACCAACCACGTCACTCCTATCCCCAAGGAGCTCGACTCTGCCGGTGCCGCTTCGATCCTCTGTGCGGGTGTGACCACCTACAAGGCGCTCAAGGTTTCCAACACCAAAGTGGGAGACTGGGTCGCTTTGCCCGGTGCTGGTGGTGGTCTCGGACATTTGGCAGTTCAATATGCCAAAGCTATGGGACTCAAAGTCATCGCTATCGATACCGGTGCCGCCAAAGAGAAACTCGTCAAGTCACTCGGTGCCGATGCATGGGTCGATTTCAAGACTTCAAAAGATATCGTAGCCGATATCAAAGCCGCGACCGGTGGTCTCGGTCCTCATGCCGCTCTCGTCACCGCCGCTTCGCAAACAGGTTACACTCAAGCCGTCAAGTACCTCCGAGAGGGTGGTACTCTTGTCTGTGTCGGTATGCCCGACGCAGAGATGGGTGCCAACGTCTTCTGGACAGTCTTCAAGTCTATTCGAATCCAAGGCTCTTACGTCGGTACAAGACAAGATGCCGTCGAGGCACTCGACATTGCTGCCGCCGGTAAAGTCAAGGTCACCTTTGAGCAGAAGGGTTTGGACGCCCTCAAGGAGTGAGTGACGTTAGATCTTCCTCTATCACTACCTCGTACTAAACATATCTCCTTCACTCACAGCGTTTACGAGGACCTCGAGGCAGGCAAGATCGCAGGTCGTGTCGTCTTGGAAGTTTCCAAGCAGTAAAAAGCAAAATGAAAGAGAGCATGGCGATGTGAAGGGTTGTAGTTTTATTTAAGGGATATTGTTTGATGAAGAGCGAGTAGTATCATGAAAAAAGAAACCGAAGAAGACGATAATTTGAGACGAATGCATCATTGTGTTCATATCTTAGCAACACCTCGCAATGTGCAGGACAAGCAGAAGAGATTGAAGGACTGACCTTGCACCTGTCATTTTCAGTCAGACACCGACATCGCGCCCAGTACTTGAAGAAAACACATATTGCTTTGAGCGAAGTGGCCCTTCAGATAATGTATAACATTGTTGCAATCAGAGTGAAAGAGTAATTCGTCAAAAGCCGTTGAGGCATGCATGTCTATCTACTCTAGGATCTAGAGAGGTAGTTTTTGATATTATGATCTATGTACAATGATTGGGGCAATAGTGTCTGTCTATATGATGGTTTGTGTAAACTAAAGAGGTATGATATGAATGTTGAATCCGAATTGTCGTTGAAAAGAACCAAAAAAGAAAGGATTAGGTATAAGTTCTACTGCGTTTAGAACAATCCCTCGATATCGCCAGTCTCGGGGTTGAGGTCGATGTCATAGAAACCGGGTCTTGTAGTCAAACCGGGCATAGTGCTCATATCTCCAACCAAGGGGTAGACGAAGCTCGCTCCAGCACTTAATCGCACATTCGTGATCGGTAATGTGAATCCAGTGGGCACACCCTTCTTGCTAGGATCGTCCGACAAAGACAAGGCAGTCTTCGCCATACAGATGGGCAAGCCACCGTAACCTTGTTTCTCATATCGCTCAATCTCAGCTTGAGCTTCGGGTGAAAGATCAATACCGTCCGCGCCGTACATTTCCTTGGCGATAATCTCAATCTTGTTGACAAGAGGTTGGTTGAGATCGTACAAGAACTTGAAGGTAGAGTCTTCGGAACAGGCGTCGATGACGGCCTTGGCGAGCTCAACAGCTCCCTCTCCACCCTTGGCCCAGTGGTTGGCGGGGACGGCGTAATCGGCTCCGACACCAAGAGCGTACTTCTGAACAAGAGCCATCTCGGCTTCAGTGTCATTGCTGCAAAAATCAAGTGGCATAATGAGTAAGCTGATGTCCAGGTTGATTGCAAATCGAATCACTCACGAGAACTTGTTGATGGCAACAACGACCTTCAAGCCAAACTTCTTGGCGTTCTCAATGTGTTTACCCAAGTTGGCACAACCCTTCTCGAGCAAGTCCAAGTTCTCAGCGGTGTAGACCGCGTCAAGGGGTTTACCGGGAGTGACAGCGGGACCACCACCGTGCATCTTGAGAGCTCGGATGGTGGCGACGAGAACGACGGCGTTGGGCTTTAGACCGGAGACTCGAGTCTTGATGTTACAGAACTTCTCCATACCGATATCGGCACCGAAACCAGCTTCGGTGATAACGTAACCGTTTCGAGATGGGTCGTCACCTTCCTCGATACCGGCAAGCTTGAGGGCAATTCGGTCAGCGATGATGGAAGAGTTACCGTGGGCAATGTTGGCGAAGGGACCAGCGTGGACAAAGACGGGAGTACCTTCGAGAGTTTGCATGATGGTGGGCTTGATAGCGTCCTTCATCAAGACGGCCATGGCACCGGCACAACCGATGTCCTCGGCAGTGACGGGGTCACCAGCCTTGCTGGAAGCGACGACCATTCGACCGAGACGAGCTCGCATGTCGGCGAGGTCCTTGCTGAGAGCGAGGACAGCCATACACTCGGAAGCGACGGCGATGTCGAATGCGGTCTTCCTCTCGAGGCCCTTCTCGGTAGGAGCTTGTCCGACTGTGATCTGTCGGAGGTATCGGTCGTTGGTGTCGAGAACACGGTTCCAGGTCAAAGTGGAAGCGTCGATATCGAGACGAGCGAACTTGGCAGCCTCCTCCTCGGTCAAGTCGTTGGGGTTGGTCTTGTCGATGCCGAGCTTGTGCAATCGTGCAAGCATGGGCTTGGAGAAGGTCCTGACGCCCTTCTTGGGAGGACAGAGTCGGTTGAAGAGACCCTTGTCGGATTGAGTGGCCTCGTGGAACATCCTCGCGTCAATGGCGGCAGCGAGCAAGTTGTTGGCAGCAGTCACGGCGTGGATATCACCGGTCAAGTGAAGGTTGAACTCGGTCATAGGGATGACCTGAGAGTAACCACCACCGGCGGCACCACCCTTGACACCGAAAGTAGGACCTTGGGAAGGTTGTCGGACACAGGCGATGGCAGTCTTCTGGAGGTGAGCACCAAGGGCCTGAGCGAGACCGATGGTGGTGGTGGATTTACCCTCACCGAGAGGAGTAGGGGTGATACCGGCAACGACGATGTACTTTCCGTCGAGTCGGTCCTTGAGTCGGTTGAGAACGCTGAGCTCGATCTTGGCCTTGTATCGACCGTAAGACTCGACCTCATCGGGGTGGACACCGATCTCCTCGGCTATGGTAGCGACAGGCTTAGGAGTCTGCGCGACGGCGATCTCGATATCGGAGGGGACCTGCTCCTTGAGCTCGAGGGGGAGAGGGACGAGCTGCCTAGCACGTCGAGTAGACCAAGCTCGCTTGGCAGCCTCGAAAGTGTTGTTCATGAGCATGGCAACGGTCATGGGTCCAACACCACCTGGGACGGGAGTGATGAACGAGGCAACCTTGGAAGCGGACTCAAACTCGACGTCACCGACCAGTCGTTGACCGGACTTCTTGCTAGCGTCAGGGATGTAGTTGGTACCGACGTCGATGACGATGGCACCGGGCTTGAGCCAGTCACCCTTGACGAACTCGGCTTGACCGATAGCGGCAACGACGACATCGGCGGTCTTGACGATCTCCTTGAGGTTCTTCGTCCTTGAGTGACATTGGGTGACGGTAGCGTCCTTCTTTCGGAGCAATGCACAGACGGGAGTACCGACGATATCTGATCGGCCGAGAACAACGACGTTTGCACCCTTGAGATCGAAACCGGTCGACTCGATGAGCTTGATGGAACCAGCGGGGGTACAAGGTGTGAAGTAAGGTGTACCGATTCGGCTACTGAGAAGACCGATGTTCTCGGGGTGGAAACCGTCAACGTCCTTGGTCACGGAAACCGAGTCGACAACTTCCTTCTCCTCGGTCTTTCCAGCACCTTCGAGGGGAAGTTGGACCAGGATACCAGAGACCTTTTCGTCCTGATTGGCCTTCTTGACAGCCTCGAGGAGTCGCTTTGTACCGGATCCAGCGTGAGCGCCAGACTCTTCGTCGGAGGGGATCTGGATGTGTTCGACGGTCATACCGCTCTCTTCGGCAGCCTTGAGCTTCATACGGATGTAAGTGGCCGAAGCGGGGTTTGACCCGAGCTGGAAGATGACGAGGTGGGGAGCATGGAAAGTGGGGTTGGTAGATTGCAATTGAGCAATAGACTCGGAGATGGAAGTTCGAATTTGCCTAACAACCAGAAACACAAGAGTCAGATAAAAGAAAGCCAGAAAAAAGTCGCGCGCGTGTGGTACTCACTTGGCAATGGCGGTTCCATCGATGATTTTGGCCTTTCCAGCCTCACCCATCTCGATATCAGAGGACGACATCTTTTCTATTCTAGACGATAGCGAGAAAGTCCTTCTTTGAGAAGAAGAAATAGAGATGACCGCGGCGCCGCGTGTGTTAAGGGTGGTTGATCGGGAAGTGAGAACCGGTCTTATAGACGATGATATTCTCCTTGAAGGTGATGAAGCCGATGCAGAAAGGGATAATGACTGACGTGAACCTCCTGTAAAAGGTATTCTAATGATTCGCATTGAGGAAGAGAACGAACGAACGGAATGGGATGCAAGGAAACCGGGTCTAAGGGGTGGGTGGGTCGAGTGTGCGTGTTATCTATGTATCGCGTTGATTGATTGGGTGGGTACCGTGTGGTGTATGCAGTATGCAGCTAAGAAGAGAGGATGAAAAAGGTGGAAAATGGAAAAAAATTGGAAAACAACGATGGAATGGAAAACGGAGAGTGCCGCCCTTCTCACCGTACAACTTGGAGTCATCGGATTATTGGAAAACACCACTCAGTTATTTTCCAAGATCGAGTCCTGTAGACCCACTTATTTTCCAAGAACAGTTGATATATTCCGTAGATCATACATCGCACAAGCCACTCGCGTTATCGCTCATCGAACACAATACCGAATCTGAAGCGGCAGTACCATCCAAGTTCATCGCTTCCATCCCCATCATCATCACTATCTCTACATGCATTCACTGCCTGAAAAGACGATCGAGTCGAGTCGAAATGGCATGGTTCGCAGCAAGATTGGAAAAGTTTCGACTGATAACGGTTGTCACTCGGGTGGAGGTCAAATCTGATTGTGGCTAATCTTGGCGGATGACGGAATTGTGGCACCGTGCGCTTTTGCTGTTTGGTATCATGGTAATCCACCCCTTTGGTTACAATATGCATGAACAACAGCTCTCTCTATTCTTCTATATAGCATCTGACAAAGCTTCTTTCTCGTTTATTCCCACAGGCATAGTGTCCTTGGTCAAACCGTTCCCTGACTCTGTTCCATCTTCCTTAGGCACCTCGACCCACCCCCATCTTCTCGTCAGACCACCTTGCATTAAGCCAAAGAACACCGCCATGACCGTGGAGCTCATGATGATGACATTGTACGGCATCGAAAAGTCGGGCGTCGGGACATCCAGTAGTAACCGATTGGTGTAAATCCTCTTTCTCTCAGACCTTCTCGCCTCATCATCGCTGCCCTGGTTCTGCTCCAAGTCCAAGAGTGTGAGCACTCCCGAGGAGAGCTCGACACCTCTCTCAGCATCCGGTCTATGCTCGGTATATTTGAGAGTAAGCTTGGTGAATGGTATTGTAAGGACGATTGTAGACCTCTGAGGCAGTGTCAAGGAGAAATGTAACGTTGTGGTCGATACTTTGGGCGGGGTCGAGGGGTGATACTCGACATCACGGAGTAACGTAGCTATACAGGCATCAGTCAGCTGGGTGTTACTCTGTACCACATCTTCGGATCTCCGACACTCACGATCATCCTTTCTTCCCTCGATGTGAACTTTGATCTCGCTCATCCAACCTTTGGCCCACCAAGGCCATATCTCGCTATACACAGCATCTCGCGACACTGCGCCATTGTTGGTGATCTTGATCTGGAACGTGCCGTCTGATGCCAACGAGTCGACAACTGTTCGTGAGATTGTAATTGGTGCTTTTGCAAACGTGCGAGCTATACAGACCACCCTGGACATCAGCTGCCCGTACCCCAGAGTCAAGCGACTTATGTAGGACATACGATACTTGAAGTCACCTTCGTCGTTCCACCTGACTTTGATGTCTTTTCCGCTCAACTGAGTAGTTTCATCCAGCATATCCCACTCCACAACCTCTCGTTTCACCCCATCCACCCACTTCTCCTCCACTCTACCTGCCGGTTCAGCTTCCATCCTGTCGCTGTCCACCTTTGGCTTGATCAACCTGATCACTGAACTCTCTGCCTCGGGGAATACCCTGGGCACATGCTTCTTGGACAGCGTCTCAATCGAGAACTCTCTACTGGCAGTCCCTCGTTCCGGAACAAGATCCACTACGCCTTCCCACCACCCTTTCCACCTTCCTTGCGGTTGAGACGACGAAGGCATGATCACTTCGATTCCTTCGGTCTTGAATCCCCACGAGAAGATGATACCAGGTTGTGCGAGCAGGGATGACAAACCTGAGAGACCTTTTGACGGGAGAAGGGAGAGGAAAGGCGTGAGATTCTCAGTACATAGATGGTGGTGTGGGTGTGACAAGAGGAAGTGGGTCAGGTCTAGAGACAGTAGTAGTGATATCAGTTGAATTCCAGCGCATTGTGAATGGAGAGCATATGACTCACTCGTATCATCACCGATGACAGGAGGATAGATCTCTCCAAACGTCCTAACATTCTCACCCTCATCACTTGGTCCCAGCCCAGCACAGAAAAGTCCACCAAGAGCATGAGTCACGCTATTCCATCTCTCCGAGCTAGTTTTCCGCATCTCCTCATCCTCTCTTAGCCAGCCGCGCACTTCACCGCCCCCACCTCCTGATTCATGATGCAGTGGACCAGACTCGGAAGAGCGGGATTGATCCCATCGACCAGCGACGAAGGAGACGGTGAGTTCGGACACGTTGTTCTGTTCCAGTGGGAGAAGAAGGGACGGTGGTGTGAGAGAGTGATGTGATTGGGCTAAGTGTAGAATACCATAATTGTCAGCTGATCCACTCACTCACACTACAGAACTAAGATTGTTGGCTGTTTTTTGCTTACCTATTGAGGAGGAAGACGAGCTCTCCGAAGTGAAATACGTCGTGAATTCGAACAAGACCGAAAGCTTCCCGTCCGGTAGAGGGTGTAAAGTCAACGATTCATGGAAGGAACTTGACGATACTGCAGCCGCATAGATCGGTGCGAGGATGATTATCCTCAATGAGCTGAGCAGCATGGCGTCGGGACTGCTCTTCAGTCTGTCGCAGTCAGATCAATGTGTTCTTGGTACGTCAATAGCAGCAATTCATGAAAACAACTGTTCAGCGCTTGGATGTCTAGGACGTGAAACGTGAACGTCCTCCACCGAGCATTAATTTTACCAAGTGGAATTTACCTCATTTATCCCGAGAAGTCAAGTCGACCATACCATCCATCCATCTATCCTTGACTTTAGTCTGTCTTTATTAAGTATCGACTAATCTCAACAATATCGTTCAGCTGTCAGACTAGCATCCCCGCGCAATGTCGCTCTTCTTCCGATCCGCCTTGAGGGCGAGTACGGCTCTCCCTTCCACCGCATCGACATCCCGTATCGCTACTTCGTTGATCACATTACAGCGATACAATTCGACTCTCCCTCCAACACCACCACCCACTACTTCTGAACTTTTCCCTTCTCCTTCTGGCAGTTCCAGTTCCAGTAACACTCAATCACAAGAGAAGACCAAATCTGCTTTATCATCACTACGATTCGAGATCCCTTCTTCTTCCTCGTCTTCCACCGGAACCGGCAGTGGAAGTGGAAGTGGAAGTGCGTCGTCCTCGTCCTCGTCGACAGATCCAAATGTTGAAGATTGGTGGACTATCGCTTCTCGTCGTAATCACATAGGATACCCCAACACGGTCTACACCGGTCGATCAATTCTCGTTCCTCGCGGAGGAGAGTTCAATACCGCGTACAGGAGATTGAATGGTTTATTGAGGAATGGCAATATGAAAAAGGAGTTGAGGCTGGGTGAATTTTACGAGAAACCGAGTGTCAGGAAGAGGAGGTTGTTGTCAGAGAGACATAGGAGGAGGTTCAAGGAGATGGTGAGTGGTTTCTGTCTTCTCTGAGACCAGGGGTCGAGATGGGAGTCTCGTTGTTTTTTTTTCAGTTTCCGCCATGTGTCGTGTCGCCACGAGGTGGGAAACAGGAGGGAGAGTAGAAGATCATAGGACTCTTGTGTCCATCAGGCTTAATGGTCTTTTTCTCGCTCCACCTGCTCTCTTGCGCAGGAGCCGTTCATGAACAGGACAGTTCTGTGTGTGGAAGAGCAGAAGCGACCGATCAATCAGCACACTGGACCGCCGCTGACACCCACTCCTCCCTTAGGTTAGGACAAAGGTCCAGCAAGTCATCTCGATGCGAAGCAGAGGATAGACGGGATCGTAGACGCACCATTCATGCATTGTCATATCCTGCGAGAAACGAGTTTGGTTCACGAATGATGCTGCGACATACTGCCGTAGTATCTAAGTCACACTTGCAATAACTGAACTCATTCAACGGAGAATAACCTGTACTGAGGACTGATGGATACAATGTGCATGTGCAACAGTGAAATGATACAACAATGGACTTATTTAAGTGACTGCTTGATATCTCGCTCCACTTCGACTTCACCTACATGCTTCATCAGACGACACTCCCTCTTCTCCCCTTGATGCACTCTGGGCATAAGCTCTACGCAAACCCTACTCGTCTCTCAACTTGATCCTCTCGTCCTCCCCCGCTCTCTTCTCCGTTCTTCGCCTCTTATCAATCTCGTACGCTCTAAACGTCTCCTCTGCATCCTCACTGATCCTCCACTCTTCCGTGGGCACGTCGTGCTCCGCCAACGCTTTCATCCATAATGGCAATGTCGGTTCCCAAAGTGGGTGTACATTTGTGGGGTCAACGGGACATGCCCAGACATTACGATCGACTTCACCATGGATCGAAGGTGCTTCAGAACCTTTGTGCATCGCCTCGGAAATGTCGACGAATCCAAATATGTCGGAATGTTTCTCGCAGAACGCTCGAAGGGCGGCGTTGTATGTGTTGGTCATTTCTACTCTGACGGGCAGTGTGCAGAGTGGTGGATCGTGCGTGAGGAGGGTCGTAATTGGTGTTTTGGTGTTGGTGGTAGCGGAAGGAGGAGGCGAAGACATAGCTGAGGTCGTAGAATGGATCGATGACTCCATATTCGGCTGAGAATCAAACATTGCTGAAGGATCGGAAGAACTCGACGAGGCAGATCTCGGAGAAGTGGGTGAAGGAGCTGGATCGTCAGAAACCGACAACGTCGACAATCCTACCTCGACCTCGTCTACCGATTGGCTCTTTGACTCTTTAGCCCAAGGCGTTCTTGATCCTCTTTCTTCGGAAGTTCGAACCATAGCTCTCTGAGCTTTCTCGTGATCCTCTTCTAACCTCTCGACATACTTTTCCGGTATTCTGGGTAACAGCTCATCCTCAATCAATGGCGGTAAAGCTGCCGCTATCAATACTTTCGAAGGCGGGGCACGTCGCCTTGCAGGTCGGCCTGATGCAGTGTCCCACCCTTCACGTCGTTGCTCAGCGTTCTCGAGAAGTCGTTTTCCAACAGGACCATTTACTATTTCTCGTTCCAACCATGAGGTATACGCTTCGACTACCACCTTTACGAACGACTCAGGTCCCAGGGCGGGGCCCTTTGAAGAGGTCTCAGTAGCGGTTGCGAGAACATTGGACGGTCTTCTTGTGTGATTGATCGGGTTTTCCGGCTGGTCCTCAGTATCTGTGACATCACCTTGCTCTTCATCACCGTTATTGTCTCGCTTGTCCGGCGTCTCGGATGGGAAAGAAGCCGATGTGAGCGGTTTGTTTGCCAGTTGCCAGAGATAGTTGATTTGTAAGTCGACCTGAGCCGGGTGTTAGCTCATCTGTTGGGCGGTGAGAGTACGTTGTAACTTACGTTTCCGAAGACTAGTAGCGCCCATTTACCCGTGGACGGGACGTAGGCATAAGGCGGAGGAGCGAGAAGATGATTTAAAATCGGTACGAGTTCTTTCGATACTTGTTTGATGGAATTGGGGTTGTTTAAGCCCTACATAATATAAAGCGATTGTGAGCACTTATGTAATTTACTACACCAAGTGTAAGGGTAGATTTCGGCTCACCTTTGCAGAAGACCCCTTGAACGTTTTAATCTGTACACACTCATCTCGTAGCAACTTCATTGGTCCAACGAAACTGTCTCCGAAGATATACAATGAAGGCGAGGAGGAACCTCCCCCGCTTCCACTGTTACCGCCGTAACTCGCTCGTTGGCCGTGCCCTTGTCCATTGGACGGAGCTGATCGTCTGGAGGGACCTCCGCCAGGAGATGAGAAATCAGGTAGTCTACCAGATGTGTTATTTCTGTTGGGTGAGAATGTGGATTGTGAGGCGGGAGCTGACCATGGTGTTCGAGATTGTGTTGATCTTGTCGGGGCAGAGTTGTAGCCTCTCGAGCTGGTCGTTGAGCCGCCGACGCTGCTGGGTGAAGAGCTAGGAGAGGGGGAAGAAGGCCCAGAACGATTTCGTAGATGCGGAGGGACGTAGGCTCCTCTTGTTGGGGTGGACATGGTGGAAGGTCTGTTGAGGGCAGGTATCGTCGTAGACTTCCGTTGATCCTCTGATGTGATGGTTGAGAGGTTTTGTGTTATTGATTCTGTAGATAGTTACTATTGAAGCGACCACAATGCAGATACAAACTGAGCTGGTCGTTATGAATTAATCGCTGTGCTGCATTGCTACAGCTACGGTGATCGACTTTTTGCTTCCGTCGGAGACAGAGATGATGGTGACCAAAGGGGGGTACTTAGATAAGTCATACCCAGCATAGCCGCCACAAACGGAAATTTCGGCAAGTCGTCATTGTCCACTGTCCATTGACTGACTGCTCTCGCTCGTTGATCGCAATCTGTATTCGGCATTGTTCTACAACACACACAAATCACAACCTCTACACTCACACTACCAAAACTACCTTCTTGCATACGCCATGTCATCGTCACCCGCTCTCCGAATCGCAGGCGCAACCGCCGCTGTCGTCGCCACAGGTTTCTTGGGATATGCCGTTTACTTTGATTATATGAGACGCAACTCGCCAGAGTTCAGGAAGAGTCTTAGTAGGTGGAATGATGGATCCTCGTTGGCAAGATGGATTGGGTACTGATGCAACTCATTCGTTTTCTCAGAGAAGCAACACAAGAAATTGGAAGCTGCGGCTGAAGCTAGAGCAAAGGAGGAGAAGGAGCGTAACTCCAAGGTATGTTCATTACACCACACCTTTCCGCCAAACCGATCGTTACGATACACAAAGCTAACAGCATTCGTTTAGGCTCTCCGACAAGCTCTCGCCGAGATTCAGGCTGAGGGTATCCCCGCTTCTCCCGAACAACAAGAAGCGTACTTCCAAGAACAAGTTGCGGAGGGTGAAAAGCTCGCTACCATGGGTCCTGAATTCCACGTCAAGTCCGCTTCTCATTTCTACAGAGCATTGAGAGTGTACCCTCAACCTCTCGAGTTGCTAGGCAGTGAGTCGCCCTTTCCATCATTGTTCCGCTCAACACACAGCGGATCAACTCGTGTCGAGACTCGGACCCTGGCTTATTTGTCTTCAATTCGCAGTCTACCAAAAAGTCGTTCCTCCACCCGTTTGGAACCTCCTCATCGAAATCACCTCTCTCTCATCCGCCGAGCTCGGCGGTTCCGGTGCCGGTGCCAGTGCCAGTGCCGGTGCTATTCCTGCCCAAGCTCAAGCCAGCGTAGCCGACATCGACGATGCTAGTCCCGTGGGTGGAGACGCGCCTAGTCCCAACGGTGCCAGCCAGGGAAGTGGTGCCGAGTGGGAGAAGCTCAGTCAAGAGTCAAGGGAGGCATAAGAGAGCGGAAAAGAGAGAAGAGAAAGGCACTATAATGGAGGAAAGGAGAAAGAGGAGCAAAGATGGATAGGAGGAGGAAGAGTCGAAGCGGAGTCGCGGAGTAGCGAAACTGTTCATGTTTATCTTGGAGCACAGGATGCAGTCACCCTGTTGCATGGGTCGCATAGGATAATTCAGCAGTAGCAGTAGCAGTAGTAGTCTCAATCACAGCTCATGTATCTTATTCAGTATCATGAACAGCATCAACAATCCTCGATGTTGAGCCAGATGCTTTGCGGAGAATTCGCAGTCTCCGTGTCACTCAGGTTAAGCGGTACGATATGTTGCCGGGGACTTGGCGTCCCGTTTGTTGTTGATGTTTGACAATCTGCGCAGACATTGCGTCGCATCGCATCGTAACTCAACTCGTCACAGATCTGTAAGAACACCACCGTACTCTACATTCACTTGCAGAACAGTCTAGATTAGAGTAAACATCGGACTCGCAACGTAACAGAGAACAACACCGTGGATAACAGCATAACATCTCGCCAGATCTGGACCTATCGTCTCGCATCTCTCCTCTGTTCACCAAGTATATCAAAGACATCATCGGACAGTGACAGTGGCAACACGACCCTCACTCATCCCGTGCTCCTCCTCCCCTCCAGCTCGAATCCCTTTTCAATCGTTGATTAGATCTCCCCGGAACGCAGCGATACGATGGGAAACTGTTTTTCGGACCCTTCCAAACCTCCTGGTAAAGGCCAAGTTCTCGGCTCAACTCCCCAAACCTCATCACAAAATCAACAAACACAACAACCTAATCTCGCACGACCTGTCGGACCTGGTTCTGGGAAGAATAATGCCCCGCCACGGACATTGAGTGATAATCCTGCTTTGGCGGCGGATGGGGATCCAAGAGAGAGGGCGCTGAGAGCTGCAGAGGAGAGGGCGAAAGCGGTGAGTCATCTTTCTGATCAGTGTTATGGTTGGTTGTAGATCGAGGCGGAAAGAGAGGAGTGTTGTCCTTTCTTTGAGAATTTGGCTTGGGGATCGATGGGGCCACATAAGCATGGGAAATCGGACGTCGTTCCGATGGAGGATCCAAGCTGATTGCTGTATCCCTACCTCAGGCCCAAGGCAAAGGCGTCAACTTGTCCAATCCGAAAGCAGGACAATTGAGCTCCAAGCTCGCCTCTGAACGAAAAGCGCCGTTATCGCCCACAAACAATCAGGACGAACGATTGATGGTGAGTCGAGCGTACAGTATATACACGATCGCTGGGTCTGTGGTCATGGCAGTCATACTCTTCTGGGCAAGGTGTACTGACTAGTAGCCATTGCAGGATCGAGGGGATTGGAACTAGGGCAAGAGCAGCATCAAAGCAGTGCACATTCGGAAAGGATGAACAGTTGTATAAGTCATGTATGGTATACCTTCCCCCGTCAATGACGGCTTTCGCACCCAAATTGAGGTGTCCCCGTTGGGTATCCCATTAGGTGGACGACCACCTCGACGGTCGACATAACTCTGCAATCGACTCGACTACTTTTAAGCTCCATTGCCCTACGATATCGTCCACAATGACCGAGGCGGAGTGATATTTTCAATGACGTGAATTGACGAAATGACTTCAAAAGATAGTCTGAAGGCCTACTGACACGACTCAACGGAAGGTCGTGCCAGCCAAGCAAATGACGTTTTGTGACGTCGAGTCACTCGATGATGTGCTATCTGCGAATCGACTTCATGAGCAATTGTCAGTGATGGGATACACGTTCGTTCACCTCAATGCTACTTCCATTCAATCTGATCTCCTTAAAACTTGCTAATCACCGACGGTCTTACTCGTCGAGACGGTCTTCTCCCCGTTTTACACCACAGCGATACATGTGTTTCCGTTGAGAGAGCCTTCGTCCAGTCGAGCTCCGTCGTTTCACCATTCTATCCTTTCTAGCTGGATAAACAAAGGTTTGTCAGTCGCCAAGGACGTCGTTGGCAGCGTTGCAAGGTATAAAGAGGGCACTTGCTCTTCTCCAATTTCGTGTCTGATACATCCAAAAACGAAAGTTAACCATTTCTCAAGAACTGATCACCCGTTGAACCACACACAAAAGCCAAACACTTCGGTGAGTGACCTATATTCCTTGCATGTATCTCATTAACGCCACCCACCACAGTACATTATGCATCTCCCCAAACCTTCGAGGTCCTCCACAGCCCCAGCTTCGTCCAGCGGCTCCACTGCATTTTCGTCGCTCAAGCGTCGGGGGACGAATGAGGGGTACACCCAACTGAGCGAGCCTGATGGCACTCCCCGTGCATACGAGATGATGCCAATGTCGGAGAGCGAGTGCGCGACCCAAGAACCGGAGACGGTGGGTGTCTTCACTTCTTGATCAAATGGTGGATTGTCTAGACTAATTGTGCTGTATCATTCAATTGCAGCACAAGAATTTCTTGCAAGAGAAGAAACGACTCGAGACCGAACGTTGTTACGTTCCGAATCCTGATTCCGGCGACGAATTCGTTGAAGTCTCAGAGATCAAAACGGAGCAAGACCTTCAACTGTCTCTGGATCTCATGGTCGGCACCAATTTGGAGGAGCTAAAACGTCACGCTAGACGTCGTTACCAGTCGACTCACCCCAAGACCAAGCGTTCCAGTGGTAGATGATTACGGGAAGACATGCGTCAGCGCATTAGCGCAGTATTGAGCAGCCCAAAGGATGTGACATGATGTTTAGGTGGAGTTGACGTGATTATGTGGTTACTGTAGAGGCATCAGATGAATGAAGATTTCTTTTGGAGGTAACAATAAAATGTGTTCCCTGGCGCACTCTTGTCGCAATATGTGCATCTACCTGATTGCTTTTTCGACTTGGTATTTGGTGCTGTTTTCTGATGCTGTTGTGTCGTCTCATCGTCCTGTGCCGTCGTTGAAATATCCCGAAAGGTCGCGTCGCTCTCACTTTGTGCAGGAACATGAGATGCGGTTGACGTCAGATTGTCCTTTCATGGTAGGGGTGGACGATAAAGGATCGGTGTAGGTAAAACGCTTGTCTCAGCATGTACCACTGTGCAGCACGATCCAACGACCTCGCCATTCCTTCTCGTCAACAACAAACACATCACAAATTATCCTTTCAAACACACAAACCCTATGGTCCAGGAGAACATCAATAGTGATTACGCTCAAGCAGACCCGGCACGGTCTCACCGGGCGACACATCTCTGGACAGCCGAACGCCCGCGACGCAGAGCTTCGAACCTTGACACCCACCGTTGGTGCTAGCGATACCGACACCGCAGGGGGAGACACTCCTACCGGCGGGACCAGAGCCAACACCCCCGAAGAATCCCCCGTGGGAGACATGACAAGCCCTCCCCCTTTGGACTTCACAAAAGTACGTACACTCTCTTCATTGAACGGATGTACAATCGCTTCGTTTGCACTGGTGAATAGTCGAATACGCTAATACGGCTGTCGATCAGATCTGGCAAGAAAACTGTGTCTATTTGGCTGAATCGAGCCAAGAGCCCTTCCTGGTTCCCCCGCCTGGCAATCCCGATGGGGAGCGAGTAAACATTACAGACCTTACAAACAGCGATTTCCATACCGCCTTCGAAGAGTTGCAAGGGAGGATTTGGGATAAAAATCCGCCCAGAGAAGTGTGCAAGATCATGGAGCATGCCATATATCGTTGCAACCATCTGTATTTTTCGGCACGGGCAACAAGTGTTTCGGTATCAACAGATGAAGACAAGAAGTGATGGAAACGATTGATTACAGACAATTGGCATGGAGGGCTGGAGTAGTAATGTGGATCGTGTTTGTATAGTATTCGATACCTTGATGTTGATGCAACTAATTGGGTCATGAATTGTCAGTCAGTGACATTGCACGCCGGTTTGATTGACAATTGCATCAACATCTACCGGTTGTTCTTCGGCCGTGATTTACCTTGCTCTCTCTCTCACCCTGGATAACTGATAATCATCCACTCTACCCCGCAGCCCCGGCCAAAGCCGTCACCGAAAGAAAGAATTAATCCGAATAAACTTTAAGTATCGATCGATATGAACGGGATCTGATTTGCCGCATAGGTGGTGAGTAGTAGCAAATCGACTCGCAAGTAACTAGTAACTTATTCAAAGTTAGGATTCGGGTTTCCGCTCTGTTCGGCCCGTGATCTTTGAATACTCAACACTTGACCTACCTCACCTCAGCTCACCTAGCTTACCGCCGTAGTACACATCCATAATCGCTCTTTGCAACTTCGCATTTCAATCTCTCTCCGCTTTTAATCAAAAGTCAGCATTCTTGCTGATCTTGCTATCTTTCTTGCTTTCACCTTCTCTTGCCGATCGATCTCGTCTTCGACCACACTTGGCCGATCTTGATCGTTTGTTGCCTCCGACTGCTTCTTCTGCTCTTCTCACTTCCCTCCTTCTGTTTTTCTACTTGACTCACTCGGTTCGAACCTCTACTTGCATAACATGGCCGCTCGCTCTCTAAATCGTATCATCAACACTGTACCTACTGTACCAAAGTATCAACTACAACGTCGAACATTTACTACCACCATGTCGTCCCGAAAACCCGCTTTGAACCTATCTACTATCAACCCCTCAATCATCAACGTCCACTATGCTGTCCGAGGTGAACTCGCACTCAAGGCAGATCAATATGTTCACGCGCTCGCGGACAAGACTGAAGAAGCGAAATCATTACCTTTCGAACATGTCGTCACTGCCAATATCGGAAACCCTCAACAAAAGGGATTGAACCAGGTCCCTCTCACTTATTGGAGACAGGTCATATCGTTATTGGAATATCCGGATTTGATGAACGAACATTTGGAAATTGCCAAGAAGATTTATCCAGAAGATACCATCGCGAGGGCGAAGAAGTTGTATGAGGAGATCGGAAGTGTAGGCGCGTACACACATTCCAAAGGTGTATTGGCTATCAGGAAGAGAGTCGCAAAGTTCATCGAGGGTGAGTTGCTTGACAACTATCTTAATCTCGCAAGCCGCAAATCGTGCTGTGCTGACAGTGTGATGACACAGAACGTGACGGCTACCCCTCTGATCCCGAGTCCATCTACCTCACTGCCGGTGCTTCCGCCGGTGTCTCCTCGATCCTGAGCATCGCCCTCAAGAAGGGCGAGGGATGTTTGATCCCCATCCCTCAATACCCATTATACACCGCCACTCTCGCCTATCTTGACGCCGCTCCTCTCCCTTACTATCTCCAAGAATCGGCCGATTGGTCGATGGACCACGAGACATTGTTGAAAGCAGTTAGCGAGGCCAAAACTGCCGGAACACCGGTCAAAGCGTTGGTCATTATCAACCCTGGAAACCCTACCGGTGCTTGTTTGTCCAAAGAAGCGATGGAAGCGGTCGTTACCCTCTGTTACGAAGAGAGCATCGTCCTTCTCGCCGACGAGGTTTACCAAACCAACATCTTCGATCCGGAGCACAGACCATTCCACTCGTTCAAGAAGATTTTGAAGGGGATGAAGAAGGAGATTGCGGACACGGTCGAGTTAGTCTCGTTCCACTCGATCTCAAAGGGTGTCAGTGGTGAATGCGGTAGAAGAGGAGGATACTTTGAGTGTGTCAACATTGCGGACGACGTGATGGAGCAGATCTACAAGATGGCGAGCGTATCATTGTGTCCTCCCGTTTCTGGTCAAGTAAGTGTGGTCTCTTCTTCACTTCCCTCGGCTTCACTTGTTCCACTTCCCTTAACCATTCGCCCTTCACACAAATTCTAGCTATGCCGTATCT
The DNA here is from genome assembly GCF_008629635.2 of Kwoniella shandongensis. Taxonomy (NCBI): domain Eukaryota; kingdom Fungi; phylum Basidiomycota; class Tremellomycetes; order Tremellales; family Cryptococcaceae; genus Kwoniella; species Kwoniella shandongensis. The sequence continues at coordinate 1,320,411 of NC_089292.1, forward strand.
CGTACTACGCTAATCTCGCTTCCGCCCTGCAGGTCGGTGTCGATCTCATGGTCTCACCTCCCAAGAAAGAAGACGCCTCCTACGCTACCTGGTTCAAGGAAACCTCTCTCATCCAGGACAACCTCAAATCGCGATCAAATCTCATGGCGGAGCACTTCAACAAGATGGACGGCATATCATGTAACCCTGCTGAAGGGGCGATGTATCTTTTCCCCAGAATCCACATGCCTCAAAAGGCTATTGAGGAGGCTAAGAAGAGAGGAAAGGAGGCGGACGTGATGTACGCTTTGGATCTGTTGGGTGAGTGTCCGCCGTTTGATTGTCCCCCGTTCGACTCGAATAGTCCAAGCATTGTCCGTGAAGGGTCATGAGATGGAAGTACCATTGGGGCCGGACTAACAAAGGGAGGTTAATGCTGACTGTCATGCGTTCATCCCTCACTCACAGACGCAACCGGTATCTGTGCTGTCGCAGGCAGTGGCTTCGGTCAAGAACCCGGTACATACCATATCCGAGTCACCGCTTTATGTCCCGAGACTGCAGAGTTTGTAGGAAGGTTTGAGCAATTCCACAAGGACTTCATGGCCAAGTACGCTTAGGCGGTTGATGTGCGGATCTTAATGATGCTTGCATATACTATACTATTGCTGGGAATGGCGGTCGCGTTGTAGATAATACGGGGTTCCAGGTATGAGAACTCAAGCCAGCTGAACATGCATATCCATAATTATTGCGCCTCGTTCATCTGTGCCACTGGAAAGATTGGAGAACAGATTCCTCAACTACGTGTTGCGCTCAGGGTACATGACATCGGGGAAGCATTCAGCAGATCATGGCAGGACTTCTACCTTTGATGTCTACACAGCAGTGCTATTGCGTCCTAGGGATTGTAACTCCAACGACGAAGTATTCATGCAGTACATCTAACCCAAAAACCCCTTACAGGTATGCCAAATCTTTCCTTTATTTCTTCCCTCTTCGCCTAGGCTGTAACCCAGCTCCTGTCCCAGCTGTACCAGTCTCCTGTTGATGTTGCTGTTGCTGTTGCTGCTGCTGTTGGTCCACTCCTCCCGTCTCTTTTATCCTCCTCTTGGTATCTTCCTCTGCCAGCTTTCTCAGTTCTTCCCTTGACGCATGTTCAGCCGGATTTATAGTCTCTCGCGGCGGGGCGATATCTTCTCTACTCGGTGTCGGGATAGCATATCCCTTTGTGGCTTCTTCAGAATTGAGCGCGTTAACATGTTGTGGTTTCGATTTAGACTCCGTCGTCGACGATGATTCGGCCGTCGTAGGTGCGGCAGCAGGGGAAACGACGAATCGTTGATTTTGAGCTTTTCTTTCCGAGCTAGTTGATGGTCCGGCAATTTGACCTTGTCCATCACCTTGTAATGGCAATTCACTACCGTCAGGTAAGAGATAGCCCTGTCTTATCCTCTCTTCTCTTTCACGAGCTTCGATAGCCGCGATCTTTGGTTGGAGGGATGATTGACGATCAAAGTCGGATTGAAGTTCGGTGAGTGAGGGTGGATTAGGTCGAGTGTGTGAGAGCCCTACAAAGCGGAAATACAGGAGTCCGGATTAGCGTCAGATCTGCTTTACTACTCAGAAGAGGAAGCGGCGGCCACGAACATGCTCTCCATTGCACTGAAAGCACGTATAACATCGTCAGCGATCTGTACTTCGTCTACTGACGTGATGACTAGGTATCTCGTCAAGCTGTCGTCGATACTCACCTGGCGGTCTAAGCTCCGTCCTCGTATACTCTGACAGATCTCTATACTTCTTATACTCGACAAATCGTTTCATCCTACCTCCTGCAGGGTTAGGTATTTCGAAGTACCGATTGCCTGGATACACATCCATGTTAGTTACGTTCACTGCCTTAATCGCTCTCAGGTCGTTGCACTGATGTACCTTGGAGATCATGGCCGACCAAGCCCTTTTAGACAGAAGCGGAATCAGGTCAGCTTTCAATCGCAGCGACAATGGCTCCTGTCCCAAAAGCTCACCTTGGGCTTTGCGAGCGGTAGTAATCTTCTAACTGCGTTAAATATCGAGCTCATCGCGTTGTGTTTGGTGTGAATGACAACGTTGTGGTTATGTGGACGATCTAATATTCTGAAATCAAGGACAAGTGGTTGGTGGAGGTGTACTTCGATCGTCAAGCGGGAGGATAGATTTGTTCCCGCTGGGATCTGCTGGAATCGCTCGGGAATAATTGCCACGTCATTTCATGGAACGGAGCACGACGCGGTGGTGGTCATAGCTCGTCACTACTGTCTGCTCCTGCTACTGTTTTGCTCTTCGCTCTATCTCATCCCGGATCATCCATTCAGCGGTTCATGATGCCCCCTTCTCCCTCCCTGGATTAGATACACGACTCTCTACCTCCCTAAAAGCTACGCCGCGCCCCATACGCCATGGCAGCATCCAAACGTCAACAACAGCCGAACGGCGTGACCATACCCAGCTTATCACCTGTCGTCGGGACTAGTTCCGGAAGCGCATTGTCGTTATCAACACTCGCGACGGATCCTCTGCCAAGTGTGATTGTTAACAATGCGAATTTGGGAGAGATAAAATCAGCTCTGGACGATATCGTCAAGAAGGTGAGCTAGTATGCGCTTCACGTTAGTAAGACAAACAGCTAACAGGTTTCGAATGTACAGCACCTCGTCGACCAATCTTTTACGCCATCACTAGTTCACCCGACCGTACACCTCGGTCTTGGTTATTCGTCTGTCATCCTAGCACTTTCCTCGGTACTGTACTCATTACGAGTAGAGTTTGAAGAGTCGAAGCCTGTTCTGTGGGTCGCGGTGATCGGGTATAGTCTGTTACAGACTGCGTTGTGGGCGTGGAAGAGATGGGTTGAGAAGGGCGAGGTGTTCAGAGGAAAGAGAAGACGTATGGTCAAGAGGGTGAGCTAGGTCAAGCTTAGTCGTGAGGCTGTTAACTCATACGTCCCACTTTGCAGATCGAAACCGATCATGTGCAGATAATCTCTTCGACAACGCTTAAACCTCCTCCACCTCCTGCTGTCACTTTCTCCCCTCACACTCGACCATCATCACCCACCTCTTCACCTTCTTCTCCATCAACTATTTCTCCATCAACTATCTCCCCCGCTACTCTTTCGCCATCAACATCCAGTACCCAAATCACTCGACAACTCTCCTCCACAACGTCTCCATCTTCCCCATCCTCTCAGTCGGCTTCGTCTGCCTCGTTGTCATCAGGCAGTGGACCGACATACCTCGTTCATCTTAATTTGTCCACCACATCCAACAATGGTAAAAGTCTGATCCACAAATCACGAGTGGTAGTAGGCAGAGGTGTTGGAGAGTTTGTAGATGAAGAAGGAGGAGTGGAAGAAGGGGAAGTGGTGAGATGGTTGGGAGGTATATTGTCCGAAGCAGGTTTAGTCGGCGCAGAAGAAGAAGGCGTGAAGGAGGAGTGAGCTATATACGCATTTCATACACTGTAATATGTTTACACCAGATCCGGTCCTGTCGTCCCTGCGTGTTTGTCTCCTAATGCTTTACATACGAGATCATGTTATATTCGTGCATGATGTTGTTGCTGTTGTTGCACTACCCACGCGTCGGGAACAAAAGTGACCGGGGAAATGTTTTGGTTCGTTCGTCCGTTGGTTCGTTGCACGGTCCACTCCGACTTTTGTTGTGATCTCATTCAATCTTCCAGCATTCTTCCTTCTCCTGGCTCTTCATAATCTAACACACCAACCCACTCCCTTCAATCAGGCGACCGGAGGTACGGAGCAGACCGATGCAATAACGATCCGAGTACAGCCGTCCCTCTTTTGCATCGCACAGATCCCTTATCTGGGCAACGATACAAGATGTCATTGCAAAGCGAGGAAGCGCACCGTCGAGCTCGAGAATTGTTGACGGCAGCAGTAGCGCCCAATTCTACTGTTGAAGCGGTGAGTCTGACTCCCCGCCCGATCCTCCATTCATCTTTGCTGCTGTCTATCAACATTCATTGGCATGACAACACGACTCATTCTGACGTCGCATCTTTGTAATCACACAGCGTCGTCTTTTCCACCAACATCTCATCAGCCTGCCCACCACATCCCCTTCCGCGACCTACGAAGCCAAAGTATTCTTTGGTTATCTGGTCTCCAAATTCTTCGCAGAATTCGAAGATCTCCAAGACGACGCTATTGATGCTTTGTTAGATCTATGCGAGGATGAAGAAGAACGGGTGAGGATTGTGGGTATAAAGGGTTTGGGACCGACGGGGAGGGCGGATCCGAGGTGGGTAAGAGGTAATACGGGGGTGTTGTTGCAGTTGTTGGCGAGTCGTGAGTATTATTCGATTCTTTACTTGTGTTCAACGTTGGATAGGAGATGTCCAGTCGGTCAGTCGTTCGGTTGACCTCAGTACTACGAGCGGGTGTGAGCCTCGCAAACTCTACCCTCCGAGAGGACCACTACTGGCTGTGAAGGAAGGGGATATCTGCTTCTGAGATACTCAACCTGGTCCGTCATGCTAAAACAATCATGTGACGTCTCCCTCAGAACCCCAAGAACTCAAATACGTCCGCGAATCGCTTCGTACCCTCTTATCAGTCTCGCCCCTCGACGTATTCTCCGTTATAGTGGACGACTGTCGCGCTCAATCAGAAGACGAAACCGGTGCTTCTCGACGCAATATCATCGATTTCACATATTCCGAAGTCGAGCAAGAACGAAAAACCATCCTTGAGAGTGGGAACCATGTAGATGTGGAGAACGTTTTCAGAGAAGGATTTTTGGAAGTTCTGGCGATGGACAAAGGTGTGGGGAAGGAGGAGAAGGAGAAGATTGTGAAGATGTTGGGAGCGTTATCGACTGTTTCAGGGGTCAATGCCACGGACGAGACGAGAGAAGCGTTCCTCAGAGGGTTGATCAAGACAATACCAGCTTCGGCTCGATCGAATGTGGAGGAAAGTCGACCGCTCATTGTGTTGTTCAAGGAGTTTATCGATAAGACGACATCGACCTCGAAGACGACCCTCGATCCCAGATTACCGCTTCTATTCCTTGCGACTCACGGCGCTGCAGTGATCAAGCTTGGTATGGAGAAGAGTGAACCGATCTTCAGGAGTCTCGTGGAAAGCTTGAAGGTTTGGGTGGAGGGATCTATCAAGCTATGGAGGAACAACAAGAGCGCCGGTGACCTATCCGAAGCGACACTTGTCCCCCGGGTCTTGGAGACAGCATTACCGCCTTTCATAGTGAGTTCAGAACATTAAAGTGGGGGTCATTTAGCTGACGCTCCGGACAGGACGCTTGTGATGCTCTTGGTCGAATTGGCAACCTCGCGAACGTAGGCGGTTTGCTCGAACAACTCCTCTATCCCATGTACCGATTGGCTACCTTCAACGTAAGTGGCCCCATCGAGGCGATGAATGGGATCTGACGTATCTTTACAGCGAGATTGCCGAAGAGACTGTATACGATCTCATGAGGCGAAGCGACTACTCGATCTCGCTCGAGAGGCGAAATCGGTCGAACGAAGATTAGCGAAAGGAACAATTGAGCTTGAGCGATGGAGGAATATCGTTGACATGTTCGAGGTTAGTCCGTCATTTGTGAGAGAAAAACTTCGCGTCACCTAACCGGGGTTTTTTGTTCCGTTAGATTCTGGGCAATGACAAGTATAAGATTGAGAAGATTGTACCGTCGTGGGAAGCGCCTTCGTCATCGAACTCATCGATACAAAATTCACAACCACCCCGCCCACAAGGTTCAGCCGCGGGACGTGTCGATGTCCCTCCCAGTGCCCCTCGTGGACCGAAGGGAGTCGCTTCAAATCAAACGTTCACACCGCCATCGGGACCGCGAGGGCCAACGCCTGGTCCGTCCTTCACAGCAGGCTCGGGCTACCTTACAAGAGCACCTTCGGGACCTCGACAGGGTGATGGGGTAACACAAGCGAGTGAACGTCCTACCAATGGATTGTCCTCCGGACCGATATCAATACCTCACAGTATGCCTTCCGCACCCCCTGCACCATCCTCTTCCATAGCACACTCACCACCTCGTCGACTACCTACCCCGCCAAGCAAACAGGCTGTCAACGCGAAGAAGTCCCCTACACCTTCTGCTCGACCTCCCACGCCCCCGTTACCGCCATCACAACCACTAGAAGCTGGTCCGAGCAAAGCTAGTAATGGCATCTCCATTCGCAATGCTGCTTCGTCCTCGACCCGAAATAGCAATGCATCTCCCACGACACAAAGAACACCTTCTTCTGTGCCGAGCTTGAGTATTCGAAATGCATCCAAGACCACTGCAGCTCCTGCTTCACAGACTTCCAACGGCAATGGTGCGCCTACCGCCAGTCAATCTTCCGAATCGACAAGAAGAGTATCGTCACTCGCCGATCGACTAGGCGTGTCCACTTCATCGCCATCACCCACGAACAAACGACCTCGCGAGAGGGATGAGCCTTCATCTGAGGGCACGAATGGACAGAACAACAAGAGACCTACCATAACAAAGATCGAAAGTCCACTTAGTGACAAAACACCTTCGAAGGTTGACACGGGCGCTAACAAACCCTCGTTGTTATCGAGACTCGCTTCGCGAGATGCTATCGCAAGCGATAGTCCTCTTTCGGCCAAACGAGCGAAAGAAGAGCCGAAGATGTCACTACGAGATAGACTGAATGGTGGAGCAGGATCTTCCAGTTCCCCATCTCCAAAATTGACAGCGACTTCAACACCACCTACTTCCGAGTCCATACCGAAAGCCGGATTGAGTATACTCAACCGAGCGACCCCTTCCTCTCATCCTGATTCTAGAAATCAGCAGAGCAAACCATCTTTATCAATACTGAATCGAGCTACGATCACTTCTACTCCCACCTCCACCCTCACACCCAGAGCAACATCTACCGCTACCTCTGGTGCTGGTTCTGTAAAAGGGATATCGATCTTAAATCGATCCGTCTCTTCTTCCTCCTCTTCGACGAAAGACAAGATTCCTCAACCTTCAGCTGTAATCACATCGACTCCCGACGACGACGGGGAAGTGATCGTCAGGAAAGGAAGAGGATTCAGAGCTAGAACTCCTGACGGAATCGATATAATCATGGCGGAACCGACGACGAGTCTTGCAAAACCCATCTCGGGGGCTCCTCCCAATCTTGGTATCGGATTTGGTGCTTCCCAAATACAAGGGCCAGGACAAAGCCAGGGACAAGGAGTCGGGAATGGGAACGGAAGTGGGAGTCTGGCAGCGAGGTTAGGGGGTGGAGCGAGGAATGGAACAATAGGAACTGGAGTTGGGATTAGAGGTAGAGGAGGTCTGGTCCGACCTAATGGATTTGGAGGCAGGGGAAGATAGGCGGGTGCTTCAGTCAACAACGAGGTCAAGTACTATTGTACGATATATCTACGTCTATGTCTATGTTTATGTCTATGTAGATATGATGCATATTCAATCTATTGTCGTGCGCAATTCTGGAGACGAGAGCTACGATGTGAATGTACGTAGAAATATGAGATAATGTATTTGGCGAGAAAGATGCAGAACCCAATGTAACCGCATCCACCTCCCACCTTCCCCTCTCCCCTCTCCTTTTCCCGCAAAGTATCCGAAAGTCAAACGCAACGCAACGCGCCCGTTGCTTACGCCTTACTGTCCCCCGGTCGAGTTTGCTTTGCCTTGTCAATCTTCGCTTGGGCCGTCTTAGCGACGGCATAAACGACACCGGCGATACCGCCAACTCCGATCGCAGCGACATTTCCAAAGTTTGCAGGGTCACCGAAGAACAAGATACCAGAAGCAGCGACGGGGAGTCTACGAACGCAGGATCAGCTTCCATTCCTCCTACTATGCTAAGTGTTGCCACACTCACTTGTTCAAAGCGCCAACCATGGAGTAGGTGGTTGAACCGCAAGTTCTTACACACCACGCTGTAGAATAGGAGATGAACACCGCCACAGCTCCGGAGAACACGATTGCAGAAAGCAAGAAAGATCGTCCGACCTCAGGGCTGAAATGGAAGTAACATATATTGTCAGCTGCAGTCCACCTTGCAATGGTTAGGTCAAGGTACACGAAAACTCACAAGTTTCGAGCGAAAGATGCAGATCCCCAATCTTCGACAAGGAGGGAGAAGACGAGGAGAACAGGGATGGAGAGCAAGTTGTTGTAGAACATGGAATCCCAGTCTTTGAATCCAGTAGCCTTGATTCGTTTCCTCATGAAAAGGACCTATAACACGAATAAGCCAAACCAAGTCAGTATCTGCTCGTGGAAAAAGGTAAGTCGACGGCGGTCACACTCACATAAGCAGCCGAAGCAATACAGTTGATGAACATCCAGACGTAACCGGCGTTCAAACTTCCAATCACGGTCGTGGGGAGGGGCACATCGGCTCCGGAAGTAGGATCGACGAGAGCCACACCTTCAGACAATCGAGCGAGAGTGGTCGAGATGTCCGCCCAAGCTGCAATGACGGAGGAACCGACCATGAGGAAGAAGGCAACGAGGGTGAGACCGGTCACGGAGCCGCCGAACCAGAGGACTTCCCCATATGCGATGAGGATGATGGTGAGGTTTTTGAAGATGCTGAAGGAGGGGCAGCAGACATTAGCTTGGGATCATAAACGTAGAAGAGCAACAAGGCGACTAGAGCGGCAACCCCGCCTAACCGAGTAGATCAAATGGGCGTTTGAATAGATTGAACTCACGTGTAGACGGGGATAGAGAGGAATTGGAGCGATTTTGATCCGGTGTAAATCACAGCGACGAGCAAGAACGATACGGGGAACCAAGTCTTTGCGTCGACCCAATCGAAGTCCCGAACTACAACATTCAGAGGACAAGTGATGTCAGCTAGTGCGCTGAATCCTTGATAAGCATTGCATTGAGAACTTACAGGTGATGATACCTATTCGCTTGACTGTCCATACGCAAGTAACACAAACGAGCGATTGGATCGTGAGGACTGTGCGGGGGTTGTTCAAAGTCAGCTCGAGTTCGTCTCCTGATTGCGACACTGGTGACTCACGCAAGAATGTCATTGTGAATTGATGGCCTGATACGACAAACTTGTTGACTACTGTCATCAAGATAGAGGCGGTACAATAACTGAGAATTGGCCAAACTACGAGCATTTCCCAACAAAATACATCAGATCAGTTATGTCCATGTCCACCTCTGTACCCTCTCATTGTACTGGGGTTTGTTGCGAGATAGACTCCTCATACTCACCTGGAGAAGCAGCTGGCATTGCCGCTTCTTCCTTTTTAGCCTTTTCCGCCCCATCGGCCGCTTTCAGCAAAGCAGCCTGAACTTCCAATTCAGCTTTCATCCTCTCCTTCTCATCTTTGAGCTGAAATTGAGGAGTCGCGATCCCCGATGGAGTGGACGCTTCGTACGCTGCAGAGAGGTTGGTATATGATCCTCTGGGGGATATACCTGCCGGCGTATGTGGTCGGGAGGTGTAAGGCGATGCCATTGTGGGGGAGTTGGTGGGTCGAGATAAGTGGGGTATTTATGTGCACGCGCACGCGATCAAGTTGGAGACGGAGAGGCGAGTAAAGAGCGTGAATTGAGCTTGTTAACTAAAGAGTGGAATGGGAAGCGCTGTTTCGGCACAGAGATGTGTATGAATACGAAACACAACTTGTCGAACAAAACAAACACAAAGTCAATGTTTGGATCGAGATGATGTACCGTATGGATGGAGCAAGGCAAAAGAAGAGAAAAAAAACTCTGTACACCATTCCAACCCATCCCATCCCGTCCATCCCACTGTCTCCTCCTTCATCAAAACAACAAAACGCGCTAAAACTCAAACTCATTTTTATGATTGATTCCTGAATCCCCGACACGTGTCATTCACGCCATATTGTCACCGTTTGCCAGATCCGGAGAGCGTGCCTAATCTCGGCGTGACTGAAAACAAGTCACCGATATGTAGTGTACCTGGCATTTATTCGAACATGGGAGTGAGGTGCATGCACCATACCTCGCTAACCTATACCTTGACAACTATGAGCGGTCACCTTCCATTGACGTGTCGTGTTGTATGCATGCATGCAAGCCACCTACATGTTGTCTGCTAAACGATACAATCTAATGATACTATACAACAACCCTCAAATCCCCTTACCGCTCGCCCAGTCTCTTGACAGCCTCCAACACAGATACCCTCCAATCGCAGCACTCACTCCTCCAATTCTGAAGATTAACCCTACAGCATCAGGACTCGAAGCGTCTCCTACCACTCCCTCCGCTCTAGTCTTCAACAAGATCAGATCTACTGTTCTTCTCGCCATATCTTCCGTCACATCTGTTATATCGGAAGTGGTTGTATTCGTCGATATGGGTATAGTTCCCGGTCGATGACTCGGCAATGATTTGTCCGGTTCCATGAGATAGAAGATGATAGCGCTTAGGAATGTGACGATGAATTGTGGTAATACCAAGAAGACATTGTGGATACCGAGAATGACTCCCGCTTTGTCTGCAGTACCTCTGCCCGATCCTGTCTGACGATGTATATCGCCTGAATGCCTCGAACTGATAGGTGACGCACGAGCCAGCTCGTGATCTAACTCCTCCAAGGAAGTATCTCCATCTTCCGACAGACCGTCGTTGGAATGTCGAACGATGACAGTCGAACCGAGTTCTGGTTCCGCAGGACTTTCACCCTGAATGATAAGCGGAGATAAACCTCCACTTGATGGGCGGGATTGATGTCCGGGTGAAGATCCAGATTTTTCCCCATTGGCACTTGTCGGACGACTGAGGCCCTTCTCTCCGTTGAGCTCAAACGACACTCGCGACGGATGACGGGAATGAAGTGGTGTGGAATGCGCAGAGACATCGGTGCTGGACGCGATGATATGAGGTACAGGGGAAAGGGCTCGCTGTCTTTCGGAGATAGACCGCCGGCTATCGGCAGAAGCGCGAGGTCGGACGAGGCTGATCGGTTGAGAGCGGTCGATGGATCCGTCAATGAGGATCAGCTCGCCAAGCTGCAAAAGGTTAGCTAGAGCCCGCATCGGATCTGCAGATCAACCTACCAGAGAGTACGGAGCCCCTATAGAAATACGTATGTCAGTGACAACCTTGGACCATTGTACTTTGACTCACATTGTGATAATGCCCAGCAAAACCCCGTCACTGCAATGACCAAGTACGCTCCACTTACGGTGGTCACGAACCTGTGATCGGGTAAGCGCTAGTCTTGACGCGCAGATATGCCACGTACCAGCTCGCAGCCATCGCTCCCGCAAACACGAATTGGGATATCCACCAGACCTTTATCAAAGTCAATCCCTTGATGGGCAAGACCCAAGCTGAGCCATCTTTCATACTTTGAGCAATTCCTCCAACCCAAGCCATTGTGCGCTTCACAAAACCACCACTCTCAATATCTTCCTTCGCTCTTTTCCACAGTGCCGAGTTGGGCGGCTGAGCATCTGTCTCGGTTGTGCCATTCAGAGAGGTATAGGCGTGGGAGGCTTCTGGCTGAACACCAGATTCTGAAACTAGGAAAGGAAATCCGATGGAAGTGACGATGTTAACGAGCGATTGTAGAAGTAGAGCTCGAGAGCCTGATCTGACTGCTTCGCCATCGAAAACTGTTGGGTCGGTATCGCCCATCGGTACAGAAGCTTTGTATATCTCCGACACCCAGACGGTGGTGAAGAAGAGGATGGGGAACCACCCGAGCCTGCGCGAGCTGAAGTCAATATCCAGCTCAATGATTTCGGCGACTGGAAACTCACGACGCGAAGAATTGGATTATGCAGACCGTTCTGATACCAGGAGGTAAGGAGAACATGTTATCCCATATTGACTTGAGATTGGATTTGAAGCCATTCTTGGATTGTGGTCGGCTAGGGGAGGAACGTTATGTCAGGACAGAGACGTTAGAATAAGTAAGGCTGGCACTCACTCGTCGCGGAAAAGGACTCTTTCTGACACAGCCCAAGAGGTGAAAGTATGTGAGATCATAAGCATGGCACTTGTGAGGAAAGACAATATTTGCAGTTGAGTGTTGCCGAGAAAGCCCAACACCGGTGGGAGGTCAAGGTTGCCTCTGCAAACGGAATTAATTCAGTCAAGGTGATCCCGAATAGTGCAGGAGGACGTATCTAGGTGTCGGAGGCGGGCCACTCACACAAAGAACCCAGCTACACTTCCCAAGCCAAACATTCTTCCTGCCCATGCACTTCCCTCTTCCTGTTCTCTCGGTGGGAGAGTATCCACCACCAACGCTCTATCCGTACTCATGACCGCATTGATACTAAAATCGATCAGATAAATCGCCCACACAGCCAGTGCGATCGCCAATCCCTTCCCCCCACCGATCAAGCTCGATATCTCCCTCGTCCAACCGAGTAGCATCATAGCTGAGACGCAGATCGCACAGCCTATCAACATGAACGGTCTTCTACGACCGAGGGGGGAACGTGATCTGTCGGCGAATATTCCAATGAGGGGTTGGACGATGAGACCTGATAAAGGACCGGCCATGAACACTAGTGACATGAAGGATTTGGAGAGTCCAAGTTCGAGCAGGTAGGGTGAGGCATAGCCCATTTCTATAGACCAAACGCACTGGTTGGTCAAAGAACGACACTGATCAGCACCGCCCCAAACCATAGTAATGTCCACCGTTCTTCGCTGTTCGGCATAAGTCGCCCTCCTGCTTATAGCTCTCATGAGGGGGCATGACCACAGAACACCCACCTGTATACCTAACATCCCAACGGTCAACAAAGGCATTCTAGCCCATCTCGGTCCTTTGACTCCTGCCGTCCCTATCCACTGTACGGAATGTCTCTCTGCGCCATTCTCATCCAAGTCGTATTCCTCGTCTCCCCCGCTGGGAGCGAAGAATGCACCTCCTGTCATATGGGTGAGTGTGTGGGTAGTGTGGAGGTATGCTAGTCTGAGCGAGACAAGGGATTGTCGGTGAGTGTCTCGGAGCGACAAGTGTTGTGTGTAAAGCCAATGAGACTATTTTGGTGTATTTGCTGTGTTGTCGAGGTTCATGTAGTGTGCACGGCAAAGTAAAGGTAATCAGCTATAGCTGCGCTGTTGTATCGTTGTATCTGACTGTGCACTAGAGCTGTTGTGGTGGTCATTCACTCGACCATGATCGCGTCGGACCTGTTACTGCTGCTTCGCTACCCGACACCAAGCGGACATGCCCGCACGGATACTCCATCAATACTCCGAGAATATCTAGTAGCAACAATTTATCATATTTTATCCCACCAAATACTCCTCCACCACTTTCACTTTCAAACTTGACTATACGTTCCAGAGACAGACAGTGGATGAGATCTTCGCTAACATCAAAACCAAAATTGCTAACTTGCCTCCTTTCCTCTACAAAACAACCAAGACCAGGGATCTTCAAGTGAGGTCAAATATACATCCAACTACCCTCCCAAAACAAACAAACAACATACCGATATAATGGCTTCCCAACCCAACCCCAAGGCTTTCCCTTTGGCCAACGCCCAGCTCACCAACCAGGTAAGTGCGACTACGATCTAATATCTGGTCGTATCTTCGCTCAGGAGCAAAGATTGTGTCGTGGAGTTTTTGCTGATTACTCTGTTCCCCTTGTAGATCCTCGATCTCATCCAGCAAGCTCAGCACTACAAGCAGCTCAAGAAGGGGTGAGTGATGTCCTCCATCCATTTCTCTTATCCTTTTTCCGGTCCTTTTATTCTCGTTTGCACAACATGCTGATACTCTTACCTTCACGCTCAGTGCTAACGAAGCGACCAAGACTCTTAACCGAGGTATCTGTGAATTCATCGTCATGACCGCCGACGTCGAGCCTATCGAGATCGTCCTCCATCTCCCTCTCCTCTGCGAGGACAAGAACGTTCCTTACGTCTTCTTGCCCTCCAAGACTGCCCTCGGTCGAGCTTGTGGTGTCTCACGACCCGTCATAGCCGCTAGTGTCACCACTAACGAGGCTAGGGAGTTGAACGCCCAGATCCAGGCTGTCAAGGTGGGTTCGGCTTTCCTTCCATCTAGAAGGCATGGATGCTGATATTGTGTTTGTGTGTCGCAGAACGAGATTGAGAAGCTTCTCATCTAAGTTTGAGAATAGGAACCTGGGATGGCGTGGAGCGCTGGACAGCAAAGGAGAAAACGGATGTTATCAGACTTTAAGTAGTCCCGATGCATTTTGGGGTAATCAAGCGTTGTCGCACTCTAGGCTGGTCCGTTGTTAATGGGTCCTACAAAGACGCTCTCAGACTCTTGATCGAGTCGCTCACCAAAGAGCCCATGATACGTGGTGCAGCTGCACTCTGATCGGAGTAGGAGAACATCTCGATATTTAAAGGTCCAGGATTTCTTGACTTTTGCACAAGTCTCTCGCACTCGCATATCAGATACATTTCTGCTAAATCGAAGTGATACTCTCGTCTGAGCGACCGCATCAATAGTAACTCATCGCCCACGTTAGGACTAGGTTTCAGCTGTGCCGAAATAACATACAAGTCGCCTTCCACCTGCTCTCTTCTCACAATTCAATGCCAAAGTATATGCATACAGTTATATCCGTCAATCATGTAATTTGAGTCCTTCTTCCTATCTTTATCTCCTACCACTACTACAGATCTCGACCTTTCGACCCCACCTGATCCTGATCTTGATCTACATCTGCATCCTGTGACCCCCTCCCTGCTCTCGCTCTTGCCCTCGCCCAAGCTGCCAGACTCCTCGGGGAAAGGAAGAAACTCCTCGGCGAACCTTCTTTGTGCGTCGAAGCGCTCGAACTTGTTTTAGAAGCTTCCGGTAGATCTAGCCAGCTTTCCTTGAAACCTGGTGGTGGGGGTGGGTAAAATTCGAATTCGGCAGTTTCGGGGAGTGGATGGCGATTACGAAGAAGGGTGAGGATGAGGGACATTCCTTTTCGGGACTGTCAAGAGGATTGAAACGCAAATCTCAGTACAGATTTCCATTGCTGATAGCGGCTGGCGGAAAGTGTCCGCATGAGGAGATGAAGCAAGAGACGCCTGACTGCGTCGAAAGGGGGAAGACAGGGGTCGACCTCCTGCTGAGGTGAGGAAAGGAAAGAATCGAGTTCCACTCACGGTCTCTGAATTACCTTCAAACCTCCCAACGCCATACGACTCAATTCTCCCTCTTATCAAATCCGACCAAGCACCTCCGAAATGTGATCGTACCTCAGCTTTCGTATGATGTGTTGTTGTGCTATAGCGGAGGGAAGCGCAAAGTTGGTACAAACATCAGCTTAGGTCCGTTACTACCACTTTCCTCCATTCCTCGTCCCCTTTTCCCCCTCTCTCTCAAGTTTGACTTCGCTGAGAGACGAGCAGAGATTTGGACTTGGACTCACCCATTTGGACCCGCTCTCAGTTCTCCCGATTCGATGATATGCATCAATTTCCGATGATTCAAATTCCCCTGTTGTACTCTCAATCTCGGTTGACGTCTAAATTCCATCTCTTCTTCAGTATCGTTGCTATCTTCCATCGCTTGATGACTTGATCCGACACCCCAGCCTGGAGGATCTATAATGCTCTCTTCTAATATCCACGCATCCAACCCTCGCCCTCCCGATAGACCGGCATTGGGTAACCATCTCGTTGCCCATTTGGGTAAGATACCTCTTTTCAGTATCAATCGAGTAGTATGGATTTGTCCAGTGGTTGTGTTTACTGTTCGATCAAGTACGTCGACAGATAAGACGTGTCGGGCGAACGGGTTGGGATATCGGAGGAAGAAGGCGAGTAGAGGAGTAGGTGGTGGGTCGGGACTAGCGTTGATAGTAGACGAATTAGCTCAATGACCATACAACCGACTAACTGATGTCCATTCCGAGGTAGGAGCTTGCGACATACTACGAATGCGTCTTCTTGTAGACCTGTACCATCCCAGGCGGTAAGACCAGACCGCGCGTATGCCAGTGCGAGTGCTTGGTGAGTAAGTTCAACTGATTATGTGGAAACGAAATGAGATGTAGCAACATCAACAATGTTCAAAGTCGCCTACTTGTGACATTCACTTTGTTGCTCATTCGGCAAAGGTCTGGTTGCCGAAAAGTTGAAACTTAGTGGCAGCATTTCTATTTTTGTTTTCGCACAATCTGGTTTCTCGTTTATGCATATGGGCGTCAGATAAGTTATATGTTATGTTATGTCGTCCATCTCGTCGGACATCAGATACGTATAGCTAAGACACGATACATCCGTCCGATACAACATTTGGAGCTAATATCGTCTATCGCCACCTCTCGAACCCCATCCATTATCCCTTTCCCTGTCAAACCCTCTCTGTCGGGATGAGGATGGTGGTGGAGGCGGTGGTGGACCATTCTGTCGCGGCGGTTGATATGGTCCTCCCATATGAGGCGAATACGATCCGCTCATTGATACGTAAGGGTCTGCCGGAGGTGGAGGTGGGTAAGGCGAATATCCTTGCGAGGAATGAGGTAGTTGCGGTGGTGGGAAAGGAGGGAAGTTTGGCGGTGGCATTGGCGTGGAAGATCCTGCTATCGGTGTAAAAGATCCTTGGGGAGGGGTAGATCCGCCGACTAGACCTTGTAGCATTGTCGGATTGAGACTAGCCATAAGCGCTTTGAGCTTCTCACTTTCGATAGTGGGCGCTGCAGCTGCGGCAGGAAGGGGAGCTCGAGGAGCTGGAGCTTGGGCCGGAGCAGGAAGAGATACCGAGGTCGACTGTCTGTTCGCGATAAAGACACCGAGGAACAGAGATGCCGGTCTTCCTTTAGCAGGAAGAGAGAAGCCATCTATGAGATCTGTGAAGTCGGGTGCTGGATCATTCGGTCGTAAAGGAATCATGTACAGTTCCTTCGCTGCGCCTTGGGGTGGTCTCTCTCCGTACGGCAGATAGATAGCGTGACGACTACGATTCGTTAGCACAAACCTCTTGAATTCATGTACTCACTCTCTGCTGATCAAGTACTCGATCAAAGCCTCCCATGCCTTCGCCTCGTCCTGGGAAGCTTTCTGATCCAGCGAGAACGCAACTGTAATGAGTTCCTTCGCAGGGTTGAGTCGAGTATCGCCGAGAAACTGGAGCGATGTTTTCGTCGGTACTCGACCGGTGATCTCGATAGTTTTATGAGGTAGTAGCAACGACCAGTTGGATTGGGACGACCGACAAATTAGGCGCAATTGCATAGGCGGGATATGGGGTGACGGGTCCGCGGGATTTGATATCTGCCTCGTTAGCTCGGTCATCTTCAATCATGCACTCACCCCTCCTGACCAGACCACTGGCTTTGCCTCGAATATGTCCATCTCTCCGGGCGACTCGTCCAATAGTTTCTCTTCTAG
Source organism: Kwoniella shandongensis (assembly GCF_008629635.2). Classification (NCBI taxonomy): domain Eukaryota; kingdom Fungi; phylum Basidiomycota; class Tremellomycetes; order Tremellales; family Cryptococcaceae; genus Kwoniella; species Kwoniella shandongensis. The sequence goes on from NC_089292.1 coordinate 1,337,746, forward strand.
AAGATCATCAATGACATCGTCTCCTTGTACGATATCGCTCAGATCCAGTTCCTGATCACCGCCTGCGCCAAACATGGCTTCCTCATGCGCATCATCGGCCTTCTCTTCTCCCCATGCAGACTTCATAGCAAATTGATTTGCAGGAGACCCCACGACGTCGATGGATTCTGATCGTTTCGGCGTCATCCGAGGAACATCCGGTACAACAGGAGATTGCGGAACTTCCGAGACCGGTGACTCTCGCCTAGCTTCCTCGGCCCTTCTCACTCTTGCTGCTTCCTCTTGCGCCGCAAGCAGTTTCATCTCCTTCTCATGTGTATCTTCCACTTTCTCAAAGCCATCTCTGCCTAGTCTGATCGTTGTCACATCCTCTTTCGCTCGAACATGTTGTTCTAGCACGGCCTGTTTAGCACGTTCCATCGCAGCGAGCTGTTCTTCCGATGCGAGGTCGGCAGAGGTGAGAACGGCGACTTGGGAAGGGGTGAGAGAACCGTTGATGATTGATTCGGAGAGGGAAGCTCGGAGACCTTTCGTCATTGAGGAGTGAAGGAGGTTGAACTGAGTTCTGAGGGACGTTAGCAACGCCCAGGAAGGGGATGAACTCACTTGTATCTCGTCCCGGCCGTTTCCTTCCCGTTGACTGTCTCCTTGAAACTTTTGAACATTGCCTCTTCCACTTCCGCAGCGTACTCTTCAGCCTTTCCGTCCTCTATTGTACTGAAGAGCGATTTGATCGAAGGAACGAGCTTTTCTCGGACATACTTCCGCATTGGAGGTAGACCACCTGTAGATATCGATGGTTTCCGATCGATGGGCACTTTCCGTTTCGTGTCTTGAGAAGGTTGGCGTCGCTTCGGTGGTGGAGGGGAATGTGAAGATGAGGCATCGGCGTCGGATTCGGAGTCGGACTCCGACTCGGACTCGGACTTGGCAGCGGGGGACTAACAACGTTAGCATGTGGCCAGATTAGGATCGGACTCACCTTGACATGTTTGGATTGCTTCCTCTTGGCCGGGGCTACAGTGATACCAGGCGGTGGTGTTGGAGACGGGAAGGTCTGGATATCGAAGGTGTCTATGCGGAAGGTGAGCCGGTGTCCATGGAAGTGTAGGGGGATATAGGGATGGCAGCAAGTATGCAACAGTACGTTCGCAGTCATAGCACAAACCACTTGCAAGCATTGTACTGTACCGTGATATGACCAAGACCATGACCATGATCATGCTTGTGCCCAAACATCCATGACAGGACAAAGTATACACTATATACTTGTATATACGGTTGATGCAAGAAAGACCACTTACGTGTAGTCTTCTCTCCCGTACGTTTCTCACACTCGGGACAAACGTATTTGTCTGTCAAGGATGAATCAGTGACCATCGTCAAAGTCATGGTAGAGGATGAACGTACGGATCTTCTCCGCATCCTCGTCTGTCAAGTTGACGCAACCAAAGTGGAACCTACAAAGGAGTGTGAGCTCTCCCCCTCCTCCCACTAGGTCGGCCAAGCTCACCAATCGTTACACTCATCACACTCGATCATGGGACCATCAGTATTCTGTTTACAAACGCAATACACCTCTTCCTTCTTCTTGCCCTTCCCTCGGGGTTTGGGCATGGGTTTGGCTTTATTCTCCGTGGACGCTGACGATGATGCTTCCCTCGTAGCGGATGCAGCGGCGTGAGATGCCAAAAGACGTTTTGTGTCCTCAGACTCGATAGCTCGTTGAGACTTGTGTCGAGCTCGCCCCGAAGTACGGGTCGTCGTCGTCGTCGTCGTAGGTGCAGACTGTGAGCCGCTCGCTTCGGGTACTGAGTCTGACATCTGCAAAATGATCAGTTGGATGGATGAGATGGATGAATGCAAATGTAGAGTGAAGAAGGAATGTTGTTGTAAATGTGAACGGAGTGCGGGGGAAGGGAGGCACATGATAATGGGCAAGTCACACGTGGCATTGTTATAGCATCTTTGTATTTGATAAGCGCGTCCCCCTTAACGTCATGTCCACCACCACCACCGCTTCTCAGCAGCAGTGACACTACGAGCGACCGAATGAAGATCAACAATATCTCTATTTCATTTTATTGCAACAACAAGCATCATCACCTACTTCACATCAAACACACACAATGTCTTACAAACCAGCGGGTGAGCTGACAGTACTGCCAGATTGGAACAGCTACTAAATTTGGGATACTATCCGCTTCTAGCCGACCCATTCAGTGATACTGCTGGTCACGCAACGCTCGATACCGACCCTTTCGACGATCCAGCCAGAGACCCATTCACAACCCAAGTGAACGACTCAACCTTCTCATTCGCCACTCAAGATACCGAACGAGGGGCTGGGGGGTCTACCTCAAATCCATATGGAGGAAACAATACGGATCAGAAAGCTGAGGAGTTAAGAAGGAGGGAAGAGGAATTGAACAGACGTGAAGAGGAATTTGCAAGGCGACAACAACAAGCCGGGAACTATCAGAACAACTGGCCACCATGTAAGTGTCCCCGACTGTCTCTCTGTCTGACGAAGATGACAATGCTCATCACAGGTCGTACCTCATAGTCTACCCATTCGTCCATTATGACCCAAGTATCATTGATGATTCAACAAAAAGACAAACGATCACTTTGATCGGATATCAATGGTACGCACTCGCCGCGACGTTGATCATCAACCTGTTAGGATGCATCTTCCTACTTGTGTCAGGAAGCTCGGAAGGAGGGTGAGCTTCACAACCTCGGCAGTGGTATGAGACTCCAACTGATAGTGATATTTGCCCAGCGCGGACATGGCGAGTTCAGCGAGTTATGTCGTGGTGATTGGCGGAGCATCTTTCATCCTTTGGTTCAGACCTATCTATCTGGGATACTGTAGGACAGAGGGAAAGACAATGGCCATTTTCTTCTGTGAGCCCAGATTCGTTGGATCATCACGCAGGTTGGCTGACTTTCGCAGATATCTACTTCCTGTTTGGCGGTTTCCACCTCCTCTATTCCATCTATATGCTTGTCGGCATTCCATGTGAGTCAGCTATGTGCATAGATTCAGATCTCACCTTGCTAATTGTCGCATAGCGACTGGGTCTGCGGGATTGATCAACACCATCGCAATGTTCTCACAAGGACATATCCTCGCTGCGGTCTTCGGAACGATCGCCACAGTCGGATGGGCATTCCAAGTCCTAGGTGGTGGTTTCCTCTACAAGCGAGTGAGTATCAGCTTCTCGAGACGTCGTCATGTCGCCGTTGCTGTCTTCTAAGCTGATCCTCGTATTGGTCAGGTATGGGATTTCAAGAATGGTAACACCGATATCAGTATGCAGAACGCTACGAGTCAACTCAAAGCGAGCTCAATTAAGACTATCGTACTTCATCAGAGCCGAATGTGAGGACCGGATGCGAGACAGGGACAGGATTTACAGAAGGAAATCTCTAGGACGAATGAGATGACATTGGATTATGCATAGACGTTCTTGGATCAGAAGTGGGGTCGGCAGTCTCTCTCACCTATCATCCGGTGGCGGTTGGTTCCAATCAGTTTGCCCAAACGTCCCGTATACAAGGGATGCTTGGTGTGAAACAGGTAGACAGTAAATCACCATTGGTTAAAACAATGACGTATTGGCATGAAGGACGAAGTACCCCAACGACCTTTCATGGAAGCTTTGGAAGATCCTTTCATCTCTCTCAAGGCGTTTCAGCCATCTGGCTGGCTCGGAGAGGAGTAGCAAGGTATATGTTGCCCTCTCTTTGGAGTAGGAAATTCTGTACTAACCCTTTACCCCACAGATTCAAACATATCTTAACAATCCCTAGACCAATCCGTCCACATTACAGCCACATTATCCATATCACGCTCACTCTGTGCCATGTTTCAACAAGCACATAGATCATCTAGGTTTGCCTCGTCTTCCACAGACGCTCGGACTCCCGCCAGCTCAAGACCCCTTCCGGATGAGCAGTTCAGGAAAAAAAAATGCAAGGTTTTGCGAGGAAATGAACCATTGTTACTCGCAGGGAGAAGGACGAGTATGGCATCAGCCGAGTCAGTTGCCACGGCTCAAGCGCAGATGTAGCTATAATGACTGCCCTGACCCAGAGAGAAAGCAAAGGCTAGCCATCGTAGACGTCGGGATTCGTTTGGACAATAAAACAGTCCAGAGACGTTGGATGCATCCGTTCTGTGCCCAAACAGTTTTGAACATTACAGAGGACAACTGGACGAGTCTTCGCGGCTCCCAGGAACAAATCGAGAGTACTTGGACCGTGAGTGGCCTGTATCACCTCCTTTGACGGGTCATTGCCGATCGCTTGCTGAATGCAATCTCTTCAGAAACGATATTCCGAGCGGCGAGGTCATAGCCACCTTAGCGGACCGAGGACACATGGCAAGGTACGTCGGATGATCCCATCTGGACTTTGGACGATGTCATGAAAGGCTCAAGTTCGTTGCAGGAGATTTCGAACACTTCTTCGCGTGCCTCAGCCAAGCCATCTGCTGGATCTTCCGCGCTTTCCAGCAGCGTTGTGCATCCCGCTGTTGAAGGTATCTGGATCACCAAAGGGAGCAACCGCGAATTCACTGACATGTTGAATCGTACCTATGACCAAGACGTCCACATTTTCAACCGCAGAGACCGGGCCTCGGAAGTGGCATCATCATTGGCAGAATGGGGATGTCAGTACCAGTGGTGTGACTCGAAGGATGGTGAAAACCTCAAAGTCATCACTCTTGCGCCTCGTACAGGAGGCGGGTGTAGCTTGGTATGTCATCCGCAATGTGGAGAGAAGATCATGGGCCCGATCAGGAGTGCTAGGGTAAGATGGGAAAGTGATTTTGATGTTTCTCGGGAGGAGAGTGTTCCTGTGAGTTACCCATCTTATCTGTTACCAACGTCAATCCGTTAATGTCGCTGGGGTTGTGCAATGCCCAGATCGAAAGTATGCTAGCAGCGATGTCACTTGACAAGGGAGGCGTCAATGCGGACTTTGATCTCGACTACTACATGTTGAATGCAGATGTATGTCATTTCGACCACTACGGCGTGATGCCTCTACTAACGACCAGAGTGCCATAGTTTGAAGCTTTTGAGAATGAGCACAAGCAGAAATATGGGATATATTAAGTAGCCAAATGAGGCCCGTAACGGGGTCAGCCGGCTCTGTCGTTGTCGTCGTTCTTCGTCCTCTTCGTCTTCGTTGTCTCCTTCTGTTCTCAATTCACATTTTTTCTCTTCTCACTTCGTCGCCTGTACATACAATCTCATCGTTCAAGTTCAGCACTCGCAAAGTTTCTCTGTTGATTTATTCTCCCGCCTGTAGTCGCTCTTCCATTCATAGCTGCCTTGTTTATAGGTCACGTCGCTTCCAATGCATCTTAGTACTTGGGAGATCAGTGTGCACGTACATGCGTGGTTTGCGTAGTCTGCGAGAGGTAAGAGCGGAATCACTTACGAGCAATGTACAAGACAAAGGTCGTTTTGCAGATGATATCTCTTGTCGCTCCCTCACCACCGTCTTACATCCTTCCCCCCTTGTTGACCAGCTTGAACCGATGGATTTCCATCTACGGCCATAGAAGCGAGAAAGTGCCGCATCCCGTCTGCTCTGCGAAGCCAAGCTCGCTATCGCTTGATTAGTACCAAGGTCGGGGACGACTTGGGAATCCCGAGTGCTGTAGTTTTTTTGTCGTTCGTGCGAGCTTTATGCATCTGCATCAATAATGGGAGGATGTGGAGACTTGCCCAGAAGAACCGTAATTTCAGGCATGATGCAAAGGTAAACGAATGCGGTCGCTATGAAAGGATTGCACAATCTGCACATTGAGCTTTGAACGAAGAAATGGAAAGGAGTAAACAACTACCACGTGGCTGATTTTGACTTCTCGGATCAATACCATACCCAAATCTAAGCAACATCAACATCACTGTATGTTCTCTTCTCTCTACTTCTCAACACGTCATAAATCCAGTCAACATGTCTGCCGAAGCAGGTCCTGGACCTTCCACAATGGCATCGTCGCCTATAGTACCGACTACCGCTAAACAGCTTCGTATCAAGAAACGGGTGATCAATCTCGTCAATCCTGCCGGTGAGTTGCAAATGTCAACAAACAAACAAATCGATCGTCGATTGTTCTTCGGAGTCATCAACTGATCTTGGTTTTCACGTTCATCCTTGATAGATCCAGAAGACTTTTCAGCACAGAGTATGTCACCTACGCAGTCGCCCAATAGCTCCAATCAGCAAAGGCAAGAGGATGAATCGGTCGACACACCACCAACAATCCGGTTGAATGAGGGAGGTCCTACATTCGCAAACACGCCAGCTGGAGATCGAGTGAGAGGGATCTTACGACCTTCCGGGACACCTGGGTCAGGCAATGGAGGTGAGCACACCTATACCTACAAGGTCTAATGAGATGGACACGATTCGCTGACGCTTACTTGCATAGTCCGTTTCTTCCCCAAAAACAAATTCCGGATCATTACTCCCAACCAATCTACAGTCCAAGCTCTATCTCCCGCTCCAAAACCACCACCTTCCCCCACATCAAGCTCATTCTTCTCTCAGCTGCTGGCAGTCACCATCCCGTCCATGTCACCAAGACGGACGAGGGAGCCCACACCCGAAGAGGAAGAGGAGGAAGGGCCTGTGCATCTTAATGACAGCTGGGAGGTACCTGGTCAAGAGGGGGAAGTGTCGCTCGTCGCTTCTTCAGTAGGGTCAGCGGACCGCACGATGGATAGCGGTGCTCGGGACGATGATAGTGGGACATACGAGAAAGAGGATTCGTGGAACGGACAACCTGAAATCCATTCGTCGCCCTTATCTCTCCCTTCCTTACACGAGGGCAATACTTCGAAAGACGCCTCTTATCAGGATCTCGAACTCCCTTCTACCGATTGGCAATTACCTGAAGATGTATCAAACTTGCTCACGACCAAGTTCTCTCCCCAAGATCCTAGCTTCTCATTGATGGACGGGTCATCAGCTATGGCTTCTCCACAACGAGGCCAGGCGGTGCCGAAAGCCCCATCCCCAGAAACGGAGTTCTGGGGCGCAAACGGTCATGATGATCTTTCATTGGCCTCGGAACAGTCAGGAAGACTGGACGATAGCAACCCAACGATTAGACGACAACTCTCCCCTCTACCCTCGCGATCACCTGTCATGACAACCATTGCCCAAGTCGCTTCGCCTACTGCCCCTCGACCGTTCTCCGCTACTTCGATCTTTGCCGACATGTCAGCAGAGCAGGCTGATCTCACCTGGCCATTGACCAGGCGAGCGACTGAAGACGAAGTCGATTCCGCTTTTCCCTCCCCTACCAAGGACGTTTCCCACACTCTCGGCTCAACCACGCCCAAACCTATGACCAACACTGGCGACATTACCGAGTTCTATGATTGTACCGCTATGATCCTCTCGCCCCCAGACTCTTCGGTCGTTATGCGTCGTTCGCCAATCGCTAAAGACCTAGTCCTACCTACGAAAGCTTTGTTCGAGGCACAGGCAGCCCACACCACAGCGTTATCGGCGGAACTGGAGATTTATCGTTCGTTAGCCAACAAATTACAAGGCGAAGTGGAGGAGCGGGATGACGTCCTTGCCAAGCTCAATATGCGAGCTTTGGAAGCGGAAGTGTTGCAAACTCAGATGCAAGATCTCCGAGACGAGCTTGCGGTGATGAAGGCGAGCCGACAGACAAGTCTTTCACCCTCTCCGTCGCCTATGCCTCGAGTACAAGAAAGGGCGAATTCGGTAGACCTTCCTTCGGACAGAACGATGGCCGCGCAATCGGAGGCAAAGGAACTGGAGATCCGATTAGCCAAAGCCTTGTCAGATGCGGCAGCTATGACGACCCAGCTCGCTGAGGTTCAATCAGCGAAGGAGCAACAGGCAGCCGAGTTGGTACAAGTCAAAGCTACTGTTCGATCTATGGAAGAGAAGGAGAGGGATGTTCTCGTTAAAGCGGAGGGGAAGCTCGAAACAGCACAAACACTACGAGACGAGCTCGAGAATGCACACCGACAGCTCGACGAGAAGGAGGACGACCTGCACGCCCTTCAAACGGAATTGGACCATGCACATCGTCGTCTTGATCACTTGGAGGAAGTGGAGGTCCAAAGTCAGACACTTCAGAATGACCTTGAGGAGACGCAGCAGCAACTCGAAGACGCCAGACGACGACTCGACGAGGCGCACTCGGAGGAGGATGAGGTACATGCGCTTCGTGCCGAGCTCGAGAGTGCCCATGCTCAACTAGACGAACTCGAAGCGCAAGCGAGCAGTACTCACGAGGTCGACAGCTTGCGTGAAGAGCTAGACGAGGCGAATCGACAGATTTCGGAGCTAGAGACACATGTTGACGAGCTGAAACAGGTCAAGGCTGCAGACGAGGAGGAGTTGGAGCAGCTTATGGGTGAAGTGGAGAAGTTGAGGAATGCGAGGAGAAAGGAAGAAGACTGGAGAGGAAAGGTAGGGGAGATGGAAAGGAAAGTGGAGATGGAGGAACTGAGACGGAAGGAGGTCGAGCGACGATTGTCAGAGGAGAGAGAGCTGAAGCAGAACCTGGAAGGAGAACTGAACCAGGTGAGTACAGCTACTCTTACCTCACGATGGAAAACGTAGCTGACATCCAACTGTACCAGCTGCGAGATCAGCTTCGATCAGCTCAAGACGAACTTTTCCATTCTCGTTCTCAGCGATCTTCTCCTGCACCTGCCAAAGAAGATCCGGCGCTTCGAGCTGAAGTCGCACGATTGCGATCGGAATCCGCCTCGAAAGATCTGGAGATCCTCAACTTGCAAAGACGGAAAGTGGAACTGAAGGAAGATAGGGAGATGTTGAATATTGCCTTGGATTCGAAGCAGCAAGAATTGGAATTGGTGAGTTGAATATCCCGACGACACTCGTAAATCCGCACAGCAGAGGAACTAATAAGGTATGCAGATGAAACGCAAGTTTGCCGTCAAGGGAATAGCAGGTTCCACACCACTTGGTACTTCTCGACGTGCGAGCAATATCCAGCAATCGGTCGTTACGCCTTCGTCAGACATAGCAACGCCCTTACCTGGCAAGGGCATGCAGACGCGGAGACGATCATCGCTGGCCATTCAGACACCAGTCCCCTCGATGGCAAAACAGAACGTCGTCTCGACGCCATTGCCAGGTATGAGGCATGGCGTACAGTTACATCCCAGTACAAAAGTTGTCAGTCGAGTGATGCGAAGAGTGGAAGAAGAGGAGAATAGACCGCCTGTAGAGAGTCTGCGAAGAAAGGAGAGGATGTTGGCATGAGTGCGGTGGTGACAGCTCGTTCATTGATATTGATGTATACCACGGATAAAAGGAAGTATACCCTCCTTTGGAAGTTATGATAATGCAATAATGATTCATCTTGGTTTGTATACATGCTACATGCTTAGACGACACCGCTGGTCTTGCCGAGAACGGTAGGCACAGAGCTTGGGGGGATGAAACCGATCTGTGCGACGATTACTCTATCAGCGAAATTATCTCTTTGAGAGATCCGACGCGCTCACCTCTGTACAAACCGCCGTGATGAGTGCTGGCGGAGTCACATCGTATACCAAATGCAATGGTGTCAAAGCAGCTGGCAGATCTTTTCCTCTCTTGCCAAACTTCTTCCCATTCGGAAGTTCTAAAAGAGTCTTCGTATCTCCCAACTCGTTCGTCGCTACTCCGTCCAGAACCACTTTCTCTCCAAATTTGTACGTCTCGACACAAGCTACTACGGGAACACGATGTTCTTTTGCCAGCATGGCGACCATCGCCGTTCCGGCTCGAGAGTAGAGTGCACCGTCTGAGTGGAGTGCAGACGCGCCGAGGAGGACGAGGTCGGCTTGTGGGAGGATGGAAGAAAGCAGGGGGAGGATGATGTAGGTGCACGGGAGGCCGGCGAATGTCAAAGCTTCAAGGAGCTGACGTCCTGTGATGGAAAGTCATGTTAGCATGTGGTCACGCTCGAGGCAGTGCATGAGCAGATAGTTGAACAGTCTGTAGGGAATGCGAAGGGTAGACCACGTTTCGCTCAACACTACTTACCCTCAAGCAAAGGTCTGGAGTCAACGATGATGACTTTGAAGCTCGCTTCCGGATCATCCTCCCGCATGTCCTTCCAAGCTTCGAGCAGCACTCGCTCGACGACTGACGATCTACGAGGAACCAATCGATCAGCCAAAATATGAGGTGGTGAGCTCTTTGTATTGTGAAACTTACCTAGCATAGGTGACGACAGTGTCTCCTGGTTTGATCTTCTCTTTCGCGTGATCTGCAATGACCTGATCTGCGAATTCGATCCTGTCTCGAAGGTAAAGACCGATCGCTTCGACGAGGTAGTCTTTTTGCTGCGGGAACGAATAATTGATTAATCTTGGCTGGATATTTAGAGCAATGGTAGTCAAGCTGATCACACACCTCTGCTTCGGATCTGTCCCCTTGTTCTCCCAATCTGTTGATCTCGCTCTTGAGCCATCTTTGTGGGGACGTATTAGCATTTCCGTACAGCTGTAAAATAATCAAGGGGACAACTGCTTTACTTACCTGATGGCATTACCACCTCCTACACCTTTCGGTCTACAAGTCTCCAGCCAAGCGATCATGGGACTCAAGTAGATTGGTAGATCCTTCCAAAGGACAGCTTGATCCGGACATTCATAATCCCTTATCACCTCCCTGAAAGCGATCATCATCCCCATTGTCCTTGCATTGGCACCTCGCAATTGTCCACTCGACATGAGGACACCCAGACGAACGATGATAGGATGGAGTTTGTTCGTCTTGAGCGCATGAGCTGTGTCGGGTGATTCTTGATGAGGTAAATGTGAGAAGAATGAATTTTGTTGAGCAGCCAAATTGGATATGGGGTGGCCGGCAGAGTCTGTTGGAGGAGGTCGACGAGGAGCTGATGTTGATGGTCCGGCTGCATTGTTGGGATTAGAGGATGCAAGTGGGATATTGGAAGAAGAAGCAGCTTGGTTCAAGTTGGAGATAGGTCGACTCCCACTCCCGCTTACACCTTGTGGGCCCAAGTCAGGTCTTCCACCTCCGGCAACACCATCAGGTCCACCAGCACCTTCGGGTCGAGCAGCGACAGCAGCTGCTCGTTTTTCCTTTTTCAACTCTTTCGCAGATTTGGCCTTGGCTTTGCCATCACCCGCCTTGTCTTTTTCGGGGGGAGGAGCCATTTCACGAGCTGGAACTTTGGGTCGATTTCGGTCTGAGAGGCGTGTCAATGAGCTCGCAGCTGGCGGTGAAGTGATCTCAGGTGTATCTGATGGCCAGTAAAGGGTTCCGCGGGCGATACGATGAAGAGATTGGAGAATCAAGTTGTATTTGTGAAGAGCAGAAGCGATTACAATAGTTGAAGCAGGATACGTTTCAGTTGAATTGTTGAATTGTTGAATGGGATGCACATGGCGACTCAAACTTGGATTTTGGACCAGTGCCACGTGGCACTTGCACCCAGATGATCGCTTGTATCGTTGAATAGCTTGACACATTTGTTGACAGTAAACCATCCCATGTCCCCCAACCACGATCATTGCAGAGCAATATAAGGGATCTGATATCTGATTATCCACATGCTTGAGTCGAATGGAAATCCTCAATAGTTCGGATACCAAACCGAAGAACGATAACCACCGAGTGTAGTTGTCTCCTTTGAGGGAACGGATCATGAGGTCGGGAGCAGAACCAGACAGAAAATCACCTAAAGCAACGGACTCCCGGCTTCATTGGATGATGGGCAGGAGGTTTGATGGCCGCTTTTGGTAGTGATGATGAGCTCTGATGCCAGGCTAGAGTTCGGCTTTCTGAGATCGACTACGCGACAGTTTGCACGGCGTTTAGGAATGGTCCGAATCGTGTAAGGTGACTTTCCTTAGGACATGCACGAACGGACCACGAAGAAGCCCTCGTCCGGAATGACTATGTCATTCAACACACAAAATCAATCGGAGATATGCATGGAGATAAACAAACACACAACAGTAAGACCTGGAACTGTTATCGTTATCTGAAACCACGCTAAGTGGAACTGGGCGATTACGATCGATTGCGCCATCCGTATCATCTCTCACTGTCGAGAAAAATTCACCGAACAAGGCAAAGAGCATCGCTTGAGTATGCTGATGACTACTCACGTACCCACCCGAGTACTATACATGAGCTCGCGATGTTCAGTGATAAAGTGAAATCGCAATTACCCACATCAGTCGGCTTTGTCCGATCCGAGATTGAAGAGAAGTGATCACGAAATGCTTCGCAAAGGTGTATTCTTGGCAATCATCTTTGGACTAGCTACCAAATGACTGGCTGTCGACTCTTCCTCATGCATATGTATAAGATTACGGGTGTGTATAACTCGGAGGTGTGATGTGTATGCAGAACGAACCCCCACCTCACTTGCATCGCACAGTTCATTTCGTGGTAAAGACATCCGTTCAAAATGCCCGTCGCAGTACCTCAATCGTTTCAGTATGATTACGTTCCCGAGACCAAGGAGAATCTGGACTGGGCAGATCGTGAGTGGGCCGAGCTCGACTGGGATAGGCACATACTCTGCACCACGTAGCACCAGTATCAAGACCCAGTCGGCTAACGGCTGACAACCCCTACTTTCAGTACCCACTATCGACCTCTCCAAATACTCTACACCTGAAGGACGTCAGGAGCTCGCTCAGACGCTTATCGAAGCTATCCGAACCAAAGGTTTCTTCTACGTGATCAATTATGGTATCCCCCAATCTGCGGTAGATCGTCAATTCGCCCTTGGAGCGAAATTCTACGATTTGCCCTTGGAAGAGAAGGAGAAATATACACCGGATTTGGAGAATGGGGAATATAACGGGTATCGACCAGCAGGAAGGTCTGCGTTGGGTGGAAATATCAGAGATAGGACAGAGGTCTACAACATCCCCAGTGAGTGATGTCGTTGGTGATATATGGTGTGGCATGGTAGAACGTCAACTGACTGACCGTTGTTCTGTTCCAGAGTTCGACGGGTATCACCCACGAGACCATCCTGAGGTGATCAAGGAGAACATTGGCGAGATTGAGCAGTTTGCGAGGGTGCGTTTACATTCTCAATCAAATTACAGACCTGGGATTCGTATTGACACTACCTTCACTGTTCGTAGTCCCTGCACACCAACGTGCTCGACCCTCTTCACGTACTCATCGCAATCGCTCTCGAGCTCCCCGAAGACTTCTTCACCAACTTGCACAAATACGAGAACCCATCCGAAGATCATCTCCGATACATGATGTACCGACATTTCTCCCCCGAAGAGATCAAAAAGATAGGCGACGGACTCTATTCTGTCGGTCATACAGATTTGGGAACGTTGACGCTCTTGTTCCGACAACCTGTCGCTGCGTTGCAGATCAAAGATCATAAGACCGGAGAATGGAAGTGGGCCAAACCCCTGGATGGAAGTCTGACAGTCAATACTTGTGATGCGTTGTCATTCTTGACCGGTGGTTATATCAAGAGTACAGTGCATAGGGCGAGTCGCTGCTGTTGGACTGGAGCAGTGTATTTATTTGCTGACCTTCATATGCCCGACTTTAGGTCTCTGTCCCTCCCAAGGATCAAAACCAGTACGATCGACTAGGTCTTCTGTACTTTGCTCGACCTCAAAACGACCTCCCTCTCGCTACCGTCGACAGTCCCCTCCTCAAGCGAGAAGGTTTCTCTCAGAACGAATTCGAGCAAGGTGGTCACAAGGTCCCAACTATGGGTGGTGAGTTGCGTCCCAGCCCTACCCCCGCCTTGTCCCACTAGACTTTAGCGGTGCACATGACTGATGTTTGCTTGCTATTTCGTTTCGCAGAATTCGTCAAGCTCAAGCAGACTTGGCAACAGAGGAAGAAGGTTCAACACAGAGAACTGGAGAACCAGGAGATCGTCCCAGGTTTCAAGGGGAAGTATCACGATTAAGCAAGCGCTGTCGACTTGTGTGTCTGGGAGATAAGAACTTTTAGGAAAATTTGTTCGACTGTATGTACGATGGAGCAAGAAGTAAAGAATATGCAGGCTATTACAATCAATATACACGAGAACAACACCTGGAAATACTGTTACACCGATACAGCCAATACCGCTATCGAGAGCCAGAAATCGCTACGCCCTTTTCCCTCTCCCTTGGGCATTCATCTGCGCGACGCAGTACGCCGCCCAGACAGTCTCCCAAGCACAATCCCCTCTCATCAGTCTCAACCACCCTTGTACGTCGTCTACATCAGGATAGTTGGACGATTCCCGAATTGGATAAGAGTAGAAGAGGGCAGCTTGATACCAATCAGTGTTTGGGAGGGTATCGTCGCCTGCCGTGAAATTGTTAGCCAGATTATCCATTATCGAACAGTATGGAGCTTATAGGACAGCGATCAAGGTGTGATAAGGAAGACGTTTGACAAACATACCTGAATCGTCTTCCGGGTTTTGAGGAGCCTTCTCCGTTCTCTCAGCTGCCAACTTGAGCTTGTCCGCCACCATCTGTATATTGTATATATTAGCCATACTGTACTTCCGTTACAAGGGTCTCGGCGTGGGTCACAACCATGTCTACTACATTGACGTCGTTTGCCGAAGTGATATAACGGGTAGACTCACCTCAAACCCCTTGTCAAGCATCAGACCCATACCCAAAGAATCATCATGATCATCGTGTCCGCCCCATCTTGTCATTTCTTGTAACCTCCGAGCATGCTGGAATGCCTATGCGATCAATCATCGTTCCAAGGAGCCATCAGCGAACTTCCTTCCAACATTGAGCATGCTTCCAGCTCCGTTCGAGATGAAGCGATGATAGGATTTGCCTTGATGACGACTTGAGGACTTGGGGACTCACCTCGATAGCACAAGGTAGACCAGCAGGTGTACCTCTTGGCATTCTCCCATCTGATCCGCGGGGCAACGATACTGAGAAGGCAGAGTACATCTTGAGTTTGAGCTTGTGTTTGAGCGTGGGTCTGATCGCTTTCCTTGAACGTATACGAGGCTAGATTATTGTTTTACAGGGTTAGGTTCTACCAATTGGCGAGGAGACAAGCTTCGTTGTACGCTTGCGATAATCATGCTGGGTGTATGTATATATACTGTCCTCGTTCATCTCGCCATTCCTCCTTGGTTCTGCAGACGTACATGCTCATTCATCGTACGCACATGAACCTCATGACGCAGAGCAAAGAAGGTCCTAGTCCAGAACAAGTATTGACGAATCCTCGCATCGGTCTCTGAAATACAGCAGACGACATAGAGAACATCAGGCACCAAGACAGGTTACATACCACCGTCTTGCGTCGTAACGTACATGGACATGTACCTTTTGATAATTCCGCCCTTTCGCCCATTCCGGCTTCTTGGCTTATGACATGTGGCTGTTTGTGTTCGATGCGGGGTAAAATGGTCTCACCCATATGTACATGGCCAAGCTAGGAATGCCGGCTGACACTTCGCAGTCGATCACCTCTTCTGACCAATTTCTGTGCAGCCACATCAAATACATACGAGACCGAGTACTATCAAAGTAAAACCAAATCCGTCTCTCTTTACGCCCAATGATACTAATATGGATGTGAAACACCACCTACATCCCCAAACCCCGCATTGCATTGGCTTGTTTTATTACAACTCATCACCCCTTACTCTCGTAAATATCTTCTCAACTGCTCTTCCACCTCCTTCGGCATCTATCACCCTGTAGCCGTTTGTCGTGAACAGCTTGCTTCGCAAGAACGGTGCAACATCGTAGATTTCCAGATCTTTCGCTCGAGCCTCCAATTGCGATACCTTGACTTGTACCTTTTCGGGGTTCTCACCACGTTGATGTCGGTATAATTGTACCTTCTCCTTGATGATACCGCCGAGTAAGAATGAGATAAGCTCCTCGTGATCTGTAGCTTGATGCACGTATTTTCGGAACCCCTAAAGAGCTAATATCAGCACGCATCCATGCGTTTTGGATAAGAGATGTATGACTCACTCTCTCAAGAGTCTTCTTGATAGACATCTTCTGCGCATTGACGAAGCTCCCCACGGCCACCTGGATCGCAAGATCAATATCATCGCTTCGAACGTATTCTCTCAGGTGCATCTTCGCGCTCGCTTCTGACATTCGGATCATGGACTCGAGATGTCGAACGGTAATTGGGAAGGAACCGGTCGCGAGGGATTCTCGTCGGAGATCCGCATACAATCGAGCAAGTTTGTCCTGATCAAGCTGGTGAAGCTTGGGCTTGATGTTCTCCTTTGCATACATGATGTATTTTCGGAGCAGATCTTGTGGGATAATCTGCAGTCCAGAACATCAGTACCAGCCCCCCAGTAACCCAGACAGACGGAAACTCACGTCGGCATCTACAACAGTTGAAACGTTGTGCTCATCCACCGCTTCATCGAACTGAGGATGACTTCTCAGATGACTGCCAACGACGAACTGCGCGAGCATCTCATCCTGGACTGGGTCCACCGCATCTTTGACCACGCAAAGCACATCGAAACGAGACAAGATCGGCTCAGTGAGCTCTACGTTCTGCTGGAAGGGGATGGTAGGGTTGTATCGGCCTCGGATTGGGTTCGCAGCCGCAATGATCGCACAACGAGCTTGCAAGGATGTGACGATACCGGCCTTCGAGATGGAAATGGACTGTTGTTCCATGGCTTCGTGAATGGACGTTCTATCCGCATCGTTCATCTTATCGAACTCGTCGATAAGACAGTGACCTCGATCCGCAAGCACGAGTGCTCCACCTTCCAATGTCCATTCTCTAGTCACCGCATCCTTTCGAACGGAAGCAGTCAAACCGACAGCGGAAGCTCCTTGACCCGTTGTGAAGACCGCTCGACTCGCAGTCTTCTCGACATACTTCAGGAACTGAGATTTGGCCGTACCGGGATCACCAAGAAGCAAGACGTTGATGTCACCTCGAATTCTGTGCTTCTTGTTGATGTCTTTAGAAACACCGCCGAACAGTGATAACGCGAGTGCGGTCTTAATGTCATCGTGGCCATAAATGGATGGCGCGATAGACTTGACGATTCGCTTGACGATTCGCTCGTCCCGCGACATGTTTCGAATCATCTTGTTGTCCTCCTCAGTAAGGTGGACAGTCGCGAAGAGATCCTCCTTCTTGTTGATGTGATTGGCTTCAAGTACCGTAGAGAACACAGGGAAACCGTTTTTGGTGTTCAACGATGCGTCGAAGTTATTTCGGTATATACCGGTAACCTCCTGTAGGAATGTAAGCTCGGTTGTACAGCTTGATAAGGTTTCCACTCACAATCTCTTCTCCTGGCTTAGCCATGTCAATCAAGTCCCAGAGCAATACCACTTCTCTGTGTCTCGGCAATCGACCAGCAGGCACACTGCCAGGTGACTCTTGCAGAGTCATCTTCTGGTAGTTTCGGTAAACTGTCTGCTCCGAGTTGACAGTGAATGGACCTCTGCTCTCACAAGCGGAACAGAAACTGATTTTGAGCTCCTTGTTGGTGTCCTGGAAGAAAGGACCGAGAACCGCTCGACATTTGCCACAATCGAATTTGACGTATTTAAGTTGAGGGAAGACACCGGTTCGTCGAGTGACAACACCTGTTACTCGAACAAGACAGTTGAGGTTTGATTGACGAAGGTCTCGGAGGGAAAGTGATGTAGGAAGTTCAGTGATTCGGACGTGGATTTCGGAGTGGATTCGATCGTAGGAGGGGTAGTAAAGGAGGATAGCATCGAGGGCGACTTGGTCAAAGAGAGCGAGCATAGGTTGAGGAGAGTTCGCAAGGAAATAGGCCAAGATGGGTCGAGAGGAGGCGAGATGGAGGAAAGAGACCTCAAGAGACTCCGAGTTGACTGCGTAGTGTCAGCACGAGATACGATCTGGTCAGAACAAGCTAGCACTCACTTTCACCCAGTTGCTTGATTCTCTGTCCGTAGACCGACTGACCATTCTCATCGACGTAGGTCATGAGGAAACTTCTAAAGTGCTTCTGGATTGCTCTTCTGACCGAGTCTTTTGCAACCCATTCCACGATAGAACCAGCCTTCACATCACCCAAGTGTTCCAACGACATCTCCTCCTCATCCTCTACGTCATCCTCGTCCATTCTCTCGTCGTATTGTCTTCGGCGTCGTCGCGTGTTGATACCTGCCAAGAGACCTTCACCGAAACCTTCCCCTTCGTCGTCGTCCGACTGCAAGAACGCAGGCATGTGATCACGTCGACCTGCTCGACGTCCTGGGAGCCCACGATCTCGTCGTTCCATCGCTCGTTCGGCGGCGAGTCGCTCGGCTCGGGACAGCTCAGGGAGGGAAGATCGATCATCGATATCAGCTTGAGAGTAAGTGTCGAGCACATCATTCGCGTCGTAATCTCTGCAAGTACTGTCAGCTTCTCGTTCTTCTTGGGACAACATTTAAGCTCACTCCATCATTCGTTCATTGAACAAATCTTCACCATCCTCCTCGTCTTCATCATCTCCCTGTTCTCTAGCCCTACCCATCTGACGCATCTCGGTAACCTCGTCATCTCCGAGATCTTCTTCGTCACCAAAGTCTGAGAAGGGTGCAGGGGGTGAAGATGGAGGGAGTGATGATGGAGGTGGGGAGGATCGAGGACCTGAGGGACCGGCTGTCGGTGTACGTGATGGTGAGGTCGACCGTTGACGCTTGGGTCTAGCTTGAGAGGAAGGGGGAATCGGGGAGGACTGCATCAAGTATATTCACCGTGATTAGCAACGAGGACGTTAAAGCAAACCACTGCAGACTTACCATTTTGTTGTTGTATATGCTTTGAGGTCTGAGAAGTTGAGAGAGGAAGGCTTCGAGGATCAAGAATTAAATGAGGAGATGAGGGTCTTTGGGACGCGTCAGGGTATTCACAACGCGACGCGATTCATTATTGTCTGTGAACATTTTATTTCGATTTATCCCAATTTTGTGTCTTATCCACTCCTCCACTTTAGATTTCCGGAGATTTGGCTTCATCCTCCTTCGAGAGACTGTTTTCAACAAAATTACTGTATGACATTAGATATACAACAGCTATAACATAGACATCATGTCAAACTTACCTTTCCCACCTATCGCACTTGCCTCGTCTTCGTCTTCGATCGTCTTCGCGGCCGGTGCTTCGGTCCACGTCTTCGATCCTAGTAGCTCGACCAACTTCTCTTCGCCTGCGGTCGACAACAAAGCTCATCAAGATGGATTGATCAGACTTGTCACGGTGTCAGAAGATGGCAAGGTTGTTGTGACACTAGGTGACGATAAGGCGTTGAAGGTTTGGGATATTACAGAGGGAGAGATCAAGTTGAGAAATACCAGGTGAGCTTCCTGACTACCTCTTTTGCCATGGTGTATCTTGCAAAGCTCACGATGCACAATACAGAACGGCTGTCAAACGAGGATCACACATGACCTTTGGTCCTGATGGAACCATCATCCTCTCAGACAAAGTTGGAGATGTATACTCGTGAGCTTGCCAGATACTCGCGATTGGTCTAGATTAATCAGAGCTCACCCTCTCTCCCGCCTTGCAGCTATCCTCTTGACCCAACACCTGTCGATCCATCAACATCTCGACCACCAATGTACTCTCTCGTCGCCGACCCTTCTCAAAATCCCGACGCTACTTACTTGCTTGGCCACGTATCCATGGTCAACTCACACGTCATTACCCCCGACAGCAAATGGATCATCACGGCCGATCGAGATGAACATATCAGAATCAGTCGATATCCCAAATCATACGTTATTGACAAGTTCCTTTTCGGACATGACGGGTGAGCAGCTTTCGCAGTACAGCTGATGCCCGAATTCACAGCTGATCTGTTCCTTGACAGGTTCGTGTCCGCTCTTCACATGCCTCCTACCCACCCTTCTGTATTGTTATCAGCGGGCGGTGATCCCTCATTGAGAATATGGGACTGGTCAACTGGCACTCTCCTCTCCAGAGTCGACATCTGGCCCGCAATCTTGCCCCATCGAAAAGTCAGAAGTCATCTGAGACGATATCGAGTCGGATCGCGAAAGCTCAAGATCGATACACCACCTGTCGGTTCTGCTGACGCAGAGAATGGGGAAGAGACTTTCTATACTGCTCCAGAGGGATATATCTTGCCTAGCGGTCAAGGGATCTGTGTTAAGAAGATCGAGAGCATCCAAGTTGGTGGTCAAACCATCGTGTTGTTCTTCTCCGAAGGGTGAGTCGCTTTTCCCAACTCATAGAGCTTCAGTGAGACTAATGATGTTTATCTGTGTTTCGCGCAGTGCATCCGCTATCCACTCGTTTGTCTTCTCCCCCGATCAGGCATCCCAGCCTACTGTCCACACTCTCCCCTTATCTCACCCAATCCTCGATTTCACATCCATCCTCTCTCAGCCTGGCCAAATACTCGTAACGCTCGATACAGCTTGGGGCGTGTTGAAGCAGAACCCAGGCCCTGGCACAGAAGGGCGTCAAGAAGCTATCAAGCGGGATGGGCCTGTCACGGAGAGCGAAGTTGAACAGCTGGGACAGTTCTTTGCAGTCGTGAATATTGCGGTCGACGGGGTGGTGAGTCTACGAATCATGGATTTCCAGATACCTATGTATGGGTGGAATGGAGCTAATCTTGTATCCTGATAGTTGACCGAGTCATCATCATCATCATCGTCTACTTTCTCATCGCTCATCCCATCACTTCCCACCACATCATTCAAGACTCTTTCGAACCTCAACCTCTACCCTCTCCTTGGTGTACTTCCCCGATGGCCCGGATTCGAAGAAGACGAAGACGCTGGTCCTCCTGTCCCTCTCCTCTCCGGTGCAGGAGCTGGAGGTGGAGACGATGCCACTTCCATCGCACCGACAATGGGAGGCGGGGCTAATCGATCTTATACCCATGAGGAGTTGGGGAAGCTCAACACAAAACAACTTGGACGACTCAAGGCTGCAGGTGTGGATATTGGTAATTTGCTAGTACAGAGACAGAAAAGAGCAAAAGAGGAGAATAAGAAGAGAATGAAGGCTGAGGTGGAAGCCAAAGCTGCGAAAGTCGCAGCTGAAGCGGCTAAGCAACCTCCTCAGAAGAGAGTGAAGGTCGACGCGAAGACAGTAGAGGAGGATATTGCAAATGCTTAAGTTGTCAATGCATATGGTTTTGAGTGGTATCTCCAATGTTAAAAGGGTATATGACGAGTCTCAACCGTAAAACAGCAGAAGTGGTCTACTGGGGTGCGGGGGCCAATCCTCTCAAGGTCAAATCGTACAAGACGTCCTCACAACGCTTGACGTCATATTTCAGCGAATCGAATTTACGTCTCAGCGCGTCGTTTCGAAGGTTCAGCTGGCGATGAAGCGATCAGCGTTGATGATAAGACCGACGGGGGTTTGCAAAACAATGTGAGATGGAGGAATGTCACGTACAAGTGAATAGCTCGCAAAGATATCATTGACGAACGCTGCAATCTTGACTGGCAATGCAAAGTTCTGCGAAGTGACAGCATTGATCGATAATCTTGGCTATGACGATTGAAAGGGAGAGAATCAGCATGGGTGTTCCGTTCTCGGCTGATATGGATTCAAAATGAACGTACCAATTCGTTGACGGCACCAATAACACCTTGTAGGTAATCTTCCGCTGAAAGCTGGAGAGCTTCGGTACCGGTGTGCTGGACTATACAACAGAGAAGTTAGCATGCAATCTGGTCTGAGATCACAAGCCAAGTTCTGCCCGAAAGGACATACCTCCAATCAAGTTGGCGACGGTAAAGGCGGGTGTCAGCTCGTCATGCAAGATGAAGCGGGCCAAAACCAAAGATGTAGTGAGATTTCGCATAGCAGGTCCAAGGGCGAATTGGTATCTAGACAACGTCATATAGGTTGTCAGCATAAGTGCGGCAAACGAAGACAGCCTCTCTATCATAGATATGCTTGTATCGGAATGGGGAAGTTCAAGCAGCACACATCTGGACAGAGTCACTCACCGATAGAACTCCCCTTGAGGGATGAGAGAAGCGACGTTTATCCATAAAGGTTGTGTCTTTATGATCGTCTGTATCGCATTCTCACAGATCTGGGCGTCTGCAAACCATACCGAATCCAGCATCAGCCTCTCTATCCAATTCGAGCAAACAAGTATCTGAAGGACAAAGGAGACGTGGCTCGAGCACGAATGTTTGCAGGAGGAGTGGGATGAAGCGGTCTCTCACTCACGCTGTGCGAATGGTGCCGAGTGAAGCTTGTTGAGTTCTGTGATTGCGGCTCTTGAGAGATCTTCGATAGGTTCAACCGATTCTCGGATTTGCTAAAAACGATGATCGGTTGCGCAGAAATCAGCATTGGACGTACATCCCATCTGAGCCACAGTTCCCAAGCCATGATGAGTCCAATCGCAATCGCAGCACTCGCATGCAAGAGACCGGACAAGGGGAGAAGTATGGTATGGACATTAGGGGACGAACATACCTTTTTCAAGTTCTGTTCGTTCTCAAGAAGCTCAATGACGGAAGATAGGGTTGAGCTGACCGATTCGGCTCGAGAGGTGGCCGGGGCAGGAGTAGCGAGATCGGAGGACATGTTCGGCTGCTGCAGTAGGTGGAGTTTCACTGGAAAGGTTCTTGTTGATGCTAGGGGGAATACCAAGACGGATTGGATTGAAGCGAGAGTGATAGTATTGCAGATTACAGATGAATGGCAAAAGGATATAATCAATATTAGTCGAAGGTACGCTGCTGCAACTTTTGGAGAACAGTGGCGAAAAGAACGGTGATGTCATCACATATTGTCTCGCACCGCGATACCGGCTGGAAGCGGTGATCACAATCAAAGCGCAAGGATCGTTCTGCATCGTTACCATCGGCCAACATGTATATCTACAATCGAAAGCGCTTCAAACCCGCAACAGAGGCTACTGGCTGTTGAGCCCACCCAAGGCCTCCATATCCTTCCTAGCTCGTCCGCTTTCCCAACTATCTTTCACGATCTTCTTCACGCCCTTCATCCTCTCTCTCAGTTCTTCGCCCTCCTTACCCCTGATTCGCTTGAACGCATCTTTCATCTCAGCCTTGATAGCTTCTTCAGTACCGACGATCTCGGTACCGTCGTATAGCTTTTTGAATACGGGCTTGGAGAAGGTTTTGACTTGTTTGAGTTCGATCGCGACCTTGAGATTATGGACGACTGTAACGGACATCAGAGGTCATGATCAGCTCGTATCGTGTAAAGTCGCAATCGAAGGCGAAGGCGAAGGCGAAGCACAGCGAGGGCGCGAAGGAACGTGATGCGAGACAACTCACGTTCTGCGGCAAACTGCCCTTGGTCGGCTGCAAATGGCATAGCGACTATGGGCGTCTCCGTCATGATTGCCTATCGCGTATCCGTCAGCATCTGCTCACTGTCGGCTGTTACACCGCAATCGTTATGACTCACTTCTGCAGTACTGTTGCTTCCACAGTGAGACTACGGATCGATGATCAGCGTCTCGCTCTCTGCTTATGAAACGGTTTTACTTACGACGAAGAATCCCAAAGCTTCGTGATTGAGCACATGCCACTGTGGCGCGAATTTCACCATACAGCTATTTTCATCATCCTTGAATTCTGCGACCAGGTCCTCTGGGATCTGAGCGATACCAGAGGCATAGCCGAACACGAAGGGGATCTGTTCCTCCTTGAGAGTATGAAGGATTCAATGAATAAGTTCTGGTCGAAGGATCGGGAAGAACAACGATCCGAAACTATGTGAGTTAAAGTTATTGTAGAAGATGAGGTTAGCAATGAAACGAGACGATCATCATTCGGCTTGCGGAGGGTTGAAGGGCAGATGTCCGCTCACCTGACATAGCACACTGATTTCGAACCGTGCTTCTCCTTCATTCTGTCAAGGAAGGAGAGCACTCGCTCATCATCTGCATCCCCACCGATCAACGACGGTTTTCCGCCATTCCAGATGTTATCGGCAAATTGAAGTCTGCCACACGAACACAGATATGTAAGCTAGCACGCCTTCCAGGAAGGGGAAGATTGACTCTGATCATAAGATCCCGCGATGATGGTCGAGTGGAGTGGAGTAGCACCACTCGACTCACCCGGTCATGTAAACCTTCTTCCCGAGCTCTTGTTCGAGAGCGGCCACAGCCACTGGTTCAAGCTCTTCGTTGGTAGGAAGGACGAATCCTGTGACTGCCTCGTCGCGCGCCGAGTAATAGCTAGGAGCGAGGGCCGAGAACGTTCCAGGAGGGAGACCGATAGTGGCGAAGAGTGGGACTACGAGAAAAGGAGCAGAGAGTCAGCATACTGTCGTGCGAAACAGTGAGCTTGAAATATGTTGACTTACACCACTCGTCTTTGTTTGAGCATGCGCTGATTAGTATTACGAAACAAATGAAATCCGGATACGTGCGAGTTACTTACAATCGTATTTGGTAGGTAGACCAGGAAGAGGGGAGACACTACCGTCGGTGACGAAAGCATACTGCAAAGCGGTCGCCTGGTATCAGCACAGCGCTTCTATGTCCGTGTTGAGTGCCTTGATACCCACTTTGTCGTAAGCCGCCACGGAATCCATTCCTTTTGCCATCTCTTCGTTGGCGAGCCTGATGACTTTCTCGAATAGACCGCCACTTTTCTCCGAGGCGAACATACTGTGAGAAAGGCCGGTCAGTAAGTGTCCACTTCGCTTCTCGAACAATGTCGCCTCTGACGCAATCCGTCATGTTAAGGAAAGCAGTGTTTGAGCTGATGTACTTACTGGAAGACGGACACGGCGTTACTGGGTCCAAATGCAAGAAGATGAGGAACAGCTCTGCCTAACGAGCTCACGACCCCTTTCACCACAGCTGGAACAAAGTGTTGGAAAGACTAAGCGGTGGCAATACAGCGCATTTGTTAGTCCTACAGTATTCTCAGAGCATGACGATACGATCTACAGTGGTACTGTAGTTGTAACTCAGGGCAGTGACTCACGTCGAACATGACAGCCGTCGGCTCAATACCTGTCCACTTGTTCACAACCCCTTGAACCTTCTCATCCGCCCCACCACCATAGAGCAACTTGATAAACGCTGGCAATGTCGCACCATAGTTGATGGCCTCTTCTAACATAGTAGCAGGGTGCCAAACCTCTGGAAGATGAAAATCGTTCGAAATACAATCGATGATCTGAACTCGATCCATGATGGTCTCGCTCTCGCTCGCATCACCCTTTGGGAGTGAGAGCCCGAGCGATTTGAGTTCTTGTTCCACTCGAGGTTTGACGGATGGGGCTAAGAGGAGCGTGAGGTGGAGATGAGGGTGAAGCGTGACGAGATTGAGGGACAATTGGAGGATTGGTCGGACATGTCCCCTGCGAGGTGGAGTGACGCCACTCACACGTCAGTCGTTGCTACAGTACGTGGATTTTATGCACTGGGTATGGTGGGTACTGGAACTCACCACATCGCCTGGGGGACGACCACGAAATGAGCAGGTTTAGGAGATGACATTCTGGATTCTTTTGAATGACAAGGTCTAGTACGTAGAATGACAATATCCTGACAATAGTTACATCACCTCAAGACCTCTACTTCTCCACCAACCCCTCTTATACTGTACTCGTACTGCTGCATGTTTGATAGCCGAGGCCGTTTGATCGGGATATTCAACCTCGCACGAGGCTGAAACGTTTCGACAATCGAACAATGGGTTCCCCTGGCCGAGCGGATGTCTATTTTTGTCAATCAGAACAATTGTTGGTTGATGGATTGCCGCATGGCCGCTTATATATCCCTCCGTGAGGTGGGCCTTCCAGTCTCTTCAGGAATACAAAAAGTTGCAATGCGCACATATCATGTCGGCCGTGGTGACGAGGTACCCATCATCAGAGTGTACAATGGGACACAAGACATGAAGGAATCGCGTACTCAAAGGTGTCAAATTACTTTGTTGTCATCTTCCGTCCTACCAACGAGGAAGTTTGAAGATCTACGTATCTATCATTGAGGAAGCTGTGGTCACATCCACAGCTGAAATCATTGGAAGAATGTGCCTATCGCTTCCATATCTCTCCTAGCTTTCCCATCTTTCCAACTCTCTTGCGCGACTCTCCTCAAGCTTTGCATCCTCTCTCTCAACTCTTCCCCTTCTGGCCCTTTCATCCTCTTGAAGACGTCCTTCATCTCAGCAGTGATAGCTTCTTCGGTCCCGATGATCTCTGTACCGTCGTGAAGCTTCTTGTGCTCGGGGTTGACGAATGTCATGACCTGTTTGAGTTGGATGCCGACCCTGTGATTCTCGATCCCTTCGATAATGACGAGATCAGCTCAAGCACGAGAACATCAATCACGTCTCGTAGTCACCGGATACTCACAAATGGCAGCTGACTGTCCTTGATCAGCAGCAAAAGGCATCGCGACAATAGGCACTTCAGCCACCATGGCCTACGCGTAGAAACGGATCCCCTCGTCAGTTCAAGAAATCGGGTCGCTCGACCGTCTGTCCGAATGAATTCTCTGGCTTACCTCTGCGATACTGTTGCTTCCGCAATGAGTCTACATCTCACAGGTGTCGATCAGCTCTAGACAACCATGTGATGGGAAGACCGGGATAGGCTACTGCACTCACGACGAAGAAACTCAACGCGTCATGGTTCAAGATCTGAATTTGCGGTGCAAACTTGACCATACAACTATCCTCGTCGTCCTTAAATTCTGCCACCAAGTCATCGGGGACCTTGGCCATACCGGAAGCATAAGCGAAGACGAAGGGGATATCGTTTGCGCGAAGAGAATGGAGAATGTAGCGAATCAATTCGGTTCGACGGACAGGGAAGAACAAGGATCCAAAGCTAAATCCGGTGATGCGATTTGGTCAACAAAGGCCTGGTAAACTGAGTGAGCACAACGACGAACGTACCTGATATATGCAACAGACTTGAGACCGTGCTTCTCTTTCATCTTGTCCATGAATGCGAGGACGCGCTTGTCATCGTCGCTTTCACCGAACATGGAGGGCTTCGCTCCGTTCCATGTCTCAGCGGTGAACTGGGGGCTGTGTTCCTTCTTTTAGCTAAAGTTGGTCACAAGAAACCGTGCTGTAGATCCTCAAGGAAGTGCAGAGAGCAACACTCACCCGACGGTGTAGACCTTCTTACCAAACTTCTCTTCGGCAGCTTTGACAGTAACGGGCTCAAACTCCTCGTTACATGTGATGACGAAGGCAGTCACCGCGTCGTCATAAGCGGTGAAATGACTTGGTGCCATCGACGCAAATGCTCCAGGCGGGAAGAAGATGGTACCGAAGAGAGGGACTAAGCGAGACACGACGAGTCAGTAGGACGACCAGAATCATCAAACCGCGCCAACGAAGGTGAACTCACACCATTCGTCTGGTTATCGGTCAAAGCAGCATTTCACCCCCGTCAGCCTTGCTATCATATAGCCAGTGAGCAAGCACTCACAGTCAAATTTGGTGGGCGACCCAGGGACTGTTACTGTACTACCATCGGTGTAGAATGCGTACTGCAGTGTCATCAACGGTCTTATTAGCCAAATCTCGCAATGTGCACAGTCAACCACTCACTTTGGTGTAAGCTTCGACAGGATCCATCCCTTCCTTGACAGCTTCGTCGGCAAGTCTGATGACTCTGGCAAACATCCCTCCGTCTTCTTCTTTGACGAAACAGCTGCACACGCAATCGTTAGTCTTGTGAGCCACTACCACGATGATGAATACCGACCGACATAGTGAAGAGGATCGAATGTGGCTGACTCACTGGTAGGCAGCAGCGGCGTTACTCGGAACAAATGCCAGCATCTTAGGAAGAGGTTTGTTCAGAGCAGACAGGACGCCTTTGATCGCCCCCGGAACAAAGTGTTGGAAGATCTACAATACAGTACGAAGTGTCAGCTGCCATCTGCGGGCGGACTATCTATAGTACTTGTGTTGGTAGACAGTCACTTACATCGAAGAGGACGACATCTGGTTCTATACCTTTCCACTTGTTCTCTACACCTTTGACGCTATACTCATGCTCATCTCCATAGAGCAAATGAATAAAAGCGGGTAGTGTCGCTGCATAGTTCACAGCTTCCAAATGCATTGCTGCCGGATCATATATCTCTGGAAGATGAAAATCCTTCGAAACACATTGGATGAGTTGGATCCTGTCCAATATGGCTCGGGAGGACTGGTATGCCTTGAGCTCTTGTTGGATCCGGGGGAGGATAGAAGGGGAGAGGAGGAATGTGAGGTGAATGTGAGGATGGAGCTGGAGGAGGTTGAGCGAGACTTGGAGAAGGGGTCGGACGTGTCCCCTGTACATGAGCGTTAGTTGGTATTCTTCACACTACGATATGACGTAGTGAGACGGAACAAGCACCCACCACATCCCTTGAGGGACAGCCACGAAATGAGCAGGTTTGACAAGTGACATTTTGTTTGTCGAATGTTCAGAACGTGTGTCAGTGTTAGGAGGTCTTTAGTCAATCTGCACAATCTTCTGCTCATTATATACAGTATTGTCAGTGCTATTGCTGTGCTCTGAGTCAGAGCCGTCGGCTAGGTAAGGTGAATATCCTGTCATCCAAGTCTTCTCGGCTGAAACGCTGAAACGATCGGGCACATGGATCGGGCTTAACGGTGATTGTAGGGATTTATGAGTGTGTTTTCAACCCCCCTGACCAGTTGTTGGTGTGTGGTTCACAGTATGGGTGGGACCATGCACCGACCGAAAATGGTCTAAAGAGGCCGAGTAGCAGTGAGTCCGATACCTACAGGAATGCTGGAAAAGATGCAATGCAAGATAAACATTATAATCTCCGCCGAAACGCTGACCTTAATCTATTTTGGAACAATTGTGACCATGCCCGGACCACCCTCAAGTGGAGTGACCGATTAGCCGTGGGCTGTGACGGAGTGGTGATCCGATTACAACATGCATTCGCATCCGTTGTTGAACTTGCTGGCTCCGGTCATGTCCACCCCACTGATATGATTGGCCCCCCTTCCCTCATCCCCCTTCGCCTTCCCCCTCCTCCCCACTGTGCAGTATCTGAGTTCGGAACCCGGCGGAGCCACCTTTGATATCACGTCTGCGACCCAATACAAAGTCAAACAATGAGTGCATACTATACACCGAATATACTGTACTTCCAATGTCCAATTCGATCTGAACCTATTGTACCTCGACCATCTTCAATACAAATCCACACTGCTCGTACAATTGCGCATCTACTTCCTTGCTCTACGAGGAACGTTTAATCCTACTCCTTCTCCTAAAACCGTCATACTCGGTCTAATTTCCTCGACCACTCCTGCTCCCAACTTCTTCCCTATTCCTGCGCTGATTGACTTGGCGTTCTTACTCGGTATCCCAGACGCTGAAGGTTGTCTCAATCCAGTATGACCGTTCTGACTCGCTGACAATATCGGATTTGGCAATGGGATACTTGTGATAGGTGTCGGTTCTCTTGATGTCGGTCTCGATGATATAGCCGCCACAGTATCCAAAGTGATGGTGTTCTCCCGTGACTCAGTTTCCTGTTCGCCCTCGACCAGACCATCCTGTTCTCGTTCTCTAGGAGAGGAAGACCCGCTTGTCTCGCCTGAAGCTTGTCTCTGTCTCCAACTTGCCAAGACGGCCTCTCGACTCCCGGTCCTCTCCCAATCTGTCGGAACATTCCATGCTCTCTTCCTCGGGGTGATGCCGGTCGGCACATCTTCGCTGATACCTGATTCGAGGAAGCGAGCAGTCGAAGCGAACATGTTCTCGAGCGTTGTTTGAGCGTGATCATAGGCTTGCGTGATAGACGATGACGCAGTGGATTGCTAGTGAGATACATGTCAGTGGTTGGAACAGACAGCCGCAAGGCCATACTCACAGAGGCAAGCAGAGTGGACGTGATCGAAGAGATATTTTCTGCTGTCGAGGTAGTACGTGATCGAGAGCTTTGATGTGTTGAAGCGATGGTGTGGGACAAAGCGGAAAGTATGTCGGCCTGTTTCTTTCCTCGAGATGACGCCTTGCTCGACACTACATAACGTATATGAGCAAGGTTTTTTGCGTTAGTGGAATACATTCGACGTACCGTCCGTGGCACCCTTGCCCATCTTTGAGCAGAAGCCGTCAACTACTGACACATGACTTCCCGCCTCTTCCATAGTTGCTGCGGAGTACACTTCCAGTCTTTCTCGCATGCCGTCTCTGACATCTCCAAGAGCCTGCACCAAGATAACCCCATCAGCATGGGGCTTTTACGCCATGCGAATTGGAACAGTTCACTCACGTTCTGTCCGGCTTCTCTCTGTTTCCTCCCAGTCTCCTCTGCCACGACAAGGTCCCCTCTTACAGTTCCTCGTTGCTGTTCTCTCTGCTCCCATTCACCTCGGACCTCCACACCGAATGTCTGCATCTCCTCTACACCCTTCTCATTCTCCACCTTGACCTGATCGACGACCTCTGTCCAGCTTGCATCCTGCGCATCTGTGAAGTTCTCAATCATCGACGTCAAATTACCGATGAGTTCGGAACGAAGTTTTGCTGTCTTCGCCTTCTCTTGCGACAGAAGTCGAGCAAGGAGGAGATTTTGCGATTGCAAACGAGATATTTCAGACGATGAAGCGCGAAGAGCGGCATCTCGGGAAGCTAAAGAGGAGGCGGCTTCAGCAGCAAGGTGGTCCCGCGCCGTGGTGATGACCGCATCCACTAGGTCGGCTGTAGATCCAAGGACGGAACCAACCTAATCAAGAGATATCAGAATTTGACACTGTGTCGGCACATTGCGGAGGATATCAACTCACCATAGTCAGGTGTTCCTGCTGATGCTCCAACAAATCTTCCACCATTTTCTGACTTCGTTCGCTGACACCTTTCGCCCATTCCCTTACTGAGCTCTGCACCTCCTCCTTGACTGCCAATAAAGTCTTGCTTGTCTCTGCTGCTTCACGTTGCCCCTTTTCGTTAGACGCAGCCATCCGCTTAGCAAGGTCATTGAAAGCCGTGAATGATTTCTCCAGAGCGGCGAGATCGCGCTGTGAAGTCTGAAGGCAGTGTTGTAGTTAGCTTTACCGTGACGTACACGTCCTAGGAACTTACCTCTTGTCCCTTTGACGCATAGGTTTCCATTTCCGACTTCACTTCTGCGCCGAAGCTGTCTTGTGCCGAATGAAGCTGAGCTAAACCACTTCTCAGGTCGTGTGACAGTCCTTGCAGTTCACCGCCGAACTTGGTCGCTGAGTCGGCATTTGATCCAAGCACCTTTGCTTTTCGCGCTGTGTATTGGTGTCAATACGGCTGATCTCCCAATTAAGAAGGATGCGTCACTTACCGAGCTTGTCGAACAAACCTCCTACATCGCTTACACTCTCAGTCGCGACCTTCTTCAATCCGCCCGCGACCTGGTCCAGTCTCTCCTCTCCCTTCATATACGCTTGGCTGAGCACAGCCTCTTCTTCGAGCTGCACTCTAACCTCTTCCAGGATCACCTTGGTCTCGTCCAACATCTCCGTCAATTGTCTCTCCGCCTCTCTGACCTGAGTGAGTTCGTCGGCCGTGGCCAACAATCTCACGCTGACTACGTCGAACTCTTTCTTGATTGTCACAAGCTCGACTTCAATCGAGCTCGCTTTCAGCTTAGCCTCATCGTAGTCGGATTTCTGCTTGGCCTGTTGCTCGTGCATTTCTCTCCACTGTTCCTCCGGTATGTAAATACCGTTCTTCTCCCTGGCAGCCATGAGCTCAGTCTTAAGTCGTTCGATATCCCCGACGTATTCTTTGAGGAGTCCGGTTTTAGTCATGTGGGCATTGACTTCTGGCCTGTTTCGAATGGATTTCGCTCGAATCGCATAGTCGAGCGTGGAAAGTGTTTCTTCCAAGTTGGATCTCGTGGGACTGACGGTCGCTACGATACAAGTCTTGGTTCGTCCACCAAGGGAGTCTTGAAGTAATCGAGTAAGTTTCGATTCTCGGTATGGAATGTGACTGCCTTTCTCAACCAGGGCTGAGATAACTCGACCAAGTGTGAGGAGCGATTGATTGATCATTCCCGCCTCTCGTGCTCGCTTGTCGGTAGCGCCGGATCGACCAATAGCTTCAGAACCAGCCAAATCGACGAGATTGAATTTTCCGACCTTCAGCAGATCTTCACCTCCTCGCTGCAGACCGCTCTCTTTGATGTGTACCGTGATCGAGAAGATCGTGTGGGATCGACTATGGGTGGCAAAAACATCAGTACTTGGGCGAGGAAAGCAGAATCCATATGTACGCACGATGACTCCGTGTTCATTTTGGTCTCAGCCGTTTGTCTTCTTTTCACACCCTTATCCACGATCCCCAATCCCTCTTTTAGATTTCTTACGCCAGTCTCTTCCAATCCTTGAATGTATACCCCCTTCTTTCCATCTTCGTAGAGCTTCAATCCTCCACCATTCTGCTGTTGTTGGGTGGCAGAAGCATCACCCTTGTACTCGGTCGCCAATAGGTCTCGCAGTTCTTCATTGTACAGCTCAATGTATGAACATTTGACCGAATACTCTGTATTCTGACTGCTCTCGAGCAGGGAGAAGAGTCGATGAAGTACTCGAGGGACGATACCGGCAGTCGACTTGGGTGCATTGAGGTTGGTCAACTCAAGATCTCCTTGCATTGTGTATCTGCACATCAAGTCAGTCATCATGATCTACCCAGAGACAAGGCATGACGATGACTTACGTTTTACCTGTTCCCGTCTGTCCATATGCAAAAATTGTACAGTTGTAACCGGCCAACACCTCGTCCAACATTCCCTCGGCCACCTCGTTGAAGATCATAGTCTGATCCGCTTCTGGTCCGAACACTTTGTCGAAAGGATAGGTCTTGGTCATGGGTTGATGTGAGCCGCCGTACGCCGACGCGGTTGTGAAGGTCGACATGGATGATGATGGTAAGGGTGTTGTTTCGACCGTGATGGCTCTGGAAATAGGTCCGGTTGTCGTGGTGATTACCGGAGAAGCTTGAGCTACTTCTTGTGACGATCTCCCTCTGCGTACGTGGAATAGTAAGTCAACCGTACAGCACAGCTGGAGAGCTTGTGGTAGTCAAGAGCATCACTCACCGACATCTGACCACAACCTGAATGTTGATCTCCCCATTATCATTGACGCTCAATGATTCTGTTCCCTTCCCTTTCCCACCATTACTACTGCCGGTCAATCCACCCGCTCCACCTATCGTCTTTCTCCCCTTTCTACTCGGACTGTTTGATCTGCTCTCCGCTCCATCTTCTCCACCTCTGTGCGAAGCGCCTGATGTTGAGGTAGCGGATGGTGGACGTTGGTTGTTTGGTATTTTTGATGGTGGAGGCATTGCTATTGATGCTGAGGAAGCTGTACGAGCTATTGAGCTGCCCGCCCTCCCTGTAGTGGGTCGACGTGACATTCTGACTGACAAGATGTAGTGATGTCAACGATGCTGATGATTTACAAGTCAAGTTGGATGATGACCAAAAGTAAAGCCAGTCGCGACGTTGTTTGTTTACACCTTTACACCTTGGTTGTCAACGCCTCGGCGATATGACCTAATCTTTCATATTGTTCGGAGTTATGAGGAATGTGGCGGAGAATGACCTCACAAGATCTCGGTATCGTCTGTTGGTGTTTGCCGAAGTTCGGTGTGTTATCTACTCTATCTATTATCACTTGAACATTGCGTTACTTTGCAATTCGTTCCTTTTCTGTAACATCTACATCAACTATTTTGTTGTAACCTATCTACTTCCGCATCCCTGTCGCCTGCTTTCATCTGATGCGCTCCATATCTCCTGCACTGCGGCCATTGTCGTCAACAATTGCACGCTCAGCTCGCTGTTCGATACGGCTTCCTCATATCGCTGTGTCCTCATTGGCCTCGTCCAGTCGGTCACATTGGACTAAACCTCGACAAACGGGACCAGGTCCGAGAGTCATTAGGAGGTCGGTGCACTCATCAGCTACGAGTGAAGAGAGTCAAAAGCCTCTGCATGCCTTGACAACGCATGCAGCAGAAGCACGAGCTTCATTCAAAGGTGCGTTATAGAATATCACTGGTCAGGTCAAGTCGACAGCACAGCTTGTCATCTACAACTCCCAACATCAAGCTGAGCATTGCTGATCAAATTGCGGTCGTATATCTAGACCCAATAACACGTTATGACCATCTCGTCGCCGATAATGTGTTGCGGCCAGACCCTCATCAACGCGCAATCATTAGCAAGCTGCAAAGATTATGGAAAGACCTGCAACATTATGATCCGGGACCTGTACCGGAACCAGCCGAGGAAGTAACCCCTTCTTTCGTACGTTGCCTTCTCTTCTCTTCTCCTTGAAGCCAATTGCCTGAAGGGTGATAGTCCTGACGTATTTACTCTCAGTTCGGAAAACTGTTCAATCGCACTCCCGCTCATCCTCAACCAACTCATGCTCTTGAAAACGTTCCGAAAGGTCTATACCTCTACGGATCTGTAGGAACTGGCAAAACGATGTTGATGGACCTTTTCCATTCTACGCTACCGGAACAATTCAAGAGTAAGAAAGTAGGAGGATACGGAAGTACGAGAATACATTTCCATTCATTCATGCTGGACGTCTTGCAAAGGCAGCACGAGGTCGGAGCGAAATATGCGGAAATGGGATTAGGGAAGAGGGACGCTATGCCTGAGGTTGCGAGGAGTCTAGCAGAAGAAGGGAGGGTGCTGTGTTTTGACGAGTTTCAGGTGAGTTGATGCATCTGATATGTGATTTCAGAAGTTTGGACCTGACGAGAAGGTCTGTTTTTGGCCCTTCAGGTCACGGATATTGTCACAGCTATGATCCTTCGACAACTGCTAGAACGGCTAATGGGATTCGGCGTGGTGTGCATTATGACTTCAAAGTGAGCCGCAGAGTAATCTCAATTGTTGGAAGTCAAGCAAGCTAATCAACGCCCTTTGCCAGTCGTCATCCAGACGAGCTATATATCAATGGTATCCAACGACAATCGTTTATCCCAGCTATTGAACTGATAAAGGAGAAGTTTGAGGTTGTAGATCTGGATTCGGGGACTGGTGAGTACCCTTTAGCTTCTGTCGCAAGGCTTGCTGTGTAAACACAAATGACATGAAACTGGCTAACATGCATCTGTACTCTCATAGACTATCGAAAACTCCCTCGAGCACTTAACAAAGTGTACTTCTCCCCACTATCGTCCGAAACCAAAACCGAACTCTCAAAACTATTCCATTCCCTCGCCTCTGCCGACCCCATCTCGACTGAGATCGTTCAAAATCGTACTATCCCGTTATGGGGCAGAGAACTACACGTCCCAGAGTCAAGTGGTAGTATTGCCAAATTCAAGTTCTCAGATCTGTGCAACAGACCATTGAGTGCAGCGGATTATCTCGAAGTAACGGGAAGGTTCGGGACGGTGTTTGTGGAGGATGTACCGAGGATGGGACTGAGTGAAAGAGATCAAGCGAGACGGTTCATCACATTCATAGATGGTGAGTGATTGTTCCTCTTCAGTTCACGTTCATCAGAGGATGGAATTTAAACTAACTCCACCCTATGACCGAAGCGTGCTACGAAAACAAGACGAAAATCTTCATCTCGTCAGAGGTCCCTATCTTCCAAGTATTCTCAGACAAACATGACAAGGGTACAGCAGGCGATGACGAGCACATGCGGAATGGTGAGCGCTATTCTATACCCTACGTTGCCGGTTGTGTTCTACTGACCGCTGTTCTGCTCTTCTCGATACAGTCATGGACGATATGGTGAGCCCTGCTTACAACATCCAAGTGACATGTGTGAAGCTAAGATACTGACGTGAATTCCGTTCCCTTTGTAGGGTATCAACGCCGACGACGTAGGATCATCTTCCCTCTTCTCGGGCGATGAAGAGCTGTTCGCATTTGCAAGATGTGTCAGTCGATTATCCCAGATGGGCACGAAAGAGTGGTCAGAGACTAGTGGGGGTGAACTGCAACTATAGGGCACGATGTAACGTAGAGGGCTTCTCCGTCAAGAACCGAAAACAAAATCGGTCAGTTCAGTCCGGTGTCTCAGTCAGCGCACACAACGCAAGCGACGGCAATAATTGCCGTCACTTATCTCAGTGAGGACGAAGAAACGGAATGGGATACCGTAGATATTACACTATACGTATGACACTATACCTTGCATAACGTATCACGCACGAATCAAAGCTATTATGCATGGGAATATCGAATAAAATCCTGCCTTTGGTTGAAAACCTGCATATGAACATTGTATATTGTAAGTATGATTGGGTTGATTGTTACTAGTATCAATCGTCTATTGTGTATTATGTTTATGTCTTCCGTCCTTTTCCCTTCTTCCCACCTAGTGCTGTTGGAGTCGACGTCCCCACCTCGCTGCATTTCATTTCGTCGCACACGACTCCGGATTCACGGAGAAGTCTCCCTTCTTCCGATAATATACAAGTCGCTCAGTGCGAGCTGGTATGACGTACGAAGATACACCTCGCTGTCCACACGACGTAGGGATTCGCTCGATTACGTCTTCTTGTTCTGTGCTTTCACACACTTCACGGAGCACTGTCGAGGTGGTTATGATAGGTTTTCGTACGTCGCGAGCCTTTCAAACGGTTTGGTCTCTATCCAACTTCCAGCCGCATCGACTATCGTCCATAGCAATCCGTGTGTGAGCATCGATCGAGCCATCGAAACACCGAGGCTATTTCAATCGTAAAGGATTGTCAGCCTGTGTTCCCATAGCCTATTCCACCCTCTGGAATACAAGAGAGTCTAGCTGGGATTGATAACACAGATACTACTTACCCTCTGTAGAGCCGAGCGATACCTGTCAGTAGCGGTTTCGGGTTATCCTTGTCCGTGCCTCGTACTAGTCGTTGTAGTTGGACAAAGGGTGTTCGAGGTTCCAAGCCGGACAAAGCTCGTTGTTGTGCTTTCGTCTAACAACACGCAATGCGTTAGCCAAAGCACTGTGACCATTGTACCATGTATATCCAGCTTACTTTGATAGCCTATGGGTCAATCAAGACACCTTTTGTCAGCGATAGAAGCGTGCTGGACATGACTGAGGACTCACATCAACAGGGTAGATCAACGCCCAACTGGTTACTCCGGCCACACTTCCACACAGGAACGGTATTATCCCTTTTGGTAACCAGCTCTTCGCCCAATCCGGCACATCGCCTTGAACATCACCGCTTCCATCTCTCACATCTCCATCGAGTAACGTGCCCTTCGCCTTAGTCCGTCGTCCTAAATAATACCGCATGACATCGTACTCCGCGAAATATAGGGCAGTCCCAAGTGTATCTCGTATGAAGTGCAATCTCCATCCGGTATATAGTCCTCTTATACCGGAAGCGGAAACGATAAGCCGGACTGCTTGGAGTGTGGTTGGTGGCACGAACGGAGGAGCTCGGGTCGGTGGGGCTGCAGAAGCAGGAAGGATGGGTGGTCGGAAGAGTTCAGGATGAGAGTCGCGATAGATTTGGTATTCCAGTTGCCGGCGGACCTGTCAAGTGGTCAGCATGGGTACAACTATTTTTTATAGCTGAGGAGGTGAGTGAAGCAATACGGCGAGGAAGTCAATCAATCGTATAGTGAGATTGGAGTAGAAGCTCCTGCTAAATAGCCCGCCTGAAGCAAAGGTATGCGTATGCCTAAACTTTCCAACCCACCTTGACAAGCTCAAAAGGGGCACTTCCAACACAGACCACCGAGCCGCTCGCTCCACCCGCCAACAGACTCGTAAGAGCCACATCAGCCGCTGTATTGTGATTCAGCACATCTAGATGTACGTCCACCCAAGGTTGCTTGTCCTTGAGGGCAGCAGCGTTGCTCTGAGACGACGAGGAGGCGAATGAGGAGGAAGAGGATTGCGGGTCGGAGTTTAGCGAAAATTGATCTGGTCGAGGTGGAGGAGTGGAAGTGACAGGGACAGAGTTGAGAATCCGTTTGGTCGATGTGTAGATAGTGAATGAGATTGTCCGGACTATGGAGATGGTGATAAGGGGTAAACTGCGATGTGTGATCAAACCAACCGTAAGTGTCTCCAGCCTCGCTTTGGGAAGGGTTTGAAAGCTTACGGAAATCCTCTCCATAATCTGCACCGCATAGATCATCAGCATTTCCTAGTGTGGCTCCCGCTTCTTTCGCCAACTCACCCTCCTATCCCTTCTTCTCTCACGACTTCAGCAGCCAATCTTCCTATCGAAGGCGCGTCTCTCGAGCTCTGTAGTCTCGATTTGAGCGAATCGAGCGGGAAGCCGCAGAATGTCGAGACGATAGAAGCAGTCGTGGCTGAGACCACCTAAAAACGAGACCATATAGTCAGCTCCCATCATAAAGTACAGTAGCCGTCGAAAGAGCTATTGGATCGTGTGTCGGCCGCGGGGGAAGGTGTATTTACCACTTTGTGTTCTACAAAAGTGCGTGCGAGTGATTAGCTCCAAGTAGACAATCTAGGGCTTACGGGGCCAACACTCACGTCTCAGCCACTCGTCAACATTCTGACCTCTCCCAATCCAAAGCCCATCAAGGGGGGCAGGACGGCTGTGTTATGGAAGAGGCGATATCAGCTCTGAACGATCGAAGCGATCGGAAGTGTAAACTGACCTAGGTGCCGTCATGCCCTGGTTTCAGACTTGAGCGTATTTAGCTTTCCTTGAAAGGTATGACCTATTGAATGATTGAGCCACTCGTGTGCTTCTGGGCTGATGGTGGCTAGACGAGCAAATGAGGCGAGAGAAGGAAGAGGAAGGAGGTATCAAGGCGTACTGATCAAAAGTCAAAGACGAGGTGTAATGGGATGGAAATGGGATTCAACGTTAACCGGTTCGCGAGTAAGGTTGAGGGGTTACGCACTATCGATGGTGAGATCACGTGACCATCCATTGTCGTCATGACGCGCTTTGGATTGTGGGAATCTCTGTGGTATCTGTACATGATCTGCATAACTATCATACAATGGCAGAAGACAAGCGCTAGGACAACTTGAAATGATACTCAGAGCCGTTATGACTCCACTTGACACTCCTTTATATTTCACACAACCTTTTACATTTCTCACTTGGAGGCAAACTTTCCGATCTGATAGACTCCCTTGGCGCCTAGTTTGGCAGCTCCTACACCTAGCTTTCCGATCCCAGATAGTACCTGTGAGATGAGAAAGAGTGGTCAGCATTGCCGCAGAAGAAGGAGTACGGTCAAGTTGTTTTGCTGATGACCTGGAATTCTTTGACCGAGACGAAGTGGGAACTAGCATTGTGAAGCCATAGCACTTACCTGATCTTTTCTGTCCTGCGTCGCAATACTGTTGAATCCATCTTTCACTCTTTCAGCAGCAGAATTGACGGATGCTTGAGCACCTGCGGGGATGTATCCTTGGATAGTAGCTGCAGCACCAGCAGCAGTGCCTCGAGCAGGTGGAGGTGGGGGTGGCGCAGAGGCTAAAGATAGTCAACAAAGTCAGCTACTATGTACATTCGCTGGGGAAGGCTGTTCACCAGCGTATACTTTGGTGGGATGTCCACTTACCCGACGCGGGATTCCTCCTTGGTGGTTCTCTAGGTGGCTCATGCATCATACCCTCTTTGGGCAAAGGCGGTACTTTCCTCCCTCCTCCTCCTCCAGTGGTTGTCTCCGGCGTAGGAGAAGGTCTGTATCCCTGTCTTTCAGGCTGAGGCTGATACGTGAATGATTGTTGGTTCGATTGTGCCTGTGCCGGTCTACCTCGCGTCAGATCGGATAAAGAGCCGTAGCTAACAGCTTGAGGAGGTTGTGACGAGCCGTACGAAGGAGGTGGCGAGGCGGGGGAACGACCAGCATCGGCATAGAAGGGGTTGGTAGGTGCTGGTCTGGAAGAATTGGGGACGGGCGGTGGAGGTGCCATATTGTAATGCTGGTGTACAGTCCTAAATAAGATAACAAATCAAGGTGAGATGTACAAAGTAGAGATTATGATGCCAAGTGTTATCGACATTCCGCGTTATCATCTTCGATGTGAGCGGTGACGTAAAAAGGAGTGAGTCTCTCACCTGAATTGGTTCCGGCTTCGATGAATAGCTTCGACCACAATTTCACTCTTTACTGCATTCTTCTCGCTAACCTTCGCTATACAGTAGGACAATTAGATCGTTCCCGTCCACAATGACAACTCCCCTCGTCGACGAATCTAGCTCTTCCAGAGCTCAAGTATACTCTGCCCATCTGAGGAATTCATTATTACCAGAACTCGAGATCACCCGACAAAAGCTGGCACAGGTCGAATTTGACATATCAGAATAGTAAGTCATCGCTCAGTCACCCAACCTGCGTTGCGTCCTTTCGTTCAGCTGATCATGCTCTTCATGATACAGTGAGACGCTACGAGAGAAACTTTCAGAGCTCGGAAAGCAGGATGGTAAAGGGTTGGATACGCTCACGGAGCTAGGAGCAGGAGTATGGGTCGAGGCGGAAGTGTGAGTCGCTCAACGTCCTGTCAAGAAGCTGGAATCCACAATGCTGATCATGGAAGTTGGACTCATAGACCCGATACGAGTGTTGTCACGCTCGACATTGGTCTAGGCCTTCATCTCGATATGTCAACTGCCGATGCCCAAGAATATACCAAGAAAAAGATGGAACAACTCAAAAGGTAAGCTCCGTTTCCGAAATCAAGCGGGTAGCATGGCAATATTCCGTTCAAATCTGACTCATTCTGATTGATAGGGCAAGGGATAAGTTGAGTGAAAAGGAAGAACATCTAGTATGGCAAGTTGGCCAAGTGAGTGTTCCTTGTACTCGCTATAACCTTATAGTTGCGCCAACTGACACAACATGCAGTTTCACGGAGCGATAGGTGGTCAGGCATGATTCGCTGGTACCGAAATCACCACAGATAGAGGTGCAAGTCTCGAAGAGGACCATGAAATCTTGGTAAGTTTGCACAGGGTCCTTATATGTTGTCTTGACAGTTAACCTGATCTAATTACTCCGCATTTCAGTTGCCCAACTGCAATGCCGATCTCTTCACTGTACCCGCACAAGACCATCCAACGCTATCGGACTCGACGTCGGGACTGCCAACGAGAGCATCCAGGCGGACGGATCGACATCAGCCGTTTCCGGCCTGCTTAGCTTTGTCGACGCTTTCTAGAGAATAGTGATAAGCTGTTCCCCTGATGTCTAGGAACGTGGTCTGAAGGGGTGGCGTGTAATCTGAAATAGTTTGAGTCTGTACTACACCTGCGGGCGATGCGAGGGCAACGTACATACAGGCTATGGGAGATGGGATCAGTTGAGGCAGTGGTGGGATAGCGAGTCGGATGGGGGGCATTGTCGATGTCATGCAATCACTACCATCCTAAAAATGTAATGGTCCCCACGGAACAGAACAACATGGATGCAATGCTATTCAGTTGTTGTGTCAGCATCCTGTGCTATCACTAGTCGCACGAGTTGTCTCCTTCACCCGGAGAAAGAATATCCCGGGGCTCTTTTGTTGAACTAAGAGTCAATTACTCGACCTAAGCGACGGAGTCTCGGTCCTCGGACCGGTCTGACCACTCCTGTGTGAATATATGTGAACATCAGAGGTCTAGCTGTATTACGAGAATTGAGACTGATCAATGATCGGCATGGAAAGACATGCAATCGACGCCGAAAGCCAGATCTGATTATAGTCACTCATCCAATCGATACAAAATCCGCGGCCGCGGAATATTAGGTTGTCGGTTTATCAAGACCAAGTAAATCACGTGATCCCTTCTGTAATCGCTTGTTTTTCTTCCACTTGCAGCCTATTTGTTTTGATAACGCAAAATAATTCACGTAGCGATATGAGATGACAAACTTGGCTCTTCACTATTCTAAAGCACTATTTTGTCGCTTCATGGCTCGCTCCTTATATATACTATGGATCTGGACCTCGCCGTGAGTACAGTGCAGTACCAGTGTTTAGAACAAACGCGTCAGAGCTGTAGCCGAGCGATACCGCGGCCGCTTAATAGGAATAGGTAATATGCATCATCTATATGAACGATTTGTAACCTTGAGAAGGTCTCGAGTACTTGTATATATATTGACGAGCCGAACTCTTGCTTTATCTGGACTTTGCCATCCTTCCAAATATAATACTAACCCAAGCTTCATCGAGCGAACCACCTTACATCACCTCAACTTCGACTTTTCCAATTACTACATCAGCCAGCTTAGAATCCGTCACTCATCACTGCTATCGCTTACCCTCATTGCTGCCACCTTATTCACGAAACAACATGGACCGGGTTCTCGCCGAACCAGAAGCTACGGCTCACAATCACCAACTCAAAGGACTTGATGCAGTCAACTTCCCCTCGTACACAGAGGGTGGACCACAGACAGACGAATATACGACCGAAACTCCTGCGGGGTATATGGACGAACCCCTCTCTCACTCGACCAGTCTGACCGCCCATTCGGCCGGAGGTATTGCAGATGAGAAGGGTGTGAAATACAAGATCGTGACATTTACAGAACATGATCCGGAGAACCCGAGAAACAAGTCGGTCGGCAAAAAATGGTATGTCACCTATGGATAGAGTGACATCTGACATTTGCTGATCTTGTCAATCGTATGTGGATAGGTTTCAGACTCTAGTGGTCTCGTTCACTTGCTTCGCCGTAGCTATTGGATCTTCACTCATCGTCATGGATATGGAAAAGGCAGCGATCGAATTTAACTGCAATATCGATATCATCCATTGTGAGCAGTCCCTCAGACAAAGCGTCTACTGTGGCCATTGCTGACTTACTTGTTTGCAGTGACTGGTATGTTTCGAATTCTTCTGCTGGGACGTCTCGGATTACTAACCAGAACCTGATCCTCCCCTTCGTAGTTACCCTTTTCGTCTTCGGATTCGGTATTGGTCCCCTTGTAAGTCCTTGCACTGCGCAAAGCGCACTCTGATCAAGAATCTCTGTGGCATGTGCTGATCACTCGTTGTTCAGTTCTTCGCACCTTTGTCCGAAATCGCCGGTCGTCGTCCTGTCATCGTGGTATCAATGGGACTCTACTTCCGTAAGTGGAACCTTCCTACCACTTCGTCAAAACGTAGACCTGACCTTGTCGCTGTTGAATTCAAATAGTCTTCACCTTCCCCTCTGCTTTCGCTCATAACAAGCAGACTTTGGTGATTGGTCGTGCTCTCGCCGGTCTGTCTGCTTCTGCTCCTATGACTGTCATCGGAGGATCGATCGCCGATCTATGGGACACAAAAGACCGAGGTCTTCCCATGGCTATCTTCTCAGGGACTGGTGAGTTAGCCTAACAATGACATCTCAAGGCGATCCACTGATGACTAACAATTTATGTAGTCTTCATTGGACCTGTCATCGGACCTGTCATTGCTGGATTCTTGACCGTAAAGGGATGGCGAGCAAACTACTACCTACTCCTAGGTATTTCTGGTGCCGCTTGGCTTCTCACAACCTTCTTCCTTCCCGAGACTTACGTGAGTATCATCCTTATTTCCTTTGACCAGCGGAACTGACTCCCACGATTACAGGCCGTTGTGATCCTTCGAAAGCGAGCGCAGAAGCTTCGTAAAGAGACTGGCGACGAGTCGTACGTTACCGAGCAAGAACTGCACAAACAGCCTCTCAGCGTCGTGATCAAGACCAGTCTTGTCAGACCAATGCAGCTTCTTTTCACCGAACCAATCGTACTGCTCTTCACCGTACGTACAGGAATACCTTGGATTCACTCCTCTTGCTATACTAACGATTCTTCTTGTATCTCAGCTGTACCTCTCTTTGATCTACGCTCTGCTCTACCTACTTTTCTTCGCCGTCCCTATTGTTTTTGGCGAGATCCACGGCTGGCCCATCGGTTCTATCGGACTTGCCTTCATCCCCATCCTCATCGGTATGATGCTCACTTTCGGTACCGTGCTTCCATGGCAAGCGAAGCATTACGCTCGTAAAAACGCAGAGTGCGAAGCGAACGGCACGACTGTCCCTCCCGAAACCCGACTTCCATCAATGATGGTCGGTTCGATCGTCCTTCCTATCGGTTTCTTCATGTAAGTGCACCTGGTACGAAAACGTGTCATTGCGATTTGGCACTGATACGAGACTTGCTTTGGTAGCTTCGCTTGGACATCTTACTCTGACGTTCACTGGATCGCACCTTGTTTCGGTACTGCACTCTTCGGTTTCGCAATGATTGCAATCTACGTTGGAGCCAACTCTGTGAGTCACTTCCCACCTCGTGTTTCACCCTCTCGTATGTTGCTGACATTTGAGCTTGTCTGATGGCAGTATATCGTCGACTCTTTCTCCAACTACGCAGCGTCTGCTATGGCTGCCAAGACTTTCCTCACTCGTCTAGTAGGAGGTGCAATCCCCATGTTCGTTGACAGGCTATATCACTCTCGAATGCAGCCTCGATGGGCATCGTGTCTATTAGCACTCATCGCCACTTGCATGCTACGTGAGTCTCGTCCATCCTCTGTATTCACTTGTTCCAAGTTTACTAATGCGATGGTATTCGAACATAGCCATCCCATTCGTGTTTTATCGCTACGGTTCTCAGATCCGGGCCATGTCAAAGAGATCTGGCGCAGGAACGCCTGCTGGGCACTAGACTTTGGACACTCGTCATAATAATAGACACGTAGACGGCGTAGACACCAGTTTTATAATGCCATAAATGCCCATTTTGCCTCGTTTCGTCAAGTCAGTGTCAAAGAAGCACGATTCCCATTCGAACCTTCGTAGTATGATCTCAGATTCTCTCACTGTAATCTACATGTAGCTAGTAACGGATGCAACATCGATAATAGCAGCGACTCAGAAATCAGCCAGACTGCAAATGC
The DNA here is from genome assembly GCF_008629635.2 of Kwoniella shandongensis. Classification (NCBI taxonomy): domain Eukaryota; kingdom Fungi; phylum Basidiomycota; class Tremellomycetes; order Tremellales; family Cryptococcaceae; genus Kwoniella; species Kwoniella shandongensis. Next base: position 1,382,572 of record NC_089292.1, read on the forward strand.
CCCTCCTTGGGTCGAAAACTAAGCCGACACAAAATCTTGAAATACTTGCCTGCGATGGTCATAGTTCTCTCTAGCGGCATCGTTCGCACTCAGATAGGATCACCCATCGATGATTTACGAGACGCATTTCGGTTCCCATACTTTTACTGCGTGCAAGCAGACACTGATTTGGGTCAGCAACGTCGCTGTCTGTCGATACATACGCTGGAGACTGCCAATTCAGTGATGACTGCCCACCCGCCGCCCAGTAAGTTATGAAGAGATCCCTTTCCTCGTGCCACAATGTATATCTCCGATCTAATCCCCGTCCCCCTTCACTGTATCCTCTCACTGTGATGGTATCGTCCACTGAGAATGACCATATTCAACACATCTTCGTTATAACATACATACATACATACCTACAACAGACTACAGAATATATACGACCCACGATGCCTCTCAAACAAACACCTCAGCCTTACCCACTTATCGATTCGGACCCTCATTTCTCAAGAGTCGTGAGGTACATGCGTCCGTCGGATTATGCGACTTGGGCAGGAGCGACGGCTATTGGACCGGGATTGTTGTATCTCTATGGTGAGTTGGGGTCGCAGTGGGACTACAAAGAAAAAGTAGTGGGACATGGGGGTTGGAGGAATGGAGAGGAGGATACGAGTGGAGTTATGTCTGATGGAACCCACTGGAGGAATTGAGCAAGGGACAGGATGGAATGGGAATGGGATTGGGACATGTGTCGAAGGCAGAGTGAAAAGGATAGCCACAGAAGCCAAGTGCACGGTTACGGTCTGAGGACGAAGGAGCACGCTTCAGGGGGCAGGACGACGAGGAATGGCAGAGCTGAAAGCGCTCAGCCGAGAAGTCATAAGAAAGGGGGAACCACAGAGAGAAGCCAATACAGTCTTGAGGACAACTTGACTGACATACCTTTCCTTTTACTTTCGCAGAACGTGTTGACCCTACCAAGTCGACAAAAGCGAGCATTCGTTCCGCCCTTCGTCTCACTGGTTTCTTAGGTTTCGCAGCTGGTTTCATGCTCGCTTACCAAAATTCTACCTGTGAGTGGGGAGTCTGTTCTACCCAACAAAAGTCCTTGTGACATCTATCCCTCTCGCTTCCATACGCGACTGGTGTGCTACAAGCTGGCCGGAGAACTTGTTAAACAGGACCTGAAGCTGACACTCGCTGGCTCGCTCGCACAGTCCGATTCTGGGGATGGAAACCTAACCAACCTGAAATCGCCAAAGACCAAGCCGAACTTTCCGCCCGAGCAGCTTCTGGACAACCGATCTATGGCGAGACAGAATTGACACCGTATCTGCAAGGTACAGCGGCGAGGAACTCTACTTGGAGTCAATTGAAGTTGCATGCTATCCCTTGGTGAGTTGCATTCTACGTTCTTGGTGTGTAATCATGCGGAATGGGTTTGGAGTGATAGAGACGGAATGAGGGGACTGGAAGGAATGGAAGCAGGTCACAGCGGGAAGTAGAGATATGGAGATCTCTGTCAACTTGCGGTGTACACGAGCGGACAAGGGATGTGTAGCGATATCCGTGAAGGGGGGGAGGTGCTGTTCAGGAAGGGTCCGCTCAGAAACAGTCGACTTCATGAGGTCAAAATATGCCGAAAAGAGGAGATAATTAACATACTCTATCGCGCTCCAGGTTCAACGTCGCCAACCACAACGTCCACGGCGTCGACACCTCAAAATACACCTCTGAAACACCAAAGCAACCCTCATAGGTTGTTCACCGCCTCCCCTCCCTGCACCTTTCCCCTTCCCCCATATCCCATACAATTCATGGTCTTTTCCTTGGCACAGACCAAACCCCTTTCTCTTCGGTCATATATGACATAGCGATGAAGAGACTTTCTCTAGAACCTGATCAGGTTGATGCATATGATACAAGCACCAAACTTCCAAGTCGATGGGACTTGTGGCTGTGACTTCAGAATGAAGAATAAAAGCGAGGAATCGCGAGACATCACACATTCAGTTGGCAGAACAAGCAATAGGTACCCTTGATGCGACTGCGTTGCATTGTGTGTGTGTGTGTGTGTGCAATGATGATTGATAAGGGACTTGGACTAGAACTATGCTTATCCGAATAATATGTGTACAACTCGTCCACTTCGTGCTGTCCCGAAATCTACTCTGCTTGAACAGGTGGACCGGCACTTGTCGGTAAACCTTGGCTCGCAGTGCCTCCTGCACCTGATTCCAATGTCGATCCTCCACCACTCGTTCTAGTATTACCCTTGTTTGTATCGACCGCTATAAAAGGGAGGGATCACCAAATGTCAGTTGATACACATATGGGTATGGGTATGCGCTCAAGGGCAGGGCCGATGCCAACTCACCTTCGGATCGACAGGCGGGACATGAATTTCTTCCTGTGCTCAACCATTGATCGACACATTCTTTGTGATATCCATGTCGGCAATTGAGAATCCTACACTCATCTTCTTCTTCATACTCGCTCAGACAGATCTGTCACCCAAACAAAACGAGAAACTCAGCTTCATTTAACGATTGATGAACTTCACTGTTTTGTATGTTTCGATAGGATAAGAGGACTCGTAACTCACCAAACACCTATCCACACAACTTTCCAACACTTCTTCCTTATCCCTCAACGTTTTCATATCACCACCTCTGACGATTCTCAACCCACTCTTCTCAATCTCCGCTCTCTCTACCGTCGGAGGCTTGGCAGGACCCATCAACTCGCTCACCAAAGCCATCTCCTCATCCGTCAGTGGTCCGCCCGTGACCAAATTTGGTATTGAGAGGATAGGATGCGATCTGGGGTAATTTCCACCTATCACGTAGACTAGATAGGTGTTGAGTGGACCTTGTGGAGGTGGTTGGAAGTGCTCTCGACGAGGGTTCAGTCGATCGAAAAACCTATCTCGTAATGAACGTCGCTCAGAAGTCGAAGTGGACGTCGATGTAGGTGTAGGTGCGAGTGCGGGTGACGGAGGAGGAATGGGGGAAGTTGCAGGCACTGCTGATTCAATTTGAGATTGGTCGACCGCTGTGGAGGAAGGACTTTGGGCTGAAGCTGCAGGAGGAACTTGTCCATCTACGAATGGGAAGCTCGGATGTTGGACAAGATCATCTGTGGTCATATTGGGATCGTGTCGGATCGATCTGACACCGATAAAGATGCAAGGGACCATGGCATTTGCATCTTCTGCAGGGGTAGGATCCGAGTCGAAAGCAGAAACAGGAGGGAAAATATGTGCGCGGAAGAAGTTGAGTCGTCGCGGCACACCATCCGTACCACCTGTGATTTCTGGGGCTTGCCCATTGATTGGACCAGCGTTCTGTCCGGGCTGATAATGGAATGAGGGAACCGCCAGGTTTGAGTCATCGCTCGATGTCGAGTTTGATGGACCAGCTTCAGATCCGTTGGGTTCTGGTCGAGACACCGGTTCGGCAACTTCCTCTTGTGGAATGGATTGCTGTGGGGTCGCTGTCCCTTCGGTGGCTGTCCTGGGGCTGTCTGCATCCGGTGATATGCCCTCAATCGGAGGTGCTGCGAAAGCTCGCACAGCTCCTACTAAATCGCCTTGCAACCCCTCCAAAAACCTCTGGAACTCATCCGAGATATGTGACTCTGTGCTCTCGGCTGCAGTCGGGGTCGGTCCACCAGCTGTACCGGCAGCCGCTGCTGATTGTCTATTGTCCTGCATTACGTTTCTGAGGTAATTTCCAAGAGCGGCCTCAACGGATTGCGGTCCGCGTGGTCGATTCGGTCGTAGTCGGTTGACTATGGTTTCGAGCGTTGACGCAGCAGGAGTGCGAGGAGGAGCAGGTGTAGGGGCTGGCCGATTCGGAGCTAAAAGTGTGCTGGCTGTTGCTGCCGCTGCAACACTGAAGTCAAGGCTTAGCTCCAGCACGAACAATCACAACAAAATCAACTCACGTCAAGAGTCCACCAATCATTCTGGCCTGTGTGTCCAGAGAGGTGGAACTCGATTCCTCAGATTGCTGTTGCTGTTGTGATGGGCCAGTGGAAGCACTACCTTCAGACGATCTGCGAGACCGCGGGGTTTGTGATGATCTACCATTCGATGATTCGCCTTCCGATGGATGTGTATGCGTTTGTGCAAGACCTTGAATGACTAACACTGCACCGGCAGGCACTCTCCTCGCTCTTTCCGCCGTCTCCCTTGCCGCGTTCAACTGCTGCTCCGTCTGTGCCAAGTCCTCTCTTGCTTGTTCTAATCTCTGAGTCAATTCTTCCAACGTGTTCGGCGTAGGCGCGGAATCAGTCTCAGCTTCCGCGGAGCCAGTTGAGGTAGGGAGTGGTTGATTCGGTTGTTCCGAGGCAGTCGAAGGATGTTCACCTGGCGACGAGAAACCGAGCAAAGCTGTCAATCGATCAGACATTGTACGTGTAGGATTGGTCGGTTGGTTCTGATCTGAGAGTGTTGGGAATGATGACGATCTTCGGAAACGATGCATGAGACGTTCGACAGCCGGTGTGGTTGCAGCATTGGAATTTAACCATTCAGGACCGAGGGCTTCACGTATGGTAGATAACGATCGGAGACGATCTTCGATCAAGGGGTCTTCAGAGGGTGATGGGAGATCTGAAGCGAGGGGCGAAGTAAGTGAAGACGCTGGTAGAGGTAGGGAAAGAGAAGGAAGTGTCGGTTGGGGATATGTCAATGGTGAAAGTGAGGTACCATCCATTGGATCATCCTCCTGCACAGGCGATGGCGGTCTCGTTGATATTTGCATTGACGATCCACCCTCCCTTGCCACCATCGGAGTCATACTGGAGCTCGCTGCCGTCGAAATAGGTGTTGGTGTTGTACTTCCACTTTCACTCCCTTCTCCTCGTTTCTGCTTCTTCTCCGATCTCGACATCACGGGCGTATCAGAGATAGTGGAACTACTGCCTTGTCGTACCCGTTTCGTCGCATTGTCGCTGGTCGACCTACCAAACGAGGAGAGCCGCCGAATCGAGCTGAGACGAGACAGCGTACTGGCTGGTCGGGGGATCGGGGCATAGGTGTTGATAGGCGGAGGTCGATTGGATGTATCCGGTGCAGTGGACGAAGGAGTGGAGGAGGGCCGTGACGGCTGAGAGATTGACGACCCCATGATGGAGTGTTGAAGCGCTAGACCGAGTTGGCAACGACTCGGTTGGCGAAGAGTTCAGAGGCGGATAGGCGCAAGCTAAACAGGTGAAGACCGATTGAGGGAAAATAGGGTAGATGCCAATTGTTCTTTGAGGCGAGACAAAGAAAGGTGCGATCTGGTGATTGAGCGGTGACTAAAGCTGTGACCTAAAGGACAGGCAGTAAAGGTGAATTCGGCCTATGCTGATGTGACCGAGACCGAGCAACGAACTATCGAAGGAAGATACTGATGGTGCTGTATGCGTCAGGTATGGTACATATAGCAGTGAGGAACAAGAAACCAAGAAGCAAAGGAGTTGAATGTGATGATGAATCACGACACTGCTAATTCATTCATCCATCTCGGCTAACCAAACGCGTAATACACTGCACCGTGTACCGAGTGGCAATATACATCAATCAATCAATCGTCTGCCTTAGGTATTGCCAGCAGTGCGGTCCGCACCTGATCTTCGGTGCTCATGCATATACAAGTGTTCACTGAATCTGGAGAGAGACCGCTTCAGCTCTACCTCAGTGCAGCAAGGTTTTGTCCTCGTGGATTGATTGATGTTGTAGCACCAGGATCCGGTTTGTCGCGCAGCAATGCCAGAATCCTGGCAGTCATGACGTATACCGGTACTCTAGCTAGCATCTCGGTTCCAACCATCACATAATTGAGACTTCTCCCAGGTCAAGGTCAAAGAGTCTGCAGTTGGACATCATTTTATCGCTCTCATTGGTCGACAGTGGACACTCAGGTTTTGGTGATGGAGCACGGCCCACCAGAGCTTTAGAGCAGAAGTATATTGCCACGGATCCCGCTTCAACAACAAAGATCTCCTTGTCACATCCGCGTTACTTCTGATCACTATATCAAATCGCAACTCAAGATCATACTTGGCGATGCACTTACCACGCACCGACTCGGCAGACGGGGACTCGACGCCGCCATCACCATTTTCGTATTTCTTCCCACTGTTCGTCGTAGTCTTAGCATGTGGAGGATATCTATTTTGGCGAAGAGCAAAGAGACGAGTGGAAAGGGGGATTCCTCTAAAGTGAGCTGGCGAGTCATTGTCATCGTACCACCATTTTTCAAGCTCATATTTCGTCTCCTAGCTTTGCCTCTAGCAGTGCCACTGGTATCCGACTATCGGAGGACGGCGTGAGTTGCATCTCGCACACACACAGCTAGATCACCTTGAGCAGATGCTCACGTTCTCGACCTCACTTCCGCAGCCGCCTACCCATTCCTTCATTTCCAATAACGCTTCTACCGACTCACTTCCCAGCCATGCACTCGACGATCTCCCAATCCTACCTCAACATCAACACCCAGCACTCTCTCAATCTAGTTCAGCCTACACCGACTTGCCCATCTCCAGACTTCCAACCAACTCTGCTCCACCGCTTGCGCCTACTGGAGGGATTCTAGGGAGAGCTCGACGATCTATGAAGACGAGAGGACAGGTTGGGCCTATCGAAGGTGGAGATGAAGATGAAGATGGGGAGAGTAGTGAGAGTGAAGGTGGAGAAGATTTGTTCCAGATTGGAGATGGAGATGCAGACGGGGAAGAGGATGAACCGGACTTAGGACCGTTGGGCAAGAGATGATAGCAATGATATGTAACGACTATGCAACGCTGTGATATATACACGCACACTCTTCTGCACAGTGATTCTTCCTGCTACGGTCCGATCTATAGCCCACTCCAAACATGCCTCATGCATTGATGTTGTGACAAGACCAATTTACTTCTGACTGAACATGGTTAAAGGACGCGCCGGTCAACACCGCACTTTACCTCGCTTCCTTTCCCTCCACGCGTCAAGAACCTTTAATCCGACACATTGACAGAACTGACAGACCGTTCATCTCTTTGCTCATTCACCTTTTGTATTCTGACTAACTGTTTCGTATCGCATAATAATACACCATAATAGTATCTCACTGGCTGGGAGACACCTACACAGACTTCGATTCACACTTCGCCAGAGTACGAGCGGTTGGACGGCAGCTCATACCTTGGCGTGAGCAAGAGACGGCCTCCGGTCCCAATCATAGCCCCGGGCAACTTACATTAAAATACCAGCGACCGTCGCTCTCTATATTCATAGACGCATCCGACACTTGATGCTGCAAGCCAGCGTCTTCTGCCCATCATGTCGCACGCTTTACTGTACGTCTTCACACTCCATGGCTCTCTCGGCCTTCGCTCACATGTTATACCCCTTCATTAGCCTGCGTCTCTTTCTTTCCCCTTACTTTTCAGTCTCCCTCGCCATCTCATACCTCAAGCTATACCCCGACTCAATAGGTATCAGTCATTACCTATGTTGGAGGATGAAGAAGATGCCGCCTGAGGAGGTCGAGTTTTACTGGCCTCAAATATGGTATGTCTAGCGGAGCGGACATGATCAAGAGCGTGTCGTGTCGCTGACATATTTACCGCTGGTTTAGTCATCTCCTTTTGACATATCCCACCGAGTCAAATGCGCTCGAATCGTTCATTCTATCTCGGGCTGAAGAGAGTACACATTCAGCTATGCTGGTGAGCATTCCGGTCGCTGTTCATTTGTCACCTGTGCTAATTCTGGTCATCTCGTTTCAGACGTTCTGGTTCATGCAAGCGGCTTTGAGAGATTTGACCCCTTCTCGACTAACAAGTCCGCGTTCATTTCACATCTGCCAACGGATCCTACACAGATGTCACGAGATCATCTTTGGCGACCCTCCTGAACCTTCACGATCACCATATCGATCCCTTCCCCAATCTCCATCCTCTACTTCCTTGACCACCAACGGCGCTCGGTCGAGAACCCTTCCTTCACGGTTGGCAAGAAAGGTCGGTATGGCCGGAGGAGGAGGAATGAGAGTGAATCCACATATTGGACCTGCGTTAGTGGGAATAGGAGTCATGGTGGCGAGCACACCGGGGATACATGGGTTGGTGGAATTGGCTGGAGATTGGGCGGTCACCCAAGGAAGAAGACCGATTGATGATGCCGATTCTTCACGAGCGATGGTGGAAGCGGATGTTGGCGGTGGAGCGGACGTCTCTACGCCAAGCAGAATCACCGCCGTGAGACAAAAGAGCAACGACGATGATGGCGATGATTCAGAAGGAGATGGGGAAGAAGTTGCTTCTCCACAACCGATGTCGGCAATTCTCAACAGACTATCACCTAAACCGACTAGCCCACTTCAACATCCCGCTTCCATGGTCCATATCCATCATCCGGCTCAGACGGCACCCAGTCTGTACACTCCTCCACATTCACCTTCTCCCAACGCCTCTACACCATCGGCGAACGGACATTCTCCTCGAAAGGGATCAGATCCTTTCGGTCAGCTCACCCCTAATCCTACTCTCAACACTTCTGGCGGACCTAGCAGAAGCAGCACTCCTCCTAACAGACCACAACATCAACACTTTTACTCCGTCCCCGAACTTTCGGTTTCGAGATCTGGAAGCTCCTCAAACAGGTTGTATCCCGGTGATCGACCACCGCCAGCAGAAGTGCTCTTAGCGACATACGATATCGATGCGCAGAGACAGCTATTGCGAAGTCATTATTGTCGAAGCGAGATCAGGTTCCTCTTGTTACTCGAGGACATCAGTAACAGATTACTGGTGATTCCCAAGCTGGCCAGAGTTAGCGCGTTGAGAGCAGAGTTGACCGGGTTGAATCACAACCTTCCTGCAGAGGTAAGTTACCGTGACATGGATTGTGAAAAAGAACGGTAACTGACTTTATTTACAGGTCTGCATGCCATTATGGTGCGCTGCTGATCACGGACACGAGCAAGGAGGAGAAACGTCCACCGGTACACCACTCAGCGCCAGATACGACCGAACTCGAGCACGAACGAAGGGCCATTCACGGGTTGTTCGAATATCGCCAGGAGACTCAGTCGTGCTGAACTCTGCCGAGCGTGCACCGTTCTTGCTGCACGTTGAGATCTTGGAGGGCGACCTGGACTTTGATCCTACCCGACGCGAAAACAGAGAGCTGTTGAAGAAGATCGTTGTACAGGAGGACCTGAAGAAGCGGAAGAAAGATCACGGTGGAGTCGCCGCTCACGACCTCGCGTTTGGTGGACAAGACGGATTCGGATCGGTGATGCCTGCTTCTGTTCCGCCTGAACCAACGAATGAGCCGACTTCTCAACGGCTGGGTCAGGTCGTCAATCCCCGACAGGACTTCAACCCGGATGATATGGAAGAAATGGATCTGGTGGAACAGCTCTACGGTGCAAAGCTGTCAGTTCACGATGTGCTTCCGGACCTGTCGGAATCGATACCACTGCCGGCAGCTCCGAAAAATAAGCAGCTGGACCTAGCAGCCTGGGACAAGGGCTCTCAGGTTCCTTCGAGACGATCCTCATTGGGCGCCGTTCTTGGCTCTCCGCATACTCCACATACCCCAGACATGCTATCGGTCAATCAAGCCTTGCTCACATCTCCTGCCGAGAATGCAGGCCTGGATATCCCCGGTATGAGAACAGCTCCTTCCAGTCCGACGCCCCTCAGCCAATCCATTCTTCCCGCCGACGTCGGCCCCACCGCCCCGAAGCGGTCTCCGATCACACTGGAAGACTACTCCGAACGTATGCGAACAGCAGCAGTGATGCTGGCGCAATTGAACGCTTCGCTCGTTCCTGTTGTCCAAGAAACCCAAAGCACATCTTCATCATGGATACCTGGCACTGGCTGGATAACAGGGTCGAGTAAGGATAAGGGACAGTCCTCTCAATCAGATATGACCAAGGGCGATCAGTCTTCCGCAGCGGGTGGGAAGCTGAAACTAGCAGCTGCGCAAGCGGCAGCGATCAGAGAGAGGATCATGGAGGAGATGATGGCGTTGGAAGAAGAACGAGTGGCAAGAATGACGGATAGACCGGAAGGTGCGGAGCTGGAAGAGGGTCCCAAGGAAGGACAGACGGCTGAGGATGAGGGAATTGTCAGAAGAGAGCTGAACAAGGCGGATCCATCTGGTAAGTTTTGGCCTGAGTCCTTCAAGTTCGGCGGAAGATGAGGGGAGACGGAAATGAAGCTGATGCGAAATGTCCGTTTTAGCCGCCGTATTCCGAGAATCCTGGCTAGCGAAGAAAACGAGAATAAGAGCGTCGTCACCATGGGGTCATCTCGCCAACTGGGATGTGAGTGATACAATTAACTTTCCGACTCATTCGCTGACTGTCTTGCCTTCAGGTCATCTCCGTGATTGTCAAGACTGGTGCGGATCTGCGACAAGAGCAGCTGGCGACGCAGTTAATAGAACGGTTCAGCAGGATCTGGAAGGAGGAGAAGTGCGATTGTTGGGTCAGATTGTGAGTGCTTCTCGTCGATTACTTTGTTTGGAGAGCCCTTGCTGATCATGGATCTGATCGACGTAGCTTCCGAATTCTGATCACTGGGGAGACATCAGGTTTGGTAGAGACTATCACCGATGCGGTGTCTGTGCATTCTATCAAGAAGGGAGAGTATGCCAAGCGGGTTGCAGAGGGCGGCGCCATCGGTCATGTGTCATTGATGGATCACTACGTCAGCGTGAGTATATGGAAAGGTCTCCAAACCCGATCTGCCACCACAAGTATATGCTAATATCTCAGATCTCGTAGACATACGGGAAACCAGATAGTGGACGATATGCTCGAGCGCAACGAAACTTCATTCGTTCGCTCGCCGGATACTCCGTCGTCACCTACCTACTTCAGATCAAAGACCGACACAACGGGAACATCTTGGTGGATCAAGATGGTCATTTGATCCATATCGATTTCGGATTCATGCTCTCCAACTCTCCAGGAAATATGGGATTCGAAGCGGCCCCTTTCAAGATGCCCTTGGAGTATGTGGACATCATGGGAGGTCTGAACAGTCCCGGTTATGCGTACTTCAAGAAGCTGTTCAAGGAAGGGTTTGAAGCTGCGCGAAAGCATTCAGATAGTCTTATCAGTGAGTATTACGCACTTGCGTGGCATGGGAACGGGGCGCTGACTGTTTGAAACCTTTTGCAGCTATCGTCGAGCTCATGCAGAAGGGTATGTCTTTTTGGTCGAACAGCTTCTTGGCCTTGGCCTTCGATTCACGCTGATCACCGTTCACTCCATTAGACTCCAAACTTGACTGTTTCGCACTATTTGGCGAACAAACTTCTCATCATTTCAGAGAACGTTTCCAACTCGGCTTAACGACCCAAGCTGTCGATTCATATCTAGAGAGATTGATAGTCAGTTCGACCGGTAGTAATTATACGAGATTATACGACACGTTCCAGTATTACAGGTAAGTCTGTCTCCATACGTTGTAAAAACAATGGTTTGCTGATCATAACGTGTGTGCGTACAGTCAAGGTGTTTTGTAAACGGACAGGAGGTGTGGACGAGGAGAGGGATGATATCGGATGAAAGGAAGGAAGAGAGGTGACATCATCAATCGGTTTTCGATAGCATATATTTAGCTGTACCACATACAAAAGGATGAAAAGGAAGATCCTGCATGGGTTGTCGGGGCGTGAACCGTCCCGCATGTATGGCTTGTCAACAGGCTTTCGGGTGAATGGCGTATGTCGTCGATGTCACCTCAAGCGAGCTCACTTGTAGATAACACCACGGGTCGGCATGGTGTACGGTTGATTCCTACTCGACATGCCTCTTAGTATGATCTCCACATTTACCTCTGCATGCTTATGGGTGTCTCTCTTCGATCAGACATACGTTCAATTCTCAGCGCTTGCGCTTGCTTGTCGTGTGCATTTGCTGTTCCCTGCTGAGTGCTGTGTGATCTGCATGATCTACATGATTCATTATACTGTCTGACTAGTTTACAATAGGTAGTCAAGCGGCTGGCTGACGCGGGTTCTGGGGCGATGAAAAAGTCTATATGAGGCAAAAAAGGGTAGTATGGATATCTATATAGGATAGAAGTATGCTAAGATGAGATGAAAAGAAGAAGGGTGCCCGGGAACCGTCGCCTCGCCTTTGTCGCGCTTATATACAGTATATGATGAGCCTATTTGAGAAGATCAAATGGCCCAAAAGTCAAATTATAAATCCAAAAGGTGGTCGAATGAAACGACGAAGGTAGCTTAAAAAAAAGTCCTTTTGGCAAACTGTGGGATAACTTAGTTCCTCTCGCAAGAAGTACCGTTCAAACTTCTTGTCCATCCCTTCTTACATGAGAAGACCTCACATTGTCCCTTGGAGCAACCCATCCATCGAGCGCCGGCGATAGCGGTACAGTCGACACCGGTTCCCATGGAGGCACAACCACCACATGATTGGAGGTCGGTCATCGCGTCGAGACATTCGTATGAGCCAGAGTTGGCAGCAGCACCTGGGATAGGACAAGCTGCGAATCCGGAAGGACAGAGAGAAGCATCGACGTTGGCTTCAAGTCCGTAAGGTGTTTCAGGGGAGAAGTTGAGTTGAGATCGTTTAGGCTTTGTAGGGTAACCGCCACCGTGGGTTGGGGAAACACATTTACCGTGCTCGACCTTGGATCCGGGAGGACAACAGACACCGGTGTGGTCGATCTCGACTGTCCACTTGGGACAACAGGTTGTGTGGTAAGGAGTTTCCCCCTTCTTACAGCACAGATCCTTGCCCTCGGTGGACCATTCATGGCTGTAACCGTTCTTGGTGTCACAGATGGTCTCGCACATCTTGGTTTTCGGGTTGTATTCTTTACCGGTAGGACATTTCGGGATACATTTCCCGGTAGATCCATCTTCTTGTTGACCAGAAGGACAACAGACGGTCTTGTAACCGGTCCATCCCTTCTCGTTGGTCTTACAACAGATGTCATTGCTGGTGTAGGTGGGACATTGCATGACAGGGGTACATTTTCCCTGGTCTCGAGAACATCCGACTGTTCCACAACATTTGCCGTTCGAGTAGGTTTGACCACGAGGACAACATCCACCGTTGGTAGAGGTCTTCTTGGGGTCACAGGTCGTTGGGGGACAGGCACCGCTGCTTTGCTTGGAGAGAGATCCACAGGTGTAAGAACCGTAGTTGTCACACACAGGTTGCGAGTTGGGAGGGTAGTAATGGGTAGAACCATGAGTGGAGACCTGATGGAAGGGTGATTATCAGCTACATGTCTTGGCTGCGGCTGATCCATTGCACTCACGTAAGAGGAGATCAAAGATTTGATACCACTGTGGATACCGTTGGTGGAGGCAAACTCATCGACGTCGTCTTTGCAGAGACAACCGAAGTCGTACTTGTATCCGAACCAATCGCCCGCGACCTTGGCACAAGTCTCGTAGGATCCACCCTTGATGCTTGTCACAGCGACAGTTCGAGCACCGAGGGCGTGGCCGGAAGCGGGGGAAGCGACGGCGGCAGAGAGGAGGGAGAGGGCAGGGAGGATGAATGAGGTAGCGAGCATCTTGAATCGACAACGAAAATGAGAGAGAGGCGATCGCAAGAGAATGAGATTGGGTAGAGCTTGCTATTTAGCTAAGCTGTCTTGCTTTGGTGAGAACACAAAGATGAATCGGTTTTGAGAAGATTGTGGGAAGAAAGTCAATCTTGGCAAGTTTTCCCATCATATATGAGCAGATCGTATGTTAGATATCCAAGAACGGCATGAGTATCTCCCACTCTCAGGGGTTGGAAGGATGTCGATAAACGTACTCGGTTGCCTTGTCGTAAAACATGACAGTGGTCCCGAGCGCTAGTCTTCATGTCCCGAGAGGGGGGAGGGGCGAAGGTTTGACACGGATGACAAGGAATAGGGGGTAGTAGCCGAAGGGTCAGTGGCTGAGACGGGTGACATGCAGGCAGGAAGGCAATCCGTTGGGAGTGGAGAGCTTGGCTTCCAGCCCCAGATTACTGATCAAGCATCATTATCGCATGATAACGGGACGAAAGTACACCTTGTTGGAACCCGTAGACTCCCGTGGTCCTGATACGATACCGAAGTGTTAACGACCTCGAGGGAGGTTGACAGGGGGCACGACGACGACCGGCAAGGACGGGCGAGGCTGGTGGAGCCTGGAAGGGCGAGAGGCCAAGGCCCCTACTCCCGGGGGAGATTAGGTGAGCAGCGTCATCTACAACGAGAGCTCAAGAGGTATTTGAAGAGGACGACAGTGAAAGGAAAGGTTTTTGGGGTTCAAACACGTACGAGTGTCCCATTCCCGCTATCCTATTTCGACCATTTTCACCCTATCTAATCCGGTCCCGGTCCGTGTTGTCTAGACTTTGCCTATGTTTATTTCTCAAGCAGTTGTCGTCGTCGTTGTCGGGCCTGATTAGCTTTGACAGTGTCATGTTATGTGAGAAGCATTCCTTGAACAATCAGGAATGTTGTAAAACGGGAAAGGATTCGGGTAGTCTTTCTTTTCTTTTTTTCTCGCATCTCACATCGTTGACTCAGGACAACATTGTGCGGTAGGCCAGGTACTTTGCGTGTGGGCATACTCTCCGTTAGAACTTTGCGTTGCGTTGCTTTGCTTTGCTGCGGTATACGAGTGAGCACGAGTATGGGGTACGATTATGATTATGCATCCCGGTTATTGAGGAACACCTGCGCGGTCACGTCTTTCCCTACCGGACGCAAAAGCAAAACGTTTCGCTCGTCAACTGACCTACGAGTACAAGCTGACAAGGGGGAGAGAAGAGTCACAGTCATCGCTCTCGACGCAACAAACTCTTCCCCTTGCTCTCGATCCCTTGAGATCCTTGAGATAGCGGTGTAGGTGTGAGTAGACCAAGCTCCCCGGGTAGGCAAGAGGTACCCTTTCGAACGTGATTTTTCAAAGATCAAGATCGGTGCCGGTATAGATTATTCTTTTCGCGTATCTTCGCAGAATTATACTGTCAGGGTGTCACACCTGTGTTTGAAAGAAGATAAGCATGATGGGAGAACCCGCTGTCTCGGACCGTAGTGGGGGTGCCTCGCCCGTCAACAAGGGTATATTATTGGGAATCCCCGAGTGAGATGTATCCGTCAAGTATGAAACGAGAAGACGAAATAGTGGGAAGACAGAAGAACTGAAGGAAAGGGATAAGGGGAGAAAGGGAGAGAAACGGGGGGGTTAACGGGGAGTTGACAAATCAATCCCTCCATTTAAACGAAGGAATTTTCAGGGGAGATCACGGGAGTAACTAACTCTTGGAGTGGGATGGGTAGTCGTCGCCCCCCCCTTGCAATGTCTCGGATATACATTCACAGTGGGGCGTTACATTTGGGACAGGCATGGGAACAGAGCCTCGGAGACGCCTCAGATGATCTACGATGCAGCATCCACACGCCACAGTCCCACCTAATGTGTTCTACACAAGCATGCTCAAGGACGCCATGCGACGCCAGAGCTTTAACATGTGGAATCGTTACGTGATAAAGACAAGTACGAAGTACACGTAGTACCGATTATGACAACGGGACTGTGTCGGTGACAAATTGCACCCCCCCCCCTTACCCCTCGTCCCTCTGTCTGCATATACTTTGCAATATTGGCACACTCCCCGTAACCAAGTTTCGATTCGAGTGGCATTTCGACATTCCTTACTATATTGCGGGAATGCTAAGCAAGAGTCGGGAGAGCCCGTTGCGTTACATGTGAGGGGTTGAATGAGACGAGGGGACTTCCTGACAGTGTGCGGCACAGGTATATGTATCGTATGGTACACGATGCGTTGTACAGACGAGTTCGTGATTGTCATCCCCGAAATGATTTCGGACGCAGACAGGACTAAAATCGCTGAACGGGTGTTAGGCCGTGATATCAGGCAGACCAACATTGAAAACCACTATCAGGCTCATCATACTTGGTTGCAACCCGGGTGGAGGTCTGTTCGTCCAAAACATTGGATTTGTCTCACTTCTCACTATGTCCTCGACTAGGATGAACTAACAGATTCAATGTTGCTATCACCCACACTGACCAAATCGGGATGTTCAGCATGTCGTCAGCAGCTCAAACGATTGCTCTCGATGCAATGCAATCCCTACCGAGCGGAGGGAATAGCTGCTCCTGGTCAATCAACGTCAACCAGGTCTATCATATTCGATTCACCGATATATAATCCGCCTTCCTCAACCGCTGTACATGCGCAAGCGCGAGCGCGACAACTCAAATACCATCGAAGAGACATTGAGCGCCGTCATAATGATGACGGAGAAAGGAGGAAGGAGGAACACGATCCGTGGAGTACATGTCATGTCTTTACCGTCTCGTGTGATATTGGAAAAGGTGTTAACAGGTGAATGTTTGGTATGGCAGAACGAATGTCAAGCTCGTCTGAACGGATGTGTATCGTTACAAGACAAAAACATCCTTCGTGTGAGTTTCCATGGAGCACCCTCCACTGTAATGCTCCATCATTATATCTGACTCACCTTATATTAGCATTCCTGATCAATCTTCGTCCTACCCATTTCCCCTCCACCCCGACCTCTTCCTCATCTCTCCAACTTCTCCCAGATCGCGTCGCTTCACCTCTAAGTAGGAAGAAGGGAAAAGGGATGTGGGTATCATGTCATCGCGATGTCATCCAGCAATTGCCTGCGGACAAAGGTGTGTTACCGTTCCTAACGAATAGCAACGATGCAGTTAGTCAGGTCGGGGCCCAAGCTAACATTGACGAAATGTGGTTTCGTTCACCAGGTCCTCATACAGGTCTTCTACGTCAAATTCCGTCGCTCCAAGTCCCAGCAAACCTCGTGGAGATCATACATGCTCAACTTGTCTCGAGGGTAATCTACGAACTTGAGCATTTCGCGAAGAGTATTGGACCCGCTACACCGAGATCGAAATGGCTATCGAGAGAGGCCAGTACATCATCGAGTGAGGTCAGGACTGCAGGTCAATCCGGCTCCTCTGGCTCGATCTTGGTTGAGAAGGAGGCGGATGGAGGAATAAAAGTGGGATCGGCCTGGACGGTCGTCAGAAGGTTGATGGAGGAGGAAGTGGAGGTCTCGAAAGATGATGGTGAAAGTATGGTCATAAAGCCGCAATCGCACGAGAGCGGAGCGAACATCATTGCAATACTGGATATCTCCAACCTGGCACTCGAGAAGCCAGATTCTAGCAGTGAAACGGTCGAAATGAAAAGCGACCATACCATTCCGTCAATACCGCTTGTCTCCATCACTTCCCCGTCTCCAACTACTACGGCGCACCAAATCCCGCTATATACTCTTGCTACGCTATTGCCCGCATCGTCCCACGAACGTATACGCAAAGCAATCACCTCGATCCTGGCGACTGAACGTAATCATGCTCGTCGACTACGATCGTTATCACGGTCGCCTTGCAATGACGACGGTGAAACTACCCCCTCTACTGTCATTACCACGCCAACGTCAAAAGCAGCCTCTCTCAGTACGACGACGGAGAGAGTACATACCAACTTACTTGCCCTTTCTTCTTTTCCCTGCTCGACGATCACATCGACCGATGATCCCGATTATGGTGTTGGTGCCCTCCCATACTTTAGCCGAGGGGAACTAGGTGTTCCGCTCGCTATCGCTCTATGGCGATTGAGATGTTTCCATGGTCAAGGTTGGGAAGCGGTATGACCTTTGTGATCTGCACGCCGATAGGTATAGATGATCAACCATTTTTTTGAGGACTCGAAGGCGGACAGCGACTATGAGCTGTTGTATCGATAGTATAGAATGTATTCTTCTCACATGAACAGAATCGATTGGTCAAACACGATATACATGACTTCTACCTCACGCTACCTCACGCTTCCTTTATACCCCCCAGGCAGATTTCAATTCCCCTTCACTACCGCTTGATGCGACACACATTCATCCAATGCTTTGTTTTGGAAATGATTCGATTCTGATAAAAGGATGTATGAGAAAAAACAGATTGAAGAGATACGATAAATATATACAGATAAAACTACGACCCTTATACACTCATACTCCTCATGACGAATAAGGATTACCTATTCAGGTCAAGTCGTCAGCCATCAAGTCCTGTCGCTTTGCCGGAAGGAAAGGCTTAGCTATCCACTCACAAGCATAGACCACCAACACTGGTGGAGACTTCGTCATATCACTCGTCACGATGACTGGTAAAGTCATCAACTCTCTCACATCCTGAACCTTGTGTCCTCCCTCTGCATTTCTCAGACCCTCGTATTTAGGTGTGACGCGTTGAGCTGACTTGGCATACTGTTTCGAGTTTTTCCCGCCAGTTTCGAAGAGTGCTGTTTCGTCTGCGCTTCGAGATGTAGAATTTCCGATAGAATGACGTTCACCGAGTGATCGGATCTTCAACAAATGAGGGTCGTCGGTCGTCTCGGCCAGGAAGGAGAGGACGTCTTGGTTCGTCCAGTAAAGGCTGTGAGGGAAAGTCATCAGTATGTATACTTGATTTTCCTAGGTCAACCGGCAAACATACGAGAGCACGTCTTTGTGTTCGTCATAGACCACATTCTCCACTGGCATCTTGTCGACGTGCACCCTCTTTTCGATGCCGAACTCAGGCTATCATCCCAAGAACATTCAGCAATCATTACAAATCAGAGCGTCGCTTCGATCCACTCACAATGACAACATCGAATGCCGCATCCAGAACACCGGTGACCTTGGCCTCGCGGACGACGGGTCCATATCGCTCGGTCAGGTCGTAAATGAGCATACAGAGATAAAGGTGGACGGATTGCTCCTCAGCCAGCTTGGCGCTCTCTGCGGGGACAATCATAACTCAGCGTCAAAACGATATCAAGAAAGATGGTTGCGACTCACGCTTCTTCATGTTGCATTGTTGCGCACATTTCGCAACCTGATCTCGATCCATGTGGAACTTGACATCGTTCGGGTTGGCTACGTCATCATCAGCGTGTGTCCGCACAAACAACATTTGCGTGACCCACGACTAGTCAAGCAAGCGTCCAGCATGCGGTGTACCAGAACATCGGCATATCGTCGTATAGGAGACTGCAAGAAACTATCAGCTACTTGTTTCCGCCATCAGGAGCAGACGAGTCTAGCATACCGTGAAGTGAGTGTATAACGGCGTATTCAGAGCCCAGTGCGAGTACTTTGCGATATCCAGCATACCTGTACAGAAGTATCGAGCTCTGCGCAGCCAGAGTCAGCAGTTGTACTGATCCATGATCGAGTCCACGATACTAACCTCTGCATGGACTTCTTCTTGAGCAACTCGAGACAGAGCGCAGCATCGGGGTCTTGAACCTTCTCGAAAGACTTCTGCAATGTGCCTGCGCTAGCCGGGTCCATCTCGAAACCAAGCTTCTGAGCACGTTTGACGAAGCCGTCCTTTAGGTACGATCAGCATGGCTATTTAGCCTTCACAATCAGACCACTTACAAGCCTTCGCTCGATTGGCGCTTCATGTCGACGTAAAATAGATTGTTCTGGGAGTCCATTGGCAATAACTTGCGCGACCGAGGTGTTGGCAAGCAGCATGAACTAAACGTCGTGAGATGAGCACCTTGCACCAATAAAGTGGACATGCAGCTTACTTCTTCGACAAGGGAGTTCGCCTCGGTCCTCCTGAAGGTGTTGCAGTCCACTGGTTTCCCTTCATCATCAAGCTCGAAGGAAACCTTGAGCTTGTTGGCAAGCATAGCTCCAGCCTCGATACGCTTGGTCTTGATCTTGGTTGCGAGGTCCTGCGAAACTGGCGTCAATATCATCCTCGACTAGTTGAATGAAAACAGCACTCACGTGGAGAAGTCTGATGTCCGCCTCGATCTCAGAGACGGGGTATGCATCGGCGACTTTGGTCCTTTCCAAGGATCCGCCGCTCACGACACCTTGGGCATCCGCATAAGACAGTTTGCCGCATGATCTGATGCCGTTGTACGTGAGCGTTTGGTCCCAGATCACGTTTGAGCGCTTCACTCACTTGATGATTGTCCTCGCAAACTTCCTCTCCTTGACATTACCGTCTGTGTCCAATGTGAAGATCGCCGAGAAGGTCAGTCTTTCCACATTCGGAACCAGACTACAGAGCTCCTCAGAGATCTGAGGGGGAAGCATAGGAACCGCTCGCTGAACAAGGTAGACACTGGTCGCACGCTTTCGGGCTTCTCGATCCATCGCAGTGTTCGCTTTCACTGCAGATATGTGGCGTCAGATATGTGTAGCAGACAGTCATGCCAAGGGCGGCATAGCTCACCAAAGTACGACACGTCGGCAATGTGGACGCCAACGGTAATAGTGCCATCCTCATTGCTCTTGACGGATAGGGCATCGTCCAGGTCCTTAGCGGTGGGAGGATCAATGGTGAATACTCGCTCGTTCCTAAGATCTGTTCGGACTTCGTATTCTCGTTCAGGGATACTACATACACGTGTGAGCTTGAACACGACCTTGATTGTCAACACCACCTGTACTTACCTCCAAGGGAGAGGAGGAAGACACTTCATGGTGAGGTCTGTGAACTCCTCCGCGGGGAAATTGCAGTCCTTCAACAAAGCACTGGTCTCCACTTCCTTGTCGCCGATTGGACCAAGCTCTTCCACTAGGGTACCGAAGGGGTGCAAAGACGTACTGTCATCGTTCGTCAGTAACCCATCCTCGACTACAGACTACAATGGAATGACACTCACATGGGCCATCTCTTGATGGTTGCAACGAACAGCTTGTTACCGTAGGCATCTGGATTGTCGATGAAGTCCGAAGGAGCTTGCTCTGTAGGAATAGCGATAAGAGGCACACGTTTGTCCGTAGGTTTGAACCAGACAATTTTGGGTCGAGATTCAGGTTCATCTCTCCTGGCCCTATCGCCCTCTCGCTCCCGTCGCTCGAGTTCCTGCTTCTCCTTGGTAGCGGCGGAAGATGGTCGCAATACACCAAGTTGACCCGAGAACAACTGACCGGGCATTCGCTCGACCTGTAGTAGAATGAGAGTACGTTAGCATTAAAGATAGCTGGGCAATCTGAAGCCTACGAACCACAGCAACAACATGTCCAGCATAGGTTGGCTTTGTCTCATCGTTGACCTCTTCATCATCAAAGAGGGTCAAACCCTGCCCTTCTACCTCCACATCATCCTTCTTCTTCTCCAACTTCTTCGCTGTCGAAGGCTTCAAATCGTAAGCGGCATTCTCCTCCTTCTTTCTCTTCTTCTCTTCCTTGTCCTTCTTCGTTCCCCAAACTTCATCGACATCAAGAAGCTCGACCGCAACGATATCGCCTTCCAAAGCTCTGTTACGATCCTTGGAACCACAGATGTAGATATCTGCCTCGAGCACGTCGGTAGCGACATATGCGTCTGATCGGTTTTTCTTGTTGACTCGGAGAACCCCAACGACGAGCTTACCCGCCTGTAGAAGAGGTGGAAGAGACGCTTGGGGAAGATAAGGCGCGAAAAGCGACTTTCGTTGAGGGCCTTGAGCGGTCTGCTGAAGTTGCATCTGGAACGCTTGTTGCTGTTGCCAAAGAGACTGACCGACTGGAGCCTGAAGCGTAGTCGCAGCAAGCAAGTTAGGTAACATGTTCGGGAAACTGAACGAGGCCATCTTGGTATGACCACCTCCGGCTGCTGCTCGGAATTGAGCGAGAGACTGAAGTTGAGCTTGAGCGGCAGCGAGATCCGCGACCTGCATATTGTTATTGTTGTTGCTGTTGAAACCGCTGATGCTGCCAGATCCCGAGCCCATACGCCAATTGCCGCTCTCCATGCCGGATCGACTGCTAGATCGATGGTGACCGAAGCTACCGCCGTTGGGCACACCATCCTCGGGGATGTCGCCTCCAAGCCCGCCGAACCCGGCGCCTGACCCAGCCGCTTTATTGAACACATTAACACTGTGACGTCTCGAGTGACCAGTT
Source organism: Kwoniella shandongensis (assembly GCF_008629635.2). NCBI lineage: Eukaryota > Fungi > Basidiomycota > Tremellomycetes > Tremellales > Cryptococcaceae > Kwoniella > Kwoniella shandongensis. Next base: position 1,404,496 of record NC_089292.1, read on the forward strand.
GGTACAGGAGGTGGAGGCATCTCTCCAAAGTTTCGCAAAGCTCGAGGTTGATCAGCCTCTTCCACCCGATCGCGAGGTAGTCCTGCAATCTCAGGAGGTGTCGCTGCAGTGGGTAAACTTGACTGAACCCGTCGATGACGCGAGAGGGTCTGCGATGGGGTTTGCTTGGTGTGGAGGGCACTGTTGAGCTGTGTGAGTGGCGATTCGCCTTGGCTGGCGAGATCTTGTTGCATGAGCTCCTTCTGCTTAGCCTGCAGAGCTTCGATCTCCTGCTGGATAGCGAGCTATGAACAGACAGTCAGCACAAAGGTCCATTTTGTCATGAGCATAACACCGGAGCGTACCTGCTGTTGCATGGCCGGGGAGATCTCACTCCCAGTCCTCCTGTGTGCTCTAGCGGCCAAGCCAGCAAGGCCCGTGGCTGCAGCGCCTCCTATACCTTCGCTTCTGTTCACCACGATAGGAGGGGATGCGTTGACTTGGGGCGGTGACATCGAATCACGAGCGGAAGCTCGTTCTGATATGCTCTCTTTCGAAGCGTGTTTGGGCTTGGCACCAAATGTGAACGATGGAGCGAGCTGAGGTCGACCAGTAGGACCCAAAACAGCGTTTCGAGGCTCGGGAGACTCTTCCTCGAAGACCGGTTGGTTCTTCACGGCTTCCGCAGCAGCAGCTTGTGCTCGAAGTTCTTCTTGCTGTTGCAGCAATTGAGCTTGTTGCAATTCGTAGATCTGTTGAGCCTGTGCAAGTTGAGCAGCCTGTTGCTGTTGTTGAGCAAGAGCTCGCTGAGCAGCGAGAGCTTGGAAACGAGGAGCAATGAAGCTTCCCATTTGTTGTTGTTGAGGCTGTACATGCTGCTGTTGTTGAGCTGCTAGCTGAGTCGCAGTGAGTTGCGCTTGGAGGAGCTGGATATACTGGTACTGTTGCTGCTGAGCGGCGAGAAGCTGTTGCTGCTGGAAGGGGAAGTCTTGCTGCGGGGCGTATGACAACGGCGATATGGCTTCGTTATCCGTCTCCTGGTGTACAGCGAGCTGATTTTGGAAGAATCCAGGAACCGTATTAGGGAACATCTGGATAGGAGATGCGTTGAAAGGCGCTGAATTGTTGCCAACCATTGACCCGGAGGATGCTCGACGAGTATTGACGGCGCTGCTGGTCGACGTCGAACGAGGGTGGAGGACGTTCGCCACCGGTGGAATAACGGAAGCAGGCGAGGTCGACAGAGCTGAAGCAGAGGCAATCGGAGAAACAGCAGTGAAAGAAGGAGTAAAGGAGGGGGCGTCCGCCTTGAGCTTCTTGGCACTGTTCAACGATGAAGCCGAATCAGGGATCTTGACAGGTTCCGAAGCAGCGGACTTCGGAGCGGTTCCCGACTGTGGTTGAGAAGCTGCTGAGGACGGTTCCTTTACGCCACTTGTCGACCTAGATCCAGCGGAACTACCGGTCGAAGGTCCAGCTGAGGTAGGGAGTGTCTTGAGATCGGAGATCATCTTTTGAAGATTGGCCAAAGCCCCAGATTGTGCGCTTTTCTGATTGGCGGCATCGACAGCGGCCTGCATGGCAGTACGAGGCGCTGATACGTGGGCATGAAGAGATCGAGGGGCTTCTTCTGTTGCTTGTGCCGCAGCCGTATCGGGCTTGGTATCGGAGTTGCGGGAATCAGATCGTGGAGGAGCGGTAGTTATAGGAGTAGGTCTTCGATTCGAAGCAGAACGTTTCCCACCCTTTTGATTCGTCTTCTGAGCAGCGGTACCGGCGGCGGCTTTGTCCCCATCCACTGGTGATTTGTCCTTCTGCTTCTCCCTTCCTTTACCATTGGTCGCACCAGCACCAGCACCACCATTCTTGCTCTTCTTGGCATTCTGAGCTTGATCTCCACCAGTAGCAGTAGGCGACGCGTCTTTCACTCCAAGACTCACACCACCGCTAATGGTCGTCGTCGGTCCACTCTGCTTCTTCTTATCACCACGTCCACCACCACCGTTCTCCGACGCACTGGCACCGCGTGAAGAAGCGTTGGAATTGCTTCTTGAGATATTGGAAGATGTTCCTCCTCCACCATTACTAGACCTTCCACCGCGTCCACGTGATGATCCGCTTCGATTGGAACCGGCCGAAGAAGGTCGGGAGGGGTTTTGAGGAGGTGCGAGAGTGGAGGAAGGTGGAGGAGGAGTGGATACAGCCGCCGGCGCGACTACGGAGTCGGCCATGCTGCTTTAGGGATCAAAGGGAGACGTCAGCGATGACGATATGCAGAAGAGCTCTGCTGGCTGCGGAAGCGAGAAAGTCAGCTTCGTACAGAGGAAGTAGAGGCAGACTTGTGTACAGAGTAAAGGACGAGATGGTGCGCGACGAGTAGTAATGGGAGATGTGTGGAGAAGGAAGGAGGGTGGTGACGACCATGCGGAGCTTGCATTGACTAACAGGCGTGCGTACAAATGGAGAGCGCATGCATGAGCGGAGAAGTAGCATCTCTGCCCAAACGCTCTCCTCCGAGTCGCTCATTGCAGTCACTCGTCATGACACATCGGAGGAGTCACTTTGTACGCCCCAACCCCGCACGGACGACCTTTAACACCGCCTTATTGTTCTCGATCACCACTTGCACGACCGACTCACCTGTCTTGAGATGCAGTGTATCGTTGTCTGTCGAGGGCTGACAAGTGTGGTTATGCAAAGGAGGGTTTATGAGAGATGAGAGAGAGAGTACACAGCTATGGTCGTTTGAGGTGAGAGGTGATCGATAGGGAAGACAAAGGCTGACACGCTAGACAGAGATGGATGGATGGCCATGACGACAGCGACAAAGCTCAGTATTAACTTAATCGCGAATTGAAACATCCCCTGCGACCTGAATGTGGCACCTCAACTGCACGCGTCGCTTGCCACGTGGAATGACTTGCTTTCCATTTCATCGTGGCAGCGAAGTCCCAAGAAGCGAGATCAAATCACACAATAATACATAGGATCATTCTGTTTTACATGAACAAGCTACATGTGTAGTAGCTTAACAGTCGCACACATACACGTACACGTTCACGACACCAATCATCAATCACATGTCTCATACCTCGTTGTTCGGCCATTATGCCATTCGTCACAAGCCACTTTCCCGTCACACATCGCATCGAGTCAATTAGTCGGGATAAGCTGAAGCAAGCCTCGCATCTATAGGTCGTTGGCACGTTCCTGTTTCTCGGACCACCCATCTGTGGTGCCGGGGGCTCCTCCCGCTGCAGCGTTGACGACTAGACCTAGTCCAGCATCTGGCTGAGGGATGGGAGGAAGTCCCAATCGTTGTCGGAGATCGTTGATCTCTTTCCTTTGAGCGTCGAGCTGAGATCGAAGTCCGTTGATCTCATCTTCGCGACTTCGAAGACTGCCTTCGAGAGTTTGAACATAATCTGCCGGAAGGATCAGTTCAGGAGAACTTGAAAAGACAATCGAGTAACCCACCTTTGCGCTTAGCCCTAAAGCGTCGTGCTCCGATTCTGAGAGCAGGCGAACGTCAGTACCTGAACCAAAACCGGTGTTCATCGGAGAAACAAACTCACCGGTTCCTGACCTGCTTCTTATCGCGCGGGTTCAGAGCCTTGTACTCGTCTTGTGGCATACCCCAAGGCTGCAGCTCATCCCCATCCCTGTGATCCAAATCGCCGCTTCCAGGCAAGTAACGATCATCCCCATCCCAGCTCTCGTTGCTTTGACTAGCGCTAGTGCTCCTTCGCTTTGGTCCTCGAGGGAGGTTGGCTGGTGTTCGACTCACACTCGGGAATGACGAAGAGGAGGTGGACGCCGAAGAAGGGTTCATACCATGACCACCTAAATGAGTAGTGGGTGACATTGGAGAGAGGTGGCGAAGTCCAGGAGAAGAGGAGTATCCGGGAATTCTTGGTGACTCCGAGTAAGAGTGCGGAGGCGGTGCTCGGTGATTAGATCCAAGTTGTTCTGTCAAGCTTATCGGGGAAGTCGAAGGATACTGGTAGTTTGGCGCAGGAGCCGACATGGGCATGTGACCAGCGTATCCGATCCCATGAGGGATCGCATGGTTGGTGTTTGAAGCTGGTAAGCTGGACGAAGAGTGATTGGCAGCACCAGGGTGATAAGCTGAGTAGAAAGTCTGCGAGAAAGGCGGCAGATTGGTGCTGTTATTGCCGTTGTGCGACGTGGTATGTGGCGGTGGAGGGGGCGGAGAGATAAACGTGCCACCGTTGGGTCCGTGAGTGACAGCTCTTCGGTGACTTTGGCTGTGTTCGCCGGATGCTGTCAGATCGGTCGATGTGGTCGGAGATGTCGATAATCGCTCCGTAGACCGTCCAGGATCGGTACTGTAGTAATTATAGAAGTTTTGCGATGGCTGAAGGGATGTCAGGATATGCCGTCCTTCCGGTCGGTTAAGCGAAGAAAGACTCACCCAACTAGGCTCCATCGCGAAGTGCACAGGACCTTGAGACGACAGGTTGGGCAACAGGCTCGGATCTCTTATAGTTCCGTCGTCGCCGAAACGATGCAGAGGTATACTGGGAAATAGAGAGCTCCCTGCGTTCGAAGTAGGATATTGAGAATTGTCGATCGGAGTCTGAGTAGGGGTGGTAGACCTATCAAAGTCAAATTGGGACTGCATGGGACGATTGCAAGATGAGATATGAAGTTGTGTCAGCGGTCACCCCTCGGTGTACTTATATAGCCAATGCGGACGCGGCAGGTAGGAAAGAAAGGAACCAGCGAGCCAACAGAAAGCGAAGTTGTCTTGGAATTAGGTGTATAAACATATCAAGGTTTGGAAGAAAAAGTTTGGCGACTGACAGGGTGGACCATTGAAGGTCTCCGATCACTCGACCTGGTGATGACTAGCGTATTTGAGGTTGACTATGGGTGGCAAGAGGGGCAGTTGTCAAAAATCAAAGGTAAAACTGCGTCCGGAAGGGAGGCGTCTAAGGGGAACGAAGGGGGTTGCCCATGGAGGTGAGACAGGGTCCTGAACGAGGTAAAACGGCGTCTGTCTCTTGGAACAGATAAGAGATAAAAGAAATATGAGGGAAAAGAACGCTAGTCGAGCGGAAGAAACACGTTCCAAACTACGATGTTATATGATGGGAAAAACAAAGCCTAGCGAACGGTAACGACCAGGTGGTCATAAAGAGGATGTGAAAAGACGACGGTGGGTGCAATCAGTGGGAATAAACCTTAATATGGTTATTCGGGGGAGAGTCAATCTGGTAGAGAAGAGTCCAAACTAGTTTGGATTCGATTTGAGTGGCAGCGATGAGTGAGAAGCGGTAGGTGAGTGTAAGAGAAGCCTTTGTCTTCCGACAAGAAGCTCCGTCTCACTAAATACCCCACATCATTTCGAGCCGCCCGTGACAAAGAAGATGAGACAGAGCGGGCGGAAAATATATCTGGGCCGAAACGAGGCGGATCTTTATCCAGCGAAACCCAACAAGACCAAGGCAGGAAGAGGAAACCAGGTCTCCCGATCAAGGAGAGACGGCGAGGATAACGAAAGAACGCTCACCTCGTGTTCGAGGGGAATCAATTTCTCCACGGTCTTCCTTGGATCCGAACGACTGCCTGAGAGCTTAACTATCTTCTAACTGTCAGCGGGAACGGGAATGGTTTATGGTTTATGACTCACGTTCAGATTGGTGTTGTCACTTAGACTTGCTATCAAGTGTAGTCGCAGGCTGGGCACTACGGTCGGACGAAACCCTGATTACCTTGTTTAACGCCAAAGGACTATGAGGACGATGAATTAGATGTCGTAGGTTCTTCGACCCGACCTTTGTTGGCGAGGCAGTGGTCGTAGCGTTGACGGGGTTCGGTCGAGGTGAACGATTTTTGACGCCTATAGGGGAGAAGTCGTTGCGTACGGTCGAGAACAAGACTTGATGTAGTGTGTGATGAGCACGGTTGACAACTAGCGTGGATATCGCTATGGTGAAAATATACGAAAAGAAGAGGTGAGGAGGGCGCGGATTTGTTGTAACGGAATGAGTCAAGTTTGAAGAAAGCGGAAAGAGAGTCGTATATATATTTCGTCGATGACTAATACCTGATACGGGTGACAAGCAGGTGATCGTCAGTATCTGTCGGCTTTTAGATGCGCTGTAGAGCAGCGTTCCGGTCAGTCGGCAGAGGCGGGATGCAAATGCACAGCGCGACGAGGGTGCTAAGTTCGAGATTCCAACAGCTAGTAGCCGTGGTGTAAGGGAAGGGTAAAGGGAAAAAGTAAAGATACTACGTAATGGTCAAAAGATCTGATAGGAACGCATCCAGAACGATATAGGTCGAAACGTAATGGGGGGATAAGGAAGGAAGAAATGAGAGAAAGGTCTCGGAAATGAAACTGGTATAATCCTTGATAAAGTGTCGAATGATGATGTATGAAAAGGGGAAAGGAGGGGGGGGGGAGGGGGGTAGTGCGTGGGATGGCCATTCCAGACGTTTTGAAAACATTGCGGCATGATGAGGGAACAAAGTGGAGGCGAACATGAAAGACGAGCGAGAGCAACGCGAACAGCGAGACGAGCAAGACACACAGAGAGATTTTCCCACACTCAGAAACACAAACCCCATTATGACGAATTAACCCGTTCAATCACACCGTTAAATTCCCTTCCGGCGGGGTCGGGATGGTACAGCACGAACCGCGGAATAGGCAGGAATAGGGAGGCAAGAAACAACAGGTAGCAAGGGGGGGATAACCCCCGCGGATAGGTAGTCTGATAACGGTTACTGGATGTGACGAATGAGCCGCTAACATGCCTACCTGTCCTGAGAACAGGGATAAGGATTGGTCACAGTATCAGAGTAGCAGAGTAGCAGCAGCAGTGACAGACTACTGGATCAGCTGCTCAGGATTAGATTGGACTGGACTGGGATCGGAGAAGAGATACACTCCTCTCCGACACCCACTGACAGTATTCCTCCTCGTCCTCCTCCTGCTCCTCAGGCACCAAGCCCCCCCGTGCAATCTCGCATTTCATCATATTTCCCCTTCAGGGAAAACGATGAAAAAAGACAGCGCCAGGAACGAACAAAGGGGAAAAATCCGCACACGGATGACGCAGGAAATTCCCGGAATGCGCACCCTATCCCCCGCCCCAAAATGTTGGATTAGACATGAGTTGGGGTGTATCTCCGTGTCTGTCACCGTCTGGCCGGATGGTCTAGACGCACAGACAGTCTGATGAGGCGATGACGAGATCTAAGGTAAAAGAATAACAAATTGTGGGAAAAGAGAAGCGAAGAACAAATGAAAATGAGATTTGATTTGATTGGGTTTGATTCCCGCTTGCCCCCGCGGGGGCGTTGAGAAGGGAGACCAAACCCAGGTGAAAAGGAAGAAAAACCAAGGGTCCCTGAAACACCTGCTGACATCACGAGCAGCAGGGACAGCAGGCCACTTTCGGTCGGTCCTCCCCGCCTGACCGAGAAGAGTGAGAAAAAGAGCTTTGTATCACCAACGCCAAGATCAACAAGCCTGAATGTATTGTACCCAGCGGTCCGATTACAACCGAGCAGCAGTGCAAATGCTATATCAGATGAAGCGAAGGAAAAGACAAAGCAGTTCGTGCCCGCTCTCTCTTTTCTCTCACACGCTTACACCGAAGGACCAAAACGGAAAGGCAAGATGGTACAGAGCGCAATGACTGAACGTCACAGGCGGGGTATGGGGCTTTGTGGGAGTTTGAAGAGCATGTGAAAACAATATAAAATCACGAGGAACAAATGAACAATGTAATGAGAAAATAATGAAACGCGGTCCGAATCAAGCCGGAAGCGATGAATCAGGAAGATAGAATATCACAAGTGATCGACCGCAGCAGGGACATAGAGGTAGAAACAAATCATGTTTAATGACCCTCGGCCAGTTAGAGAGCGCGGAAAACGTAACAAAAGTGAAAGAACGCGGAATGAATGAACGGATGAAAGAACAAAAATAGCCGCCAAGGGCAGACAGCACAGCCACAGTTCAATTGATGAACGACGACGACAACGACGAAGCCACTCGCAGCGTGGAAGTACGATGGAGAAGAGACGTAGACTCACTCAATGCCAAGAGATTCCTTGTCGTCCAGACCAAATCCGCTTCGATTGTCTGCGTATGTGTCGATGTACGATGTTACGAATAGCAAAGTGGGCTGGACGGAAAGCGAGATGCGTGTGGATGACAAGGCAGGTGTGGGCGCGTGTGCGTCCGTGATGGCTTGTTGTCGCTTCGACAGCAGGCGTATGAACAGATAGGAGTAGTGATGTACTGGTAGTTTTGGTTGTAAGGGTTGATGTTGTCTGTGGTGTCGTCAAGTAAAATGTTGTATCGTATCGATAAGGGGGACGTGCGACTACAAAGATGATTCGTCACAGCCACCAAATAAAACCAAAACTGCTTCGTATGAGATGCTTGTTTTGGGTATGTATGTGTGTATTTGTAGAAAGAGAAAAAGATGGAGAGGGAGATGCAGGGCAAGCTTTTCCGTCCTGCGTATAAGTACTCCTTTTACACTTTGCTGGATCAGAAGACTCACTAGCCTGTATAACGGAAGGGTGGTTGGAATTATGACATCTCTTCTTCTTTACGGCACAGGAGCACATACAATATGCAGATCCGCGCATGACGGAGATCATGTTATTCCGCTTTAAAAAAAAAGACGAGACACGACAAGACAGACTCGGCTAAGCTGATCTCATCCTGACTATGTAATGCCTGTGTGGTCGCGTCTTCCGGCATGCGAACAGAACAGACCAGACAAACATACAAACAGACAAGGCAGACAGACATGCCTCCTCGATCCCACTCCACCCCACCCCACCGGCCCCTCTCTCACCGTTTACCGCCTATTAACGTTGTTTTAATTACCGACGGAAGTTGTCTATTTTGGTGTTCGGACCCGATGGAAGGAGTGATAGAAGAGGTCAGTCTGTGCGCGCTCCCCATTCTGATAGGCTGTCGCTCGTTATGGTAGTAGTTCGGACGCCGGTAGTACCGATGGTTCAGACCATGCAACATAACGTTACGAGGGGAGTAGAGGCGTATCTATCGCTATGCAAAAGCAGGGAGAAGGGTGGTGTTTCATGTTAATACCAACAAAAACATCATGCTTTACTTTCTCCTCGTGTTCTCCCTTCAAGTCTTCTTTGTGCGTGCTGGGCTCACGACATCATCAAGGGTCACCACATGTTTGCCCCCAATACTCCCCTTGTTCCGTGAGCTTGATATGAGATCGTATGCAGGGTCTATCCTCCTTGCTTCTCCCACGACGCGCACCTGTGCCATGAGCGGCTATGCGGGTTTCAACTCTTACGTGAAGTGCAGATCTCCTGTATTCCCGATCTGTTTACGTTACAATAACCAAACGATCGACTTTGAACCCTTAGATAATCTAGCATACGCTCGGTAAAACCTCCATCTTCAGATATGATAGGCGGGGTTCAGTGGATGCGGTATGTCCGTGCGTCCAAGAGATTCCCACGGAATGACTGTCCACAACTACGACAAAGCAGGGGTATCAGCATCGAAAGACTGGTTGTTCGGCTGTACCGATATACTAGAAAGCATAAAAGGGCCCCATCTGCCAAGTTGAGGTTGGAGTTACGAGGAACGCCCTAGCCCACCTTCGAAAGAAGAATAAGAACTTATTTTGGCTCAGTCTTTCAGGTCCTCCGTAGACGGAGACGATCGAATACTATTCGAGGGGACAAGTGAGCCTGGCTCACGGCCATTGGAATGGGTAGCAAGCTTTCACTTTGTGCATCAGTACCAACAATTGCGGAGAGGGGGAATGGAGCTTGTGATTCTTACCCTGCATCTTTTCGTGTTGAGGCATCGATCGAAGTTTGGGCAAGATACTGTAAATAGATGCACATCCCCATCCACGTCTATGTAGTCTCGTGTCTTGCGCCGGGCATCACAAACATACTGGTTGTTCGTGCTTCGTGCTGCGTTCCTTCTAGTTACAAGGTTACACCATTACCCATTATCTCGTGGTGCACACATCCAGCGGGGGTCCTGAACGGAACATTATTGTTATTTATCCTGATTCCAGAGAACCTTCAGCACGCCCACGCGCATCCTCCGACCCCACACCCTTCAGCCTCAGTGCAGTGCCTTGCAACACTGTATAACCCAAACCCAAAAGGGTCTACTGGCGATCTCGGACGAGATATCACTGGATCTCCGAGACGAGATGAAAAATGATCAAGTCAGGGTAGGTTGGGAAATGGGCGTGAGGCGAAAATGGCGTGCTTTTTCCACAAGTTACAGGATATAGGACACATCCAATGGGGAACAGGGACAGGTACTGATTCCCATGACTAAGACAGTTTGTTCAACGCTTGACAAAAAGGTACCGATCATCAGCATCCGACATCAGATCACATCACAAGAACGAAGGGGGTTTTTGTCTTGAAGAAGGGCTAGTATGTCTAGCGTGTGGGAATCAAAATAGCCCGGAGGGATAAACCTGTGGAGTACGTACAGTACGACTAAAAACATTTATCACGAATCAAGCCCAAAAATAAAAACATCGTCATCGGTTGGGGTCGATGATTCCAGTAACATGAAACCTCTCAGAGTCAGAGAGAGAGAGACAAAGCACAACCTACGTACGTAGCTCACGCCACACTATACCAGCTAGTGTACTGTACCTCGTATTTAGGATTGTAGAACGGGAATGGGAATCGTACCTTACTCTCTGGATGAGTGACTAACGCCGGAATCATGAGTATGAGCGTGCGTGCGTGCGTGCGTGCGTGCGTGCAGGTGTGAAGTGCGTAGGTGTTTTCCAGGTGACGCACAAATAACAACAAAGGACCTCATGTTCATCATTTTCTGCATTTGGTGGGACAGCGATTCCGTTGTTGTAGAGATGTATGATAACTCGTATCGGGTGCAAAACCGACCAAATGCCCACTACTGCCGAGCATGCTGAATACTGGACATAAGTTATCATTCCAGTACAGTACTTCACCGATGAAGATTGATAATCGTTGCCATTCGAATTTACTCTGCCGAACCCCAGACAAGACTCTTCTTTTCCAGCTGGATCCTCTTAGAGCAACACTTCAGTGACTTCACCCTGAATTCGAGGACCGCCTCCAAAGAACGTCGTATACCAAAAGACATAGATCTAGCCGACCGACCGACTGGAAAACGTCGTATCCTCAACTAAATGATCCGGCCAGCCAATGTCTATCCCTGAGAAAGGTGACAGACTCGCTTCGTTTGATGATATAATCTAATGAGTAAAACAAGCGCCTCTATAAGGCGTCATATGACTATAGTACTACTCATCATATTCATAGTTGAGTGCGACGTCCGGGTCAGCCGAGACAGGGAAGATGGACTCACACTGTCGTACTCACGTTCTGGGTATGGCTATGGGAGGTAATGAAAGAAGGGCAAAACGACCCCGGGACTAGCTCGATTTTCTCGAAGTGAGAGTGAGTCACCGTTTCGAGGAGAGGAGGGCTAGTCCAGTTGTCTTCGTGAAGTTGAAGAAATGCCCACCTTGTAGCGCAGAACGCTCTCACCACCATAGCTTTACCCGGTCGAAAGCGAAGGCCGTTTGGACAGCTGTGGTAGTGATGAGCTTTGTCGATGAAAGCTGGTCTCTAAGACAACGTTCGTGTATCCACATGGGGCCTGACCGCTATTCCATACCGCATTCGGCTCCCTGCACAGCTTTAGGCGCAGAATGAGGGCGTCGGCGTTGCAGGATGGTCGGTGACGGGTAGTATCAGCGGTAAGAAACAAGTGATATCGCCTGTTCCGTCTCAAGTGCTGTACCGATACGAGTAATAGATCAAGATGAGCAACTCCATCCTACCCACCAATTATGCACCTATCTTATATATATTTCGACGTGCGGACGTGCTCATTCCGCTCAACGTCGTCAAAACATGCTCTGCAACTCCCTGTGCAGACTACATACCTAATGACAGCGACGTCGTGCATCGCTACTAATGACCGGACACAGTATGACTATGACTATACCTATGACTACTGTTCTTATAATGTCTCGGGACTACAATATTAACTTCACCACCGTACGCCAGAGCCACACGACGCTCTTTGTTATATTCCGAACACTGACAGAAGACGCACTCACATATCAGTGATACGCTTCGTCTGAACCAACTGGTTGTGACTCACGTAGGATGTTCTGCCCACCTTTGCCAACCCGCTTGCCCAAAGACAACCCTCGCCAGAGCATGTTCCTTTGGTCGCTCAACCTCTCCAGAAGCCGGCGGTAAAGAACCCACTGGAAAGTTGGAATGATCCTCCTCTATCTTCGGCACAGGCTGACCTACAGCGCTATCCCGCTCCCCCGCTCGCATATCAGTCACAGCGTTCTCGGTATCTCCCGCCTCGCGAGGGTTCTTGCTGTATTCCTTCAAGACAGAATGATCGCCCCCGAAGCCGTACAATCTCAGATCCCTCGTCTCGTCAACTACGAAAGCTACTTCGTTCCGTAGACGCTGGACTTGCTGGAACATCGAAAGGAGCATCCAGAGCAGGAGCAGGTTCACAAATGTCGAAAAGGAGAAAGGGTTCCAAGCTCGCTTGCCAAAATTTCTGGTCCCAGTCGCCGACGAGGTGGATGGGCCAGGAGAGGGAACGGATATATATGGCGGTGTGAGGGAAGAAATTGCAAGGTCGTAAGTGAATTTGACGGCAGAGTCGGCAGTCGAAGTCAGGTTGGTATCAAGTCCGTTCTTGACGAACGCTACATTAGTTGTCAGTTCTGCTTCGTAGAATGCGGCTGATGAGTAGACTGACCTTCCCAGCCATCACCATACAACTCTACATGCGCGACTCCGCTTCCTTCCTCGAAAGTTGGCAACCCGATCTTCTGCTCTTCGACATGCATCTCCAGAATGACTTCCACTACACCACCTTTCTTCCCTTCCCTCTTCCCCACCCTCACTTCTACTCTGCCTCCACCCCAGTCATGCGCATGACGCGCAATGGGCACTCCACCCAATGTAGCTTTCGATATCCTCACTTCTGTACCTGGCTCGCTATGGATAGTGAAGCCCGCTTCGTCCCCTCGACCTGGCAATGAGAATTGAGTCAACATCGTGACAGCTCCCCAGACATTTCGCCGTAGTTTAATCTTGACATCGCCCTTGATCGGGCTGGTTGATTGAGATAAAGGTCTCCCTTGTGAATCCATCCACCTAAACGTTCCACCCTGTGTGATGTCGATTGTGCGTCGTTCTGACGAGCTGGTGCTACCATTGTGATGTAGGGCCAAGGAACACTGCACATGGCATTGTTTCGGACCAGAGTCACCGACAGTGATGAAAGGGATTTCAATGGGTAACGCAGGGCTGACGAGTGTAAGCGGTGACAGAGGAACGAGTGTCCCTTGAAGCGAGCATGAAGGTTCCGTTGTCTCATCGAATGCCAACTCGAAGGATTTCGCCGGTCTCGGTTGGGCTAATTCCACACTTGGCGTCCTGTCGAGCTTTGATGGGCCCGTGATTGGCGATCGCCTCGAATCGTGAACTGGAGTGAGGGGTCTTGGAGCAGGTGTCGCCTGTTCCATGCTGCCCATCTCGAAGGAGTAGTCCTCAACCTTCATATCTAAAGGCGCGGGGAAAGTCTGACGCATTAGACTAGCGGAAGATTGGGAGGAAGCGGGAGTCGGTAGGTATGCCGATCCGGTGTTGCTTCCGGGTAAAACATGCCTGCTTCGCTTTGCTCGGACTGTAGCGAACGAGTCATCATGGTCCGAACCATCGATCGTGCTGTCAGGATCCAGCATTGTCTGGTGAGAATCGCTCGAGCTCCACCAGTCGCTGTCAATAGATCGCCAAGACGTGAGACCATCTCCGTCGATACTGAGATTCGACCATCCCCAGCCGTCTGGTACATCGATTTCGAGGGGTACGCTACCAGCGTTGTCTCGCAGATTGGCGGCATATCGTATTTGGATTGCAGGACGTCGACTGTCCCAAACCGGAGTAACCTGTAATGACGGAAGATCGAAATCATCGGCCGGACTGAATGACCATTCCAATCGCAGCACATCGGTGCTAATAGGTCAAGTGTTAGTGACGTGCTCCGGGTGTGATATTTGCTACACAAAGCTGTGATCACCTTTGAAATATTCCTTCAAGCCAGCTTCCTCCATCATCACTTTCCTCGCTCTCGCTATCCACACCCTCTCCCTCGCTCTCTTCACTGGGTATATCATCTGGACCTAGGTCCTCTCCATCTTCCCAGCCCTCCTCGGCGCCCACGGCACCAACCGCTTTAGCTTTGCCTTTACCGCTGGAACGCGAATGCCGACGAGCTTGCGACGGGAGAGAAGTTGAAAAGGCCGTAGGAGGGAGAGACAACATCTTGGGCTCGGTCAAGATTTTGATCTCGCTCGATGACGCAGAAGAGGAGGGCGGTGGGAGAATTTGGAAACGAACGACATTGTCCAGACACCTCGGGAGCGGCAGAAGGACCTGATACAGAGCGCAACGGGTATTACTCAGCATGTCGTTGCGCGCACAAGTCAGTAATAGGCAGTCTGATGACGACCTACCTTTGAGATATCATCTTCGCTGCCTTTCGCGATCGGCATTTCGAAATCCATCATGATCAACCATTCCTTTCTTCCTCCACCTCCACTTCCACTCCCACTCCCGCTCGATCGGCCACCACCTTTCCGTCCAGCGACGACAGGATCCACCACGACGTACACTTTCCCAGTCGTGCTAGAGACATCGATATATGGTTTACCGCCCAAGGCAGTCGGTGATGAGGGTGGATATGATGTTGGAGCGGGGAGTGAAAGAAGAGTAGAGGCGATACGGAGTGGACCGAAGCGGGAAGATGGCAGAGGCAAAGGCAAAGGGTGGATTGCGGGCTGTGAGACGAGTTTCGGCGGAGTTGCTATGGTTGTAGATCAGAATCAGTTAGGATGGTACACATGATAAGATGACTGTAATACTGTAGATGACTTACAATTGAACAAAGCCCAACGAGCACCCGTCCGTCCTTCGTTATCCTTGGGTAGTGATATCTACGTTGAGACACAAGATGGATGTTATCAGCAATGTTCATCATTCTGGTAGGCACAAAGATTCACCTTCAAGCATAGCAATCCCCTGACAAGGTCGTCGGACGCTGTAGCTTGGACACCTAGCTTGTTGATGACCAAGCCAGAGGGAGCCATCGTCCTTTATCCTATATCAAAGCGGTCGAGGGAGATGTGCGGAATTGATAGGATGCTTTCGCTGCAGCCGTGGTCGACAGTCAAGTCTGCAGTGTGCTAAAACGAATGTGTACCACAGGCGCTACTGCTTCGTTACTGAGATGTAAGATGCGTGATGTTGGATGAAGAAAGGAAGGAAGGAAGAGGAGCAACAATTGAACATGAGATATCGATAACAATTGTCCACCTCAACTTCCATTCATCAACTCTCACTCCCAGGCACGGACAGAAACGCGACGTGATTCTGTTCGCCACGTGGAGCGTCAACAAACCCGGTAGGTATACTGAGGACGGGCTGATCGTCCCAGCCTAGAGAGATAGCTCACGGCGTGCGTTCTGACTAAGTATGCATAGAAGAGCGGTGTTCGCATCACAGCCCTCACTGAGAAACGTGTACGTACATCCATGTATACTAGTCATGTTGCCCCAGAATGGACTTCCTATCGTTCACCTCGACCACTGAAAATGTTGACAGAGCCCGAATGACCGGTTAAAGTTCACCTGAACTATCCGGCTAATTACAGTGAACCCCCAGTCATCCAGAGGCTATCGCTATCGACAATTCACCTATCACCCATTCATCTTTGCTCGTTGGAACCTCATATATCCACGTATCGTGCTCGACACGATGCCTGTACCTACACAAGAACAACAAGATCTATTCCAGCTAATCTGTAATCATGCGGGCTTCGCCCCCTCCTTGGCTGATAACGTGAGGATATACGAGGTGGACGAGATCCCTCCTGAAGATGAGAGGGGTTGGAGGCAGATAGATGGGTGGAAGGTATCTTTTGAAGGTACGGTCGGGGATGGTGAGTGATGCGCTTCGTCTGGCTTTGGTCGATGATTCATCGTACACGGCAATGAAGGGGAGCTGGAACGACCGATTGTGGAGTCACTGGCAAGAAGATGGCTGACAGCAATCTTTCGTTCAACAGACTGGACAAATCCTCTAGGAAACATGCATGGTGCAGCGTACGCCTGGGTCCTAGATAGGTATGTGCAGTACCATCCTCGATATATTCAAGTATCATGACGACTTAGCTTCTCGACCATGACCCCTTCCCCTTCCAGTATCATAAAATTCGCAGTGCTAATGCCCTTGACTACAGCTGCACATCCGCCGCTCTCGTGGCCACCCACACTCCCACATTCTGGGGTCTACCAATGTTGTCAGGTATATCCCTAAATATGGAACTACAATACTTAAATCCAGCGCCAAAAGGTACTAAACTCCTGATAGATGTGGAGATCGTTAAATGTACTTCGAAATTGGCTAATCTCCGTTGCGATGTGAGTCCAATTCACCATCTTCCTATCTCAGTTAGTATTGCAGTCCTGATACCTCTGACACTGGTCTGATAGGTTAAAGATATGAAAACGGGAAAGATCTATGCGACTGGAACACAGATCAAGTACTGGAAAGCGATGGCGACCGCCAAGTTGTAAAGTGATAGACGATCTTTGTAGAACATTATACATCCGGAAGGACAGGGTGCGGCACTCTGCATCCATAGTAGATGTAGTATAAGGTATCACTCGCTCTCACTGGTGACTGAAGTGCAACCCCGCTTGTAGGCCATCTACTCGCCGTCCGCAGCAAACACTAACCCTCTTCTTCTCTTCTCCTCCTCTTCCTCTTCCAATCTCCTCTCCGCTTCTCGTTCTTCTCTCGTATATTGTCGCATGTCCACTTCCTCTGCTCCTTCCTCGTACAATCCTTCGTCCGACGTGGCGAGGGTTTGAGAGGTTTCGAAAAGTTGTCGTCCTGTGAGAAGCCAACAAGGTCAGCTTTGAGATGCCTGACGACAAGATCCGAGGCGTACGACAGAGTCATAGTGCAGGCGCAAGTCGTCGCAGCGAATCGCTATCCGCCGAAGGTCTTGACCTTGTTCGTACACAACCACTCACCACTCAACCTATCTCTTCTTCGCTTCCATTCCTCTCTCTCCTTTGCCAACATCGTCCTCACCCTCTCTTCTTCTTCCTTCTCCCGTCTCACTTTCAACTCCGCCATGAACCCCTTTCGCCATTTGTTAAAGGCATCAGGTGTGAGTGGTGTCCCTCGAGTACGTGCTGCTTCAGCCTACAAAAGAGTGAAAAGAATCAGCGATCTGCATACATTGCCTCCTTGTATACATTGTCGAGCAACTTCACTCCTCAACAGTGTGACGGGAAATCTGACGCTCACCTCTTCGTATGCTCGTGTACGTCGATCATCTTCCTCCTTCTCCTTTCTTATTCGTTCAGAAATGGTGACGCCCAAAGCTTCTTTCGCAGCGGAAGCGATCGTGAAAGTCATAGCCATTCCCAGTGATTCTTCGGCCTGGAAAAGAGCCAAAAGCAAAGTCGTTAGTCCCATCTGCAGAAGCAGCTAGAGAGACCAAAAGGTGCTTTTGTTGCTTAAGGAGGAGAGATAAACTTACCACTGCTCGTAATTGCTCCAAGATCTGTTCCTCTTCTCCCTCTTTCAGCTCCCCATTTGGGCCGCTTTCCCCACCATCTTCGTCATCCTCGTCCTCGTCGTCTTCTATCTCTTCGAGACTGAGGTCGGGGATGGTGTCGGGGTATGTGGGTGGGTATGAAACGACCAGGTTTAGTCGTACTACGTGTTGTGAGAACACAGTAATCAGCATATTTCAGGTGACTTATTGTATGCTGCACCAGGTTGCACTTGTAGGCAGATTAGATAATGGAAAGGACCACTCACATGGATGAGAGGATGATGGCTCATCAGGCTCAATCCGTATTTGTAGCGAAGTATCATCCAACTCTGCAACGAGCACAGTCAGTCAAAGCTCGAGTGAATCTCCAAACGAGGCGACAAGCAACAGCTACGACTCGTATCGCATGGTAGGAATATACCCACTTTCAAGCTCGTCTGGGAAGATAGATTCAAGCACCTGCAACTTCCGTCAGCCTTGATAATAAAATGGGTATAAGAACGCTGAACACTTACCTCGAACTCTTCTTCCAAAATAGCCTGGTAGTCTGTACAGGAGTGACAAGCAGTTCAGCTCGTGCTATTTACAGAGACTATGTCGGCCAGCATCGACTCACCTGACATTGTCGGCAAAGATCCTCGCTTGTTGTTCGCGTCTTGTCTGCTAGCTATTGATGCTATGTTCTGTATGCTTCACCCCGTCTGATTACTCGTTCTCGTCGCTGTCTGCTTCATCATTGAAAGCACAGATTATGGTCACGTGAGTCCTGAGGGGAGCATGACGTGGTATTAGCTTGCCAATCAGCTGCTTTGTGATAAGAGTGATGCCGACGTTAGTGCTGATCTTTTGCCACCCAGACCGGAATTCAAGACGTCATGACTCACCTCCTGCTTCAACTCCAGTTATTTCAACAACAACCCCATCGTCTCGAATCTATCCTCCCATACGAAAGCCCTGGCTTCATGTCGACCCCTCCAAACACTGCTCCTTCTGCACCTGCAGGAGGACTCACCGCCTCTCAAGCCCGGCTTGCTGCGCTCAATAGACTGAAAGCCAAAAACAAGCTAACAGCTGCTCCTCCCCCATCTACTTCGAATAACAATGCGGGCAGTTCTCGAAACGGCGCTTCATCATCATCAGCAGCGCCATACGTGCACAAGGCATCGGCGGTACCGTCAAGTGCGAGGAATATGGTACAGCAACAAGCTGAGAAGGAGAGTCAGGCACCATTGAGACGTGATCCAGGATTGGTAAGTCGTCTACACTTTCTCTAGCCCTTGCTTCTCAGCAAGTTGTGTCTGTTGTGTGATGTTCCCAAGAGTGGAATGTGCTATGTATGGAGAGGAGGTACAGGTCGCTGATAAGATTTGTCTCGTGTGTCTGATTAGGGCAAATATTTCGAATACGATCTCAGTAAACTACACAATTCTCGAGGAGGTTTCTTGACGGAAGATGACCTTGAAGGTGATCGGATAAAGAGCGTAGTAGAACTAGCTAGAGAGAAGGAACGAGAGAAAAAGTTGATGAGGGAGGGCGAAGAACCAGGTGAGTCGAAAGAGAAAGAAGGCTGTGGCGTTGAAAGTTATCTAGTCGAGATGTGGTTGCTAATGTTTATCTGTTCAGCAATTGTACCTAATCAGTCGCCAAAATGTAGAGAATGCGGAACGCTGGAGATCAACCATCAATTCTTGAAGGTATGTATATCGACCTTTATGCTTGAGTAGCGCAGCCGAGCTGACACGATCTTTTCACAAGGTGTTTGACGTGCGAGTGTGCAAGAGCTGCGAGAAGAAGTTTCCCGAGAAATACTCCTTGTTGACGAAGACGGAATGCAAGGAGGTGAGTCGGGTCACGAGTCTCGCTTCAAGCACATGTTCTACTGGGAATGCTAATGATCGTTCTTTACTTCGCAGGACTACCTTTTGACTGATCCGGAACTGAAAGACGAGGATCTGTTACCCCATTTGTTACGGCCAAATCCACACGCTTCGACATATAGCAATATGATGTTGTTCCTACGAGAACAAGTGGAAAAGGTGGCATGGGACAAATGGGAGGGTGAGGAAGGATTGGATGCAGAGTGGAAACGAAGAGAAGAGTTCAAGAAGCGAAAGAGAGAGGAGAAATTTGAGCAGGGACTGAGAGAGTGAGTGGCGCAACGCGCAAAGACGATGCCAGTCGATTCTGTGTTTGTGTATGCTAATGTCTAGTATGATCTAGCCTAAGGAAGCGAACTCGAAATAATCTGTATCAAAGAAGACAAGAAGCGGAACATGTGCATCAATTCGAAGATGTGGAAGAAATCTTGGATGAGGAAGGGGATAGGAGTGTATTGCAGAGATGTTTTGGTTGTGGTGCGGAACAACAGATCGAGGTGTTGTAGTTGGATCTCAGTATAGCATAGATGACATGTTGTACAATCACATTATCATAGCATGGCATAGGCATCTCTAGTTACATCTCACACATTCACACACAGGTCTATCTGCAGGTTTGGTCTGCCCTGGATGATACCGCATGGTGCACGATGCAAATAAATAATCACGCTGTTGTGATCGGATATGACCGCCGCCCACGCCAATTTAGACGATGTAAACCCTATAATATTGCAAAGGCGCCATATGGTGAAAGTGAAATACAGTACATCGACTTCGTTCTTCGGCCGCCTATTATCTCTCAGACATTGTTCGACCAGTACTAGCATCTTTGCTTGACTCACGAGCAGTGCGGTGGAAGATTGTGATAGCATAACGACAAGTGGTCGATATCTCTCAACTGGAGCGACCCAAAACGTAAGGACCGATTGACATCTTCCACATCTCGGCAAATTATTAAATTCATCGGACAACAATAATCGACATTCTTTTATCTTCATCCTCAACACCTTCACTAGCGTAGCATAGCAAAGTACACAGACGGCTCTCGATTCAGACTCCCTGCTAAGCTGCAACAGCGAAAGCTACCGTCTCTCTCGTCTTCCACGATGAGTTCTAGCTCTCCGATGGGAGTGGGTCTCATATCCACTTTTCTAGTGGAGACGACGTCGAAATGGTCTTGTGAGAGAGTATGGGATGGAGTTGATTTCACACCTTGCTTTAAAGAGAGGTGAGTGTCGCGGTCTTTCGACTTGGGTTGCTCGAATCTGCGTCGTGCTACACATCGAAGAAACTGACTCAGACCTGTATCAGATACATGCAAAATTATCCTTTACTCCTTGTCGCTCTCTCCCTCATCATTATCTTAATTTCCACTCTCCACTCGTACCTCTCGAAATCGTCAGCTAAAGGTTTGGTAACACCCGAAACTCTCATCTCACCTTCCGAACCTTCTGATCTCGCCAAACTCGAATCGGACGTCATAGTCGATGCAGTAGCTTCCAACTTGCTCCCCCCTCAACCGGCAACATCGACCGCTAAAGTCGGCGAGAAACTAGCAGATGGCGAAGCAGAGGAAGTGATTGTTACGTGGAAGAAAGATCAAGGAGGTGCTGTGAAAAAGTGGAGACATGTGAAGCTTTGGGTAGGATTACTGGGAGGTTTGGCATGGCTCGGGTTAGAGATTGCAAAAGCCGTCAAGGAAGGTTCTTGGAAAGATGTCATCTTCCCGGTGAGTCCAAGTCAGGATGACTAGATCTAGTAGTACTATGGACGTGGCTTAAGCTAACCGCTTTGATCTGTGTTAGGCTTGGCTCACCCTCCTGGCTGCATCACCCGATGCCCCTGTCACACCACTTTTGACGGCCCACATCATCCCCGCCCTTCTACTCTTCCGATCAGCCATCATCCTGCCTCACACTTCTGGACTTCAGATCGCCTCCTCAGTATATGAGATCGTATACTGGATTGCGTTGATTAGCATACCATACTACGAGACGCTCGATCGACTTTTGATTGGTGGACATTCGAGAGGGGGTGGAAGTTCAGGCAGCTATGGGGAAAAGCTACCGAAGCATTACGAAGAACCTGCCTGTAAGTGGTGATAAGAATCTGTATCAGCTACTGGTAGTACGGTTCAGCTCATTCGTTACTCTCGCAGCCCCCTTTGCGAGGGCCACTTACGCTTTCCTGCTTCCGTTTTTGATCAAGCACTATTTCACACCCGTCACCCTCAAGGATATCCCTGCGATCAGAGAGGACGACTCCGCCGCGAGCTCCACCGGCGAGTTCAGGGCGTTCCAAGCAAAGAAAGACGCGGCGTATCTGAAGAAACACAATCAAAGGCGGAACAAGAACCTAGGTTTGGATTTGTTGAGGCACTTTGCACCCGAGATTGCTACTCAGTCGGTAAGACTATTATTCCTACATTGACAATGACTTGTTCTAACTGCCATGCATTTCCAGGCTTGGGCAGTTCTGTTCATCTGTTTACAATATCTCCCTCCAACCGGACTCCGTCTGCTCTTGCAGTACGTCAATGATCGAGAAACTTCCGAGCAACCCGTCCATGTCGCCGTCCTTTACGTCGGTATGATGGTGGTCGGCCAATGTGTCGGAGTGGTGGCTATGGGTCAATCACTCTACCTGGGTCGACGAGTCTGCATCAAGCTTCGAGCTATCATTATCTCACAAGTATTCGCGAAAGCTCTACGACGAAGAGACCTTTCCGGCCAGGTCAAGAAAACAGTCGTTGACAAGAATGGGAAGACGGTCGAAGCGGCGGACGCGACAGCAAGTGAAGGCAAGATCGCCAACTTGGTCTCGGTCGACGCTTTCACGGTCGCAGAGATCTGCGCCTACATCTATTACCTTGTCTCATGTCCATTCGCAATCATTGTCAACTCGCTGCTTCTCTACAGCACCCTCGGAACAGCTGCCTTTGCTGGTATCGCCGTTCTGATCCTTCTCATGCCATTGCAGGGTGTCATCGGTCGACTCTACACCATCACACAAAAACGATTCATGTCGGCAACGGATGCCAGACTGGAAAGTATCACCGAGGTCATCGCGCATATCAAGCTTATCAAGTTTAACGCTTGGGAGGGCAAGTTCCTCGACCGAATGGGCGACACGAGATCCCACGAGTTATATGTCCTTGCTCAACGATTCGCGGTGTCCACCTTGTTCCAGGTCTTCTTCTACGCGGCCCCTGTCTTGGTCACCGGTGTAGCCTTCGGTGTTCATAGCATTGTCCTTCATCAGCCTTTGACAGCGGACCGAGCTTTCGCCTCTCTGATCCTCTTCAACATGCTCAAAGACCCTCTCGCTCTTTTCCAGGATACTCTCACTCGACTTCTTCAGGCTTACACATCTTGTTCGCGTATCCAATCGTACCTTGACGAACCGGATACTTTGAAATATCGACAACTTTCGAGACCTGGTCCAAACGATCCGAGCATTGGATTCAAAGGTGCTTATCTTGGATATTCGTTCCCGGAGGAATCACATGCAGACGAAGGTGATCCGTTCGGTTTGGGCGAGCTCAACTTGTCATTCCCCGTTGGCGATCTGAGTATCATCTGCGGGCCTGTCGGATCCGGTAAGACAACACTTGTTCTTGGACTCCTCGGCGAGACGATCCTCCTTCGAGGCAAGATCTTTATGCCGGACGACCATGCCAACCGAGACATCTGTCCCATCGATCCCTCCACTGGCTTATCCGATACAGTGGCATACTGCGCTCAAACTCCATGGCTCATTGGAGCCTCGATCAAGGAGAACATCGTATTTGGCTCAGACTGGGATCAAACGCGATATGACAAAGTGGTCGATGCTTGTGCTTTGCGACGGGACTTTGAGATCTTCGAACTTGGTGACGACACGGAAGTGGGAGAAAAGGGTACGACTTGTTCCGGAGGTCAGAAAGCTAGAATCGCCCTCGCTCGAGCTTTTTACTCACCTGCAAAGACCATCGTCCTCGACGATGTGCTTTCGGCTGTCGACGCCCAAACTGCGAGACATATCTATGATCACGTCTTGCAAGGTCCGTTGACCAAGGGTCGAACAGTAATCATGGTAACGCATCAAGTCAACCTTGTCGCCCCCGCTGCGGGATACATTGTCATGCTTGACAACGGAAGAGTGACAGCTTCGGGCAGTCCCGCAGAGCTCTCTTCGTCTGGTAACTTGGAACTGACTGAAGAAGACAATTCGGGCAGTACGACAGCTTCGACTTCGACCACACTTACCCCTACAGGCGACAACATCGAATCTCAACTGGACGGCGACGAAAGCGAAGCGCTAGAAGCTCAAAAGAAGATTGATGCGGACAAGGCGGCCAAAACGACCGAAGAAGCGAAACTTGCCAAACAACTTGTTGCGGCCGAAACTTCAGGACAAGGTACTGTCGGAATCGCGACGTATCTCCTCTATCTCAAATCTATGGGCGGTCTGTTCTTCTGGATCGCTATAATCTCGGCCTTCTTTGGTTCACACACTCTACAAGTCGTCAACAACGCTTGGATTAAAGAATGGGCGAACTCCAATGGCAATTCAGCATCATCTATCGTAGAAACCGCCAGACATGCGGTGTATGTCGACTCAAGGGCTGGACATTCGACCATGTACTATATCGGCATATATTGGGGTCTCTCGGCCGTCTATATCCTTGCTGTTGCTGCGCGTGTTGGTATCACCTTTGTGGGAGCCTTGACCGCTAGTAAGAGCTTGTATAAGAAATTGTTGAAGAGGATCTTGGGTGCAAAGATGAGGTTCTTCGATTCGACACCTTCGTAAGTCTCTTTTCTTGTCTCGCTTCTTGCTTCACACCCTCGTCGTTTGGGAACACACGATCTGGATTGCCACTTTTGAGAAGCATTTACTAATTCTGTCCAATCGCTCAGTGGCCGTATCATGAATCGACTCAGCAAAGACATGTCTTCGATTGACCAAGAGACCGGAGAAAGTGAGTACCACGGGAATATCGATTGTGCATCGCTGACGTTGAATTGCAGTATTGATGTACTTTGTCAACAACTGTCTTGCGGCTGCTGCGGTACTGGTAGTCATCTCAATCGCAACACCTCGTGAGTCGGCACTACGTTTGTTGAACATTAGACGTAGTCGGTGCTGATCGTTTTTGATTCGGCAGCCTTCCTGCTCGCTGTGGTTGTCATTGTTCTCCTTTACTGGATTGTCGGAACGTTATATGTGACGACTAACCGAGAGATTAAGCGTATCGACGTGAGTAACCCTTATTGGGATCGCTGAATGTCGCGGAGGTCATCAAGTGTAAACGTGCTGATGTTTGTCACTCAATCCAACAGAGCGTTACACGATCACCTATCTTCATCAGCTTCTCCGAGGTTCTCGTGGGCATGTCAACCATCAGATCGTATGGTGACAGTGCAAGATTCATGCGAAAGCTGTTCCACGAGTTGGACCAGAACACGTAAGTATGATGACTTCGCGTCACCACACTTTCGCTTTGCCCGCACGTAACAAGGCTGACCTTACCTTGATTGCTTTGTCTAGTCGATGTTTCTGGTATCTATGGCAGATGAACCGTGTCCTCAACAACTGGTCGAACTTTGTCGGAGCGCTCGTCACGATCTTTGCTGCCGTTTTCGCTTTGAGAAACAGGGATATGGATGCTGGTGCCGTAGGATTGCCAATCACCTATGCTTGTAAGTGACCACCTAGCCGCAAGTCCATTCAATCTGCGAATTTGATGGCTGATGGCTTTGAGTAGTGACATTTACCGAATATGTGCTCTGGGTTGTAAGAATGTACGCGGCCACCGAAATGTCAATGAACAGTGTCGAGCGTGTTGGAGAATGTAAGTTCATATTCACCAGCTATTTTCGCCGAGCCATGCTTATAACAGCCACGGACTAGATCTCGACCTCGACGTTGAGGAAGAAGAACATGAGAAGGGTATCGAACCTCCTGCATACTGGCCGACAAGAGATGGTTCTGTTGTGGTTGAAAACCTCACATGCAGATATGCCCCTCAAGTGAGTGTGACAAACCCTTCTCCCCTCTGCATAAGCGCATTGCTTACACGATGCGTTGCAGCTTGACCCCGTTCTCAAGAACGTGTCGTTCACTATCGCTCCAAAGGAGAAGATTGGTATCTGCGGACGAACAGGAAGTGGAAAGAGCAGTGAGTGTTGTGTTCCCGGCATCATCATATAACCTCAACTAACGTTCATCGCACAGCTCTCGCACTGTCATTCTTCCGTTTCTTGTTCCAAGAATCTGGGTCCATCACTATTGACGGATTCGATATTGGAAAGCTCAGTCTTACAGCTCTCCGATCGAGACTCACCATCCTTCCTCAGGGTTAGTTGGAACATATTCTGTCTTGCGGCTGCGTGTCAGATTGCTAATATTTGGCGTGTTGTGGTTCAGAGGCCCAACTTTTCTCCGGTACGATTCGAGATAACCTCGATCCATTCGATCAACATGAAGATGCCGATATCTGGGAAGCACTAGCACAATGTGGTCTGGTGGCAAAATCTCGAAACCCGAGTCGAGCGGCCAGTCGGGCTCAATCGAGAGTTGATCTCGCAGCCATCAGGAATGAAGATGATAACGACGAGTCGATCAAGAAATCTACAATGGTTAAGAAATCGAGTTCGACGACAAAGCTTGGTGATAAGAAATTGGTTGCTTTCGAGGAAGATGGTCTTGATGGTGTCGAAGGGGAAGTTGAAGAAAGAGTTATGATCAGGAGTCTTGAAGAGAAAGTTGCTGTTGGCGGAAAGAATTTCAGTACGTTGACTCTCGTCGTCCATCCACAAGCTACGAGGTCAGATCACATCTATAGACGTTACTAACATTACGCTTTTGCGAATTCCAGGTCAAGGTCAAAGACAACTTCTCGCACTTGCTCGAGGTCTACTCAAACTTCGCTCTTCAAGCTTTTTGATCATGGATGAATCAACGGCCAATCTTGATCATGCGACGGACGCTACGATCCAGAATGTCCTGAGGACAGGATTAGCCGATATTCAAATGGTCGTCATTGCACATAGGTTGATGACGGTTTGTGGATTAGACAAGTGAGTGTCTGAGCGTGCGAAGGCAGCCCAAACTTCTTTGAGTTCGGAGGTCGAAGCAGGGTCTACGTAAAGTGGTGTGGCGCGAGAATGTATGCTGATCTCGCGGACCGTTACTAGGATCTTGGTCCTTGATCATGGTGAAGTCATCGAGTTCGGAACACCTTTCGAACTCATGCAGAAAGAAGGAGGATCATTCCGAGATCTATGCAAACAAAGTGGAGAAGAAGCTCAACTCTGGGAGGTAAGTAGGAGTGTCTTTACCCTCGCTTTCCGTGTCATTTGTCTTGCCACCTGCATAGGAATGGAAGCGCAGATGCTGATGTGTGTGTGCTTGGGGATAGTTGGCAAAGAGCGTACATGAAGAGAAGGAGCGAGCGGCAGGAACAAAATGAGCTTCAGGAATGAAGGGTAGTGGGTGACCAAAAAATATAGATGGATTCGGATATCTGGTTTGATAGGAGCAGGTACTAGCGGACTGTTCAGGGGATGCCAACATAACATATCATAGATAAAACAATGCATACTTTGACTAAGACCAAGTACGATTGCAGTCGCAGAGGACGAGATCTGATACAATCTAATGTTTACTGTTGTCGATTCTAGAGATCTACACCAACATTGTACTGTAACTCGGTCGGTTTCCTGAGTTTTCCTTCGCCATCCTCAGCTCGATATATCATGCTTGTACCGACTGGTCTTGCACTTGCCTAGTCCAGAGCGCGACATCACAACTACAACCTGGAACAAGGTCTGTACTTAGCCAAAGCAAAGATGTAGATTCATATCCAATATCAACGTATAAAGCACAACTTTTCCCTTCCCTTCTGCTCTCCCGTTTCTAAGCCTTACTCCTCAAACCGCTGACCGTCAAGCCAACCTGTGTAATCTCATCCACCTTGCAAATACTGCCCTTGTATTCTGGCAAGTACTTGGCACCGGTATACGGACTGATCACGCTTGGTGATCCTTGGTAGATCGGTGTCAGAGATGCGGGACAAACGTCGAACGGTGTGAATTGATCATAAGCGATCTCGTGGGCATCTCGAGGGTTTCTAGTCCCTTGAGTCAAGACAGCTCGAGCTTGCGTGATCACTTGAGCCGCCGAAGGGTTCGAATCGATCAATCTTCGTGCGAAGACCGCAGCAGTCGCATGGTTACCCGCATCTGTGAACACCTTCATAGCGCTTCTCAGAGCAAGTTGAACATGTTGAGGGGCCAGTTGCAAGTGTGTGAAGTAGGCAGCGAGTTCGAGGTTTCGGACAATCTTGTCAGGTTCTTGAGCGACCAGACGTCGTCTCTCAACTTCGAGGGTGAGACCGATAACGTATTCTCGTGATAATTCAACAAGCGATCGGATCTGAAAATGGCCACATGTCAGCGTCAAGTTTTCTTCGCAGAACTCAATTTGCCTACGACACTGACCTCCTCTGCCTCATTATCTGTCTCCACAACGACCACCAACAACTTTTGTAACAGCGCCCTGAAAGCCACGAGCGCTTCCACGAATCTACCCCTTGCAAAGAGTTTGTTCGCCTCTGCCAACTCGACCGCCTTGATATCATCGAAAGAGTACGAAATGGTTGGAAGGACTTCTCGGATCTCTGTCGTTTCTGGATTTCGTCGGACATGGTATTTGAGAGGTGGTAATGATGGGTTGGCGGGAACGTAGACATGTGCTGCTTCGTATGATTTGAGGAAGAATGGTTTCAGAGGTTCAAAGTTGACCGCACCAACTTGTCGGTTGAGAAGCTACGAGCGGTCACTCGTCAGTAACGGTTTCATTGCTTCTCTACAAAGCTTGGCAACTCACCTGCATAGCAGACTCAAACGCTCCAGCAGCTGCGTGATCCGCCGCGAGCGGCGAATTTCTCACCCACAGCTCATCCTCGCTTACGCCGGCACTGACACCTGCACTCAAGTCCGCCTCTCCCTGCTCTTCCTCAACGATCTCTTCTTCTTCAGGAGCCGCGACAACCTCGGCATCAAGATCCCACCCTTCATCCTCATCACCGTCCTCTCCCACATCTCCGCCATCAACCTCGACATCGGCAGCCCAAGCATCCAGTTGTTCTCCGCCTTCGACTCCTCGTCCACCGCTGGACTCGCCCATTCCATCCACTCCGCCGTTCGCAAGTGCTCGGTCGAAGAAACTCTCCCCGAGGTTCTTGATGGGCCAGTTGGAATCGGACTGAGGGAACACAACGGGAGGAGGGGCAAGACTGGAGTGACCGGCATTTTGTGGTGGTGCTGGAAGATCATCCTCGGTCAAGCCTGCTTCTTCCAATATCTCCAAGGCCGTGTCGTCAAGACCGTTAGTCTTGGCAGTGTAGTATGCAAGGGGGTCTAGATCCACAAGTCAGCTTAAAATACAACGCCGGGTGCGCCTACTCACATTGTCCAGTCTCTCGCAAGACAGCAACCCGTGACTGAACGTCGCCGAGGTAGATAGAGTTCTGGAATCGAGACAAGTTGTCGCCTCGCTTGGTCGCGATGACCTGCATCATGTTGAGTTTCTGAGTGTTACCGGTGATCAGATAGAGGAAAGACAGTTTCTCAAAGTTTTTCGTCTTCTGGTATGCCGTCTCAACGATCTGTATCAAATTCATTAGCACAGAAGTCGCCAAGCACGGTATTGCACTCACCGAGTGGTTGCCCTGCTTCAAAGCAGCCGCTCCGAGCCTGTTCCACACGTCATCCCGGTCAACGGCTCTAGCCATTTCAAGCGCCACAGGCAAGTTACCACACTCGATAGCGAGGTCGAACCTGGTCTGTTGATCCTGGACGAAGTGAAGGGCGATCTCAGGATAGCCCTTCTTCTGAAGGTAACCAATGATGCTTTGTCCGACCAAGTTACTGCTTCGGATGATTTGCAGCACCTCATCGTAGTTTTCTCGGATAAGAGCGAGCTTGAATCGGTACTCTGTCGGGTCGATGGTGATAGTTCTAGGCTTGGCAGTTCGGTCAAGACAGTGGACGATCTGACCCTTCACTCGAGTGAGATAGACCGGTTGATCGAGAGTCTTGATGATACCGTTGTCACCCTGAGGCAAGGCGTATTTGATGTGGTTGAGAGTGGTGTAGACGAGGATACCGCTGTCGTCCCATGCGGCAGATTTGATTCGGATGGTCTCGTGGATCAACGCGCTCTGACTGAGAGACTTGTTGGCGATAGTGATGGTGTGTTTACTCAAGAGGGCTACCATGTTGCCGTCGGTGCTCCAGACAACATACTTGACGGGAGGTGTACTGATCTCCGCGAGAACCTTCTGTTGTTGAATATCGAAGAGAACGACTGAAGTGGGGGTGGAGAGCAAGAGAGATGCTGTTCCGCCGTAGAAGATCTCGTTGGTCTGAACGGGCGTCTTGACCGTCTTGGTGATCGAGTTGGATAGATCCCTGATCTCGATGTTCTGAGCTCCCTTGTCCAAGACCGCCAACCTGTTCCTCGCCACGAAGATGGCGCAAAGACCGTTACCGCGCTTACCGTCCGAAGGGATGTCTTTGCCGTCGGAGGCCGTAGGAGCGGTAGACTTGGGCAGTGTGACGAGCTCATAAGTTCCATTGTCGGAGGGAGATGTGACGATAACAGCTCGTTCGGCAGGGTTGTAACTCAATGTTCTGGGTTGAACCCATTGTGAGCCAAGTTTTCGCACACTGCAGATACCCTGGTTGGTACCGGTGGTGAGGTCGGCCATTCGGATGATCTTGTCCTTAACGTAGAAGAGCTGGTTGCCGGACAACGAGAAGGCGGGTCGCTCTCGCTCAAGCTTGAAGACAATAAGACCGTTGTCGTGACCTGAAAACACACGGACTTAGCCATCGGAACACATAACCAATGGAGGTTGAGATTTTCACTCACCTGCAGCGAAGAGATTCAACTCTGGATGAGCCGTCAAGACCCAGAACCTGTCCGTTTCTCTCCTGAAAGTCTGCACTGCAGTCCTCTTGGTCATATCCCAAACTCTGATTGTCTTGTCCTCACTCGCTGAGAGAATCAACTCGTGACGAGGGTGGAACAATGCCATGGAAACCTGGTTGAAGTGTCCTCGACAACTATCAACTTCCCAAGCCTTTGTCTCTGACATCCTCCAAAGTTTGACTTGTCGATCATCACCGCAAGACACAATGAGAGGGAGGGTAGGGTGGAAGGAAGCCCAGTTGACTCCGCGGTCGTGACCTTCGAGAACGTATTTGACGACAGCGTCAGTGTTGCCAAAGAGATCCGCTTGACCTTGGTTGGCTCGAGCGACCTGTTCCTCGAATGACATGGGTGCTTGAGAAGCCTGGTTCTTCTTTCGGAGACCGGAGATATCCCACACTCGGACAGTGAGATCCATAGAGGCGGAAACAACAAGATCATCCCAAGGATGGAATTGAGCGCACCTTCGGAGGGCAAACTCACATCAGCTTCAACTCCCCCGGCGGTCAAAAGTTATCCATATTGATGACACTCACATGATGTAGTGGTTATGTCCCGTCAAGATGGCGATACATGTCCTAGATTGCCAGTTCCAAATCCTGATAGTCTGATCATCTGAAGCCGAAATAATCCAGGGATACTCTCTGTGAAAGAAGACAGTTCGAACATAGTCGAGATCTAGCGGAGGATGCGAAAGACGATTGAGCACAACGCGTCAGGGATGCTGAAGAACAGGCAAAGTCGAATAACTCACGTCCTGTCAAGGTGAAAAGACATTTCCTCTGCTTGTAGTTCCACACTTTGATCTTGTAGTCATCACCACCAGAGACGAAGATGGGTTGTGTAGGGTGGAAACATATTCCTCGGACGGGACCTGTAGACACGACATCCAGCGGGATCAGCTCGGGACTTCGACTTCCACCCCAACATCCCTCCCGCCTTATAACAGCCTCGTCTCCTTCCATTCCCACTAGAAGTCACCAGCCCCATCCCTGATCTCCTCGACGCGAAGTGGGAATCCTTATAGAAACAGATACTCACCATCATGCTCATCATATCGGTCTACCAACGTCCCCATCTGATAGTTCCACAATTGGATCGTACCATTATGCAACGAAGCGGCGAGCAGAGGAGTTTTGGGGTCTGAATGTGAACATCAGTCAGCTTTTGACCTATACTGTGTTTCTTGTCTATGGCAGAAGGACCGAGTGACTTACGAAAAGCGATGTTCTTCACTCGGGGACTCTTGCTCTCAAACTATCGGACAAAGACGTAAGCACGTTCCACCTTATCTACATTCGCCCAACGCAGCTCACCTTAGTAAGCATCTGCATCTTGCCTGATTACACCTGCTTCACGTCTATATCTAATGCTCCAAGCAAGGGTAGACCGAGGCGCTTTGTGTTGAAGCCGGTCGCGTAGCTGGTACTTCCTCCGGTGTTTGATTTCGTGACCAGGGGGAGGCGTTACGCGGCGTGAGGGAGAAGGGTATAGAGCTTTTGGTCGGAGAAGATAGGCAATTGAGATGTTGATTTTGGGACCGAGAAGAGGTAGGTGTGTATAGCACTCCATCCAACGTTGGTGAACGAGCGAGTGAGAGTGAGCGACGTGACGTGGTAGTTGGTGCGTGGTGACAGAAGGACGTGCCAATGAACGCCTCGAATCGCTATCTCCGCATTTCTCCGGCCCTTCTCACACAGTGCTATCCCATAACATGTGGCACAGTTCACCCCATTGTGCACCCAATAGCAATAACATTATGCTTATTTGCCTATGCATCAATTGTCCGCTTGTCATATCACTGTGCAAGGGCACTCGACCAAATGCATCACATGTATCTATGCACTACTACTGATTCCATCTTCTTCTCCTTTGCTTTTCCTCTTCAGTCTGTCCTGTCTCATCTACAGATCCTCCCTCTTCGCCTTTGTCTTCGCTTCTGCGCTCTCCTTTGCCAAATCACTGCTGATCTGACTAGCATGCTTCCTCACCAGACTCTCCGCCACCTTCCTAGCTCCCAATACTCTCTCTTTCAAGTCATCTACGTACTCTCCCGGTGTCTCGGGCGTGGGTGTAGCACCGGCAGCTCTAGATGCTGCTCGAGTTGCCGAATGGATCGAGACGCTAGCTTCAGATTGAAGTGAGGCGAGGATGCTGGAACCAGAGGCTAAGGCTTCTGATCCTGCTGAAGAGCCCTGAGACGCCAATGCCGAGATGTAGCTCGATGCCGAAGACGCAAGAGGTGTAGGGGCAGACACGAAGCCGAGAGCTTCCTGAATCTGTGTGGCCAGGAGAGCAGCTTGATCCGTGACTACAGCAGCAGCAGAAGATACGCTGGACGTGGCCGCTCCGTAAACTGATTCAGCGTATTCCAAAGGCGACTCAGGCGAGGGTGTGACTCCAGCGGCGCTCTTCACACTTCGGGTGGCGTCATGCACATTGTCACCCACGACACCGTACACGGACGCCGCACCACCGGCAACAACGTTCGCGATGGACTCGAGGTATTCGTTTGGGGTTTCAGGGGAAGGGGTACCGCCGACGGCCTTTACGGCAGATCGAGTAGCATCGTGAATAGCTGCCGAAGCATCGGAAGCGAGCGAAGCAGCGCTTGCACTGGCAACGGAAGCAACAGAGGCAGCCGAGTTGGTCGCGGCGTGATAGGCGGACTCGACATGTTCGGAGGGAGAGTCGGGTGAAGGAGTAGCACCGACCGCAGAGATCACTGATCTAGTCGCTTGGTGAGCAGCCTCACCGGCGACCGAGGCGATGGATGCAGCACTGGCACTAGCAACGGACGCGAGTGACTCGGCATGTTCCCTAGGTGACTCCGGCGATGGTGTGACACCCACAGCCTTGAGGGCCGATTTAGTCGCTTCGTGAACATTAGAGGTAGCGGCACCGTAGATCGACTCTGCGCTCTCGCTGGCAACATTGTAAGCCGATTCAAGGTGCTCTCTTGGCGACTCGGGAGAGGGTGTACCACCGACTGCCGAAACAGCTGAGCGAGTCGCGTCGTGGATACCAGAAGAAGCTGCGTCGATGATCGATTGAGCGCTAGCCTTTGCTTGATCGATGACACCAGTGGTACTGGGCGTCGCTTTTCCTGCGGCCTGGTTCAACGCATCAATCACCTGATCCTTTCCTTTGCCGATAATGCCTGCTGCGCCGCCCAGGGCTGCTTCAGCACCGGCTCCGACCACGGGCAAGATCGAAACTCTGCTAGGCTCAGCCGATACAGCCTGTCTGGCTTCGATTCGGTCGAGAGCGGTTCGCTTGAGGATTCCAACTCGAGCTCGGAACCCCTCGTGGAAGTCATCAAGCTCGGTCTTCAGCTCCGAGATAGGCTTGAAAAGCGAGAGATCATCTTCGAGTGCTACATATTTGGTCTTCCAAGCATCCGAGACTGTTTGTAAGCTAAAGTTACACAGTGTGAACTCACGTTTCTTGACTTCATTGTACTTGTCCCAGTCCTTAGTAGTGATACCATGACTGGCAGACAGCTGTACATAGATTCAGCTCTGATCCTCTTCCAAGTCAGCCGCGCAACGACTCACCTTTGTTGCCAGATCCTTGTACTCCTGCCCTAAAGCCTTGTCCAAGGCAGCGGACTGCGCACCGACTACAGACTTGATCTGTTCCACAGTCTTCGTCTTCTTCGTATCGAGACGTAATTTGATCTTGTTGACGACATTCTTCACCCTTGCATCTGCCTGTTCGCTTGACTTTCTGACCTGTTCTTGCGTGAGAGTAGGCGACGAAGTGTACAGCTTGTCAAGGCCTTTGATGACATATTCGATCTCTCGTTCGATCTCCGATCTCAAGTTGGAGGCGAGGAGGTTGACGTCTTCACTGTGGAATTGATCTTTGATGGCTTTGATCTACAATAAAATGAGGAAGGAACGAAACAACATGAGCCCATTTGATCCTGCTGCATTCAGAGTTCCGATCCGTATTTTGTATTTACCTCTGTCTTGGCAGTCTGCTGACCCTTCTTGCCTTGCTCATCGACTCTTGATCTGATAGCTTCTCGTACCCTATCAATCTCCTCCTTTTCCGTACCCTTGACCTTCTTTTCCTCGCTCAATCGCTCCTTCTTCTCCTGTTTAGACTCGTTAGGAGGAGGGAGAGGAGGTTCCGGTTGCTTCTTGGCCAGTTTTTCAGTTCCGGGGACATGGACATCAGCAGGTCGACCAGATTTGCTAAGGTCATTGTAGTAATCGTCCATCGAGCCCCGCTTCTCAGCAGCGTGAGTCGCGCCAGTAGGCAGGAAATCGGCGAAGATGGAGAGGAAGGATTTGGGTGTGATCGGAGAAGGGAAGAAGTAGTCGACCGCAGGTTTGACGTAAGGCACATAGAGATGTTTAGCGTACAGTGCGGTGTAAGGGGCAGCAGCGACCGTCGCTTTCTTCACGTAAGGACCGACGTGAGGGTCGAGATGAGTGCTGTAGAGCTGATACACTTGGCTGCAGTGGGGTGAGCAAGGACGGAACACTGATGTTGGGACGCAACTTACGCTTTCAAGACGACCCAAGCGTGAGACAGTCGAGCGGCAGCGATCTCAGCAGCCTGAACAGCTCGAGGACCCAAGATCTGAGTTGCGATCCGCTCTGCTTCTTTGCTGAACCTGTGAGCATGGGGTTTACTCCATTGGAAAGCCTGGTACCCCTTTTCCGACGACACCTTGTATCCTTTCTTCGCGTAGTTGCCAGCATGTCCAGTAAGTGGGTGCGACGAAGCATAGGCGTAAGATTGGATTGCCCTGTTCGAGATCTGGTTGAAGTACTGCTTGGCGGTTGCGATATGAGGGGAGGAGAACGCTGAGACCCGTGTAGTGTAAGGGTCAACGAAAGTGTGGTATCTTGCCTTGAGGTAAGGAATGTGAGGTTGGATGAATGTCAAGTAGAACTTTCTAGCAGCTCGGATTGCGTTGTTGACGATGGGCTTGACGGGACCGTTCCAAGCTTGCACACTAGCGCTCTGAATTTTGGTCGTAGTGGGTCCAATGACATGTCGATATGCTGGGGACTTGGCGAGACGAGCCTGTACATCGCCCAAGACAGGGTAGACATAAGGCTGCAAGATCTCTCGATGGTATACGTTGGCAGGGTAGCACAAGACAGGGTGAGATTGGTGCGGAGCGTAACCGAGAGGTGAAAGGACGTATTTGTTCAAGTTTGAGGGAGCTCCAGGAGGAGGACAGGTGATTGTCGATGCGATAGAGATGAGGATAAGGAAGGGCAAAGTGGTGATGACGGATAAGATGCTCCATGGATGTCTCTTGACGGTCGCAACGGCCTTTTTCGATTGAGCCTGGGTGGATGTCAGTTGCTTTCCTATCCGCAAGATAGGGTTGAGATTCACCTTGGTAACAGCTGCTGTCTTGGAAGCGACGGCCTTGGCTTGCGCCTTGACATCGTCCGATCTGCTCGCTACTGTTGGCCCATCCTGAAGAGCGGATGATAATGACAACCGGTCAGTGGCAGCGTCAAACGATTTGTTGCATGACGACTCACGTAGAAGGTGGGGTTGGGCTGAGTATCGAAAGCGGGTTGACTTGACTTCCTAGCTGTTGGGGGAACAGGCGTCGAAGGCACTCGTCCGAGGGTTGGAGGCTCTGAAGCCCTTGGCTTGGGTTTCGACATGGTGATGTGTGTCGATGGATGTGAGGTGTGAGATATAAAGGAGTGGTGAATATATAGATGATGTAGATGTGGGAAGTGGTGGTTGTGATGCCGAGAGTGGAATGGGAGGAGAGACACCCGTCAATTCAACGTCATCATCATCATGCATCACATTGCGTCTCATATGTGGAGGGACCACTCAAGAGATTATATCGGGTATTTCGCTGTGTTGCTGACGTAACATTGCAGATGATCTACTGATGGTGCCTGGCAGCATCAAAGACGGAAGGAACGTGCGTGATATCGTTCGTTGACTTTCAACAAAAAGATAAATATAGAAATTATCTTGGGAGGGGGAGGGGAAGTAAAAGATGTAAGATGTCTGTGCTGTTAGTCACCCACTTGTTTGACTTACAATATCACTTGTGCTTCCGTGCATATCGCTTCCTCCCACCACGAAGTCCGCTCACTCGCGAAAACCACCTACTGTATTCGCAGCTGACGACAACTTTGGGATGACGGCAATGTCGAGTTGCTTTCCGTAATCCAACAGCCTTGTTCATGGCCTCACACGACTGCTGACCCCCTCGACGACCCACGCAAGGCCGAGTACACCCTCACGATGAAGTACGGCAAAGAGTTCCAACAGATCTTGGAAGATTCTTCTTTCCCGCCTGAATGGAAAGCATCAGCCATCGAATATCGTCGACTGAAAAAGCTCATCAAAGATGTAGTCGCCGAGCTCACCTCCATGGGGCTGTCCCAAGATGTGCTGCACAAATTGCTAGTCACGGAGGAAGTACAGGGGGATGGTGCTATCCCAGCTCCGGAGCAAGAGTTGGACAATGAGGATGTACTCGAGTTTGAATTCGAGAGCGAGGAAGGAAGTCCCGCTACACTTCGCAATGGAGATGCCTCGAAGGTCCATCATCACGAGCCGAAAGAGGTCATACTGGATCCTGTTTATGAACATGAGGAGGAAAACGTCACTCTTCCCGGAGATAGTGATCATCCACACAACAAGAAGTTTCGACTTCGACTACTATCTGAGACTTCACAAGCACGAGCGCTGACGGGCAACACTCAACATCAAGAAGGACCCTTGCGACCCATCAGTGTCGCTGATCTCATAACAGCGCGAGAAAAGCATGACCAGTCGACCTCTCCGGAGCACTCAGAGGTACGAGACCAGGAGCAACAGAAAAGAGGAAGACGGGTTATCAGGAAAGCAATTTTGGATGGCCATGGGGGTGCGAAGGCGGAATACGTGCTGACTGGTAAGTTCACTCAATCAAGAAATGTCACTACAGTTTGTTAATCATCCTTTGATCAGGTGATCCCTCGAAACCTATACCACAGCTCCGACTTCACTTGTCCACTTCACCTTCTCCAGACCCATATTCGCACTCTCCCTCGCCATCCCCTTCAACCGACGAAACGGATACGGAGGACGAAGGTGAAAGCGATGAGCAGGATACAGAGCAGGGCGTAATCCAGCAGCTTCCTCAATCTACGCCTCGACCATTTCAACGACTACGAAGTCCCGTTCTCCCGTCAAGTCCTACTCTCAACAGAATGCGTGCAGCGAAATCACCAATTTGGGCCATCGCGAGTGGCGCCGATCCCGGCAATGGTATGGGGGACCTTTCACTGGGTAAAGCTGCTGTAGAGGAACTACCCCCTTCCATCCGCCCTATACACCATCATCCGACGTCAACGCATTCCGATCTTTCTCTCAATGAATCCACTTCCGTACCTATCTCCATCCCTACCACCGAGCGCGACTTTGTCATACCTCTCTCGTCCGACTTGGCATTCTTCTCACTCCTAACTGTGGCTCTCACATCCCTCTCCAGCTTCCACACGAAACAACAGACCACATTCCGTGATTCAGTTGAGTCCCTCTGTACTTTGGTATCACGGTCCATCTCCCCGCAATCGAATATAGAGGTACTACCAACACCCTTCACACCATCCGGCAATAATACGACTATCGCTCAACCTCGAATACGCGCACCGTCCTCCAAAACTTCGAGGAAAGATCTCTACGCTTGGCGAGAAATTTTCACGTTATGGATCGAGGCTGAGATCTTCGAATCTTCCGCCGAACGGGATAGAGGAGAAAGAAGTGTAGAACAAGCAGAAGCTAGACTGCAGAAATTCGCGAATGAGGTGATCAAGCGAGGATTGGGCGATAGACGGACAATGAAGGGGAAGCGTATTCGAGAAGCGTGGGAAGAATTCCTCCGCTTGAACGTGCTATTATTGGATCTCAAGAGGTTCCAAATAGCCAACATCAATGCGGCGAGAAAGTAAGCTACGTCATCTTCGCCACACAAGGGAGACCCGTAATAGCTGATTAAGATACGTGCAGGATATTGAAGAAGCACGATAAGCGCACTGCATTGACAGCTTCTGCTGGATTTCCCGATTTCGTCAAGTCAACCCTATCTGCTCGTATGGACAAAGATGGGAATATATCCACCTGGGCATTCTACAGTACCTCGTTACCGCACATACTGCTCGCCAGCTTGACCAACACCTTACTTCCGTAAGTATCGCATTGACTCTCTTCGTTCTCCGCTCCGGTCGCATACCATATCCCGCGACGGCGCTAACAGACCTCGTGGTGATGTGTTTAGTATTCTACCCAGTTTGGACGATTACGCTTGTCTGATTTGCACATCTATCGCCTTCAAGCCAATCAGACTCAACTGTGGACATCTATTCTGCGTAAGATGTCTTGTCAAAATGCAAAAAGCCGGCAAAGCCGAATGTCCCCTATGTCGATCGAAAGTCGTCTTACTAGCAGACCGAGGGTCTTTAGATCTAACAGTGATGAAGTGGGTTCCCTTCGCTCTCTCTATGTGAGGTGAGAGTTGTCGCTGATACCGCGCCTCTCGGTCGCAGCTTTATGAAAGAATGGTTCCCGAAAGAGGTGAAAATGAAGCAGAAGGAGAATGAGATAGAAGCTGCAAAGGAACAAGCCTTGGAGACGGGTATGGATACTCGATGTATAATCATGTAATCATTTTTGGGTCATCTACCAGACTACATCCGCACTGGACGACAATGTGAGTGTCCTCGTTCAATGTGTCCACATGAAGACACAGCGAGGATATCAATAGCTCACATTCACTGCATCCTTTTCGCCCGTACAGGTACGGGGTGACAGTCTATATCCTTCGTTTGCTCATGTTGGTCGAAGTAGGAGGGATATCGTCCAGTGATAGACGAGAAAGGAAGACAATGGAGAGGAATAGTGATGAGCGCTTGTCGCTATGATGTCTTCGACCGGCGTCATTGCCATTTTGCCTTGAGTCACTTGAGGTATTATTCCCTTGGGAATGAGTAGAGACGCAAAGGACATCCGTAAAGACAACCATATTGATCCCGGTGTGTGTGTATATACCTTTCAAATAGACACACACTACCTGGCTTCTGGAGAGGTCGTCATTGCAAGCTTTCGGTATTTCAGTAAGAAGGCTGCACGGAAGAAAGGATGTCGTCGGGCCCAAGCATACATGATTAGGGTTGAGAAAAGATCTTCAAATATCCCCTCACGTTTGGTTTCTCCCCTCTCTCTTCCCCCCGATTACAGAGACCACATAGTCACTGCCAAATAGCTAGACACAATTCCCGTATCACCTGAGAGACAACAACTTCAGCCAAAACCGTGACCGTTACCGTCCACTTTCCAGACAACATGCAAAGCACTTGCAACACATCCTCAACACACAACAATCAGAGTGTTGAAGCAAAGTGAGCATTGAGTAGCATTTTCAGCCATCTCCAGCATCACTCTAGAATCTGCTTTTTGCAAGGATAAGGTACTGATATTGGTTTTGTGTCAGTTATCTTCGCGTTCGATCGTATCATAGTCAAATCATCAACTCCTACAGGGTAACATACTTGGAGCCAAATGACGAAACTAGTTTCAAATACCAACAAGGCCCTCGAAGGTGGATCTCTTGGAATGTTGAAAACAATAATTCTTCCACATGTTCCATATCTGAGCGGCATACCAATGTAACTCAACACTTCCTAGTACCAGGTAGACGTGTTTTCAATAACCCTGATGGGTCCAAGGTACTACTGAAGGTGGATTTTGCCAATCTACCCAGAGAGTCCCGGTAAGTCTAGATGTCATCAGTTCCAAACCTGTTGTGTGTGTGCAGAACCAGCTGACACTTTTCATTGAAGCCATTGGCGCAGACCACGCGTTGACTGGGACGGCTGGTACAAGCGAGACATGCATTCATCAGAAAGACCAGATTTTTGAAGAGTGAAATCTCATTGGTGTTTTTCAGGGAAATGCATGAGTCAGGCAAAGCAACATGTTCATAGTTGGTATTATTGGGATGGAAGATGATTCACTTACCTTATTGTGGTTTTAATACATCAAATGCAGAGATATTAGACCATTAGGGATTCTTTGTGATTCAGACACAACAGCTGTGGACATACCTTCCAATATCTTCCATTAATGTACAAGCACTGCTTGTTGATAAGCCCAGGGTTTCCGAATGCCATTTTTCATGACAGGACCATGCATCCCCATTGCAGTTGGTGTCATCATTCTATCCTTCTACTCTATTCTCCTTGTTTGTCCCCTAGGAAGGAGTTTCAGCATGAAAGCAAGTCTTAATAGGAAACATATATGAAAACTCACAAACCATTTGTTTTACTGCAAACCTTTCATATGGAACACAATGATATATCATACTGCATCACATCCTGGCCAAGTAAACTAACCCCTGTGAGGTCATGGTGGAAATATGAAACTTCCAAGGCTCCTTGATCAAAGGATCAGTACAGTGTCCATTTCTGAACCAATGATATATAGTACACCCCAGAGTCATTGCCAGCATCAAGTTTGCCCTCAGTAACACCAAATTTGACCAACCAACAATCACCCTCACTGATTACAATAAACACCAACACTATCACCTACTACCTCAGCAATTGCACATCCCAGCCCACACCACATCATGTCATATTACAGCGAAAGTGGCAAGTCTACTGGCAAGTCTACTGTTCCTCCCACCAACTCCACCATTCAGCTCAACACAACCCCATCTATCTTGTACAATGATCAAGTGCCTAGTCGCCCTACTCAGGCACATGTCTCTTGTGACTCCACTACCAACAATGGGGAAGACATTCCGATGGATGTCTTCAGTCAAGTGACTGGAGTCAGAGCTCAAGAACAATCCACTGCAGACTACCCATCCTATCCTCTTCGCACCTATGGTAATCCACATGAGCCAAGGGACATGAACGATGCTTCTCTAGAGGCTGGCGATGATGTCAGTACGGAACCACGATCAAGAACTAGATCCAAACCTTGCTTCACCTTGCTCCCAGAACCGGGATCTAGGTGCAATTGCCTTGCATTGACATTGTACACTGGTTGTGCAGCGGCGATTGGCACAGGTGTTGCAATCATTGCAGTGAGGGGTTATTGTGACAGGAACCATGCAGAATGGTGTCACAAAACTCTCAAGGGTTGATAGTCAAAGGTTGTCATCTGTCCCCTGTGCTACACAATGATTGCCCCCCTGCTACTTTTCATCTCTCCTCTTCGCTTGAAACATCTGTATTATTTGTATCCATCCTATTTCAATTTCCATTTGACACCTTCTTTTTCCCTCACCTATACCCTATATCACCATTCTTGCAAATTTGCCTTTCTTGACCTTTTTTCCCACTGGGTTTTTGGTCAAGAAGGTTTTTACTCCAACTTGTACTTTTCGATTCATGGTAGCTTGTTGCCAGTGAGAACCCCTTATGTCATATATGTCCTACTGCCCAATACTCTGATTGAGTTCACAAGCCTTTAAGCAAACACAATTGAGACGAGAGGGAAAAGGCTCCTGACTCCTGATCAGAGTATTTCACTGCCAATTCTGTTTCACTTTGATTGAGTGTCCTCATCACCTCCTGAAATGGATGGAGTCTGGGAACAAAGCAAGTCTTTAGATGAAACTTGTTTGGAAAACTCACAGACCTTTCATTCTGATGCAGACCCCTCATACAAGTAAGACATGTCACCAGGTTGTCTGCTTCTGCATTGCAAGCTACTTGCCTCATCAGACCCAAATGATGTCATAGTGGGATGGTGGGCAGGAGGTTTTCCATCCATGATAAATAAAGGATCTACATACACTGTTCATGTCTAGAGTGTAAGAGTACAAGACACAAAGAGTGTGTTTATTCCAAGAACACGCTTGGCCCCTCAGAACTTGCCAAGTAACCATCACCATACATCCCTTCTCACATTTCACTACCATCTGCCACCACATCATTCAAATCACTTCACATCATGCCCTCTGACACCAAGCACAGCAAGTCAACTGTTGGCACCACAGCCAGCACCACTGTCAACAACACTAGACATGGTGGTCCAGTCCGGTACAATAGGGCTGGACACCTTGTTCAAGGCAGCGGCAGAAGCAGCACCTACCAGCACGTTGGTGACTCTTCTTTTGCGACTGAAGGTTCAGTGATCACAACTCCCAGACAAGCTCACCTCCCTGCGGCAAATCGTCCGGAACGCAGCTCCATCAGCCTGGCCTCAACCACCTCTGGTGGTGGTGGTGAAAGGTTTTATGATGCCCTAGAGACGCAAGAAACCTCCATTGAAGGCCGATCAGATGGACCTCCTCCCACCTATGCGCAAGTAGTTGGACCAACCGCCACAGTTGCTCCCCTTGCCCTTGACCTTGAAGCTGGTGGTGGCGATGTGAGCTTGCGGCCACAACAGCGACAGCGACAACCATCACGCCCCAGCTCAGGTCGTTCTTGTTCATGTTCAACCAGTTGCAAGGCGCTCACTCTTGTTTGTGTGGTCTGCGCAGCTGGAATTGCCACAGGTGTTGCTTGCGACATAGAGAGCCACCACTACTGTCCCTCGTACAGTACGTAAATGTATTAGTTCATAGTACAAGTGACTCTCCTCCCCATTCGTCTTCAATATTCATTCATTCCTCATTTCTTTCTCTTCACTCATTCTCACGACCCCAAAGATTCCCCATTTGCCAAACCTATTCCCAACCCCCAATCAATCAATCCCATTACCCCTGAATCACCACAATCTCTGCAAGGTTTCACTACTTGACCTTTTTTCCCACTGGGATTTTGATCAATGTGGGTTTCCCCATTCCCCACTTGTCATTTCCTTTTATGGCTGTTCCTTGTTTATAAGTTTCATACCTTCGGTTCCGTCAATCTCATGTGAATAGTTGTGATCGTAGATCATGGTGTGCTCAGGACCGAATGTGCTTGGGGGGATAGCACCTAAGACTCGTCCTAACATCCAACCCCGTGGCATTTTTACTCATCCTCCCTTCACGGTTCTCACAACCGGGCAACTCACACAGACTGCGAAGACAGGTAGCTGTGTGTCATCGTACTTGAGCCGCCCATGTGAAAGTTAGAAACGCAGTCGCCACGAAGATAGTAACTAATGGCACTTCAGTGTTGGTGGATTACATTCCTGCTGGCCCTGTTGCTCTTGCACCGTGGCATGTGCTCGCGATTAGATATCACAAATGCGCCCTGCCCCGACGATCGAGCATTAGATGCGAGAGTTCGTGGCGTAAACGTACAAATCTTCATCTCGTATCTCGTCATACTGTATGATACAAACCCACACTGTCCACCCATGACTCTCATCAAAGCATTTCGTATCGTCGGAAACTGTGATATGAGCTGTCAGCGTGTACTCCACATTTTCAGAGACGGCAGCAACTCACGTATAACCCAAGAACGCCAGATCCTTTTTGGCATCCCCACCTGTGTCTGCACCCGTAGGGACTTCTGGAACTTGATCCAGCTCGTCGGTGGGGAAGTAAGATGTATCTGTGATGGATCGAAGATGAGGGACGAAGGGCGCATCGATATCTCGGATAGTAGCCCAATCGACGCCATAGAAGAACTACAATATAGTCGAGAATCAGCAAAAGGCACACGGCAATAGGCTGGACGTGAGAAACTCACGGGATGAGCCTTGAGCTGCTCGACTGTCAATCTCTTTTCAGACTCGCAGAGCATCCTGTGAGTTTACTTTAGCAATTGTACGGATGTCGTTCAGTACCACGGCTACTCACCGTCTAATCAAGTCTTCCGCCTCTCGACTGAGATGCACATCATCCGGGAAGAAGAGGTGATTTCGCCAATCTATGATCTTTCTGTACACATCGTGGGCGTTCTCAGAACAGAATGGCGGGTATCCTAGAGTAAGTGTTAGTTAGTATCGATTTGAGAAGTATTGTAAGAAGTGTATAACCTACCGACAAGACACTCGAACATGATCGCTCCTAATGACCACCAGTCACATTCCTTTCCGTAACCTTGTTGCAAGAAGATTTCAGGGGAGATCTAAAATCCACCAGAGGACATCAGCATCTCCTATCCGATTCATCTTGCCGAGCATTCGGCATTGCGGGCTTTTTACCTGCTTAACTCACATAGTCTGGAGTTCCAACTGTCGAGTAAGCCAACTTCCTTCTATTGGCCTTCCATGTCATGATATCCTGTTTGCTCGTCATTGTCAAGTTGATAGCGTTAACCATGACACTGTTCCTCGCTCCGTTATTTCCCCCAGCTTGAGATTGTCTAGGGTTGTTGGAGACATCGCCGCCACCGAGCA
Source organism: Kwoniella shandongensis (assembly GCF_008629635.2). Lineage (NCBI taxonomy): Eukaryota > Fungi > Basidiomycota > Tremellomycetes > Tremellales > Cryptococcaceae > Kwoniella > Kwoniella shandongensis. Next base: position 1,449,292 of record NC_089292.1, read on the forward strand.
GCTTTTGGTAGTATGCTGAATCGTGTTGCTTGTGGAAACCTGTTGAAAGACCGAAATCGGACAGCTTGATGTGACCCAAAGAGTCGATCAGGATGTTATCAGGCTTGATGTCACTGTGTCATGTCAGGGCAATGTCAGCTTATGCAACTAAAGCCACTGAATTGTCCAGCTGACTTACCGATGGATAAAGCCCAGATGATGAACCGCTTCAATGGCAAGGATACACTCCGCCATATAGAACTTGGTCACATCCTCCGAGAAGGTATCGTATTTGATCAACCTAACGGACTCTTATCAGGAAATTGTACCAGAGTTTTCAAGCGTAAGCAGCGTCACTCACATCGTCATCAGATCACCACCGGGTAAGAACTCCATGACGAGATAAAGGTATTGCGAATCTTGGAAAGAGTAGTACAGCTGCACAACCCAAGGCGAGTTGCTCTCAGCCAAGACATCTCTTTCGGCTCGAACGTGCGCAAGCTAGCACAGGACAGTACCATTAGCATTGCAACTTCCTTGCTATTATGGCGTGCTGCTCACTTGATCCTTCTTGAACATCTCATTCTTCTTCAACGTCTTCATCGCATAGATCTTGCCCGTATCGACCTTTTGAGTCAATCTGACTTCTCCGAACGCTCCCTTTCCAATCACTTTGACAGTACGGAAATCCTCGAGACCGATTCGTGTTCGTCGAAGACGCAAGTAGCTGAGGGCGAACGAAATCAGATTACGAGAAGGAGCACCAGACGCCGATCAGTGAACCAGGACAAGACACACAGGTGGAGGAAAGAGTGAGATTGAAGCAAGATAACGTCAGTCTCGCTTCACAGTAGCTTCTCAGCAGACTCACTTTGACTCTCTTCGACCCAACGCCAAAAGTTGTCTAGCTTTGAGACTATCCGGGGTCAAAGCGTCCGCCGCTAGTTGCTTTTCAAGCGCGGTCCGTCTATGGAGGACGAGAAAGAGAAGTGTTAGCTGTTATGACTTTCAGTGCGACTGGAACGAATCTCGTGGAAGCGTCCCATGTGAACCTTTAGCGAAGCACACTACGTCAGACAAGGGGAAGAGGTGGTGGACGTCCCTCCTTGCCCGATCTCCACCAAACCATTACCAGATCAAGCTCGTCTCGCCAGCCTCCCTCACCAAACGCACGACACATCTTCTGGACACCCAAATAGCTCCACTACAACACTCACCTCTCTTTCCTGCCTACGACACCTTCCACCGCCTCCTTATAGAACAACTCCAATTTCATCTTCGCAGCCATCGCTTTCCCCTGCGTCGCCTCTCCAAACTGATTCGGTCTTCTTTCGAAATAAACGTAATCGGGTCCTTTATCCCCTCCTGCTCCTGCTCCTAGAGGAGGACTGAGAGAAGGGACACCTTGACCTGGACCTTGGACGGAAGTGGCTGAACCTGGTTCACCCAAGTTAGGTTGGGAGATTTGAGGTACGTTGGGCATGGGCGAGACACGTCCCCCTGCTCCTCCGGCGCTTGGGTTGAGCATGTTACCACTACCGCCTCCGCGTTGCTGTTGTTGAGGGTCCGGGAAATACGATGGTCCGGCTGATTGACCTTGTTGAGGTGGTCGATACGACATGCTGTGGAGCTAATAAGTGGGGTCGATGATATGCGTGGAAGGGATGGTCTCGTGCGCAAGGTAAGGCGTCCTTTGATGAGCAACTTGATCGGTTGAGGCAAGGTCCAGCCTCGTTGAAAAGTTCGAAGAGAGAAGTCTGTTGAAGAAGGCGACCGATTGCGAGCAGGTTGAGGAGAAAGACGAGATCAGTCAGTGCGGTTGATCAATGCAGACTTGTGAACGAGGTGATTTGGACAAAAGACATAAAAAGGTCGCGTCAGGGAGATCAAGTGAGGAAGTCAGTGCGCTCATTCACGCGTACGGTGTACGGTGGTGGGGTGACTGTATGCCGGTTCCCAACCTACTATTACGGCATTACAAATCAACGGCTATTGGAGCTTATTCGGTCAATTACAACCGAATTGTATTAAAGTACAGCACAACGATCGGCACCGTACTACGCTGATGAGTAGGAATACTTCGCATGCTCTGCTGCCTCGACATGCTTCTCCCCCAGCTCCAGGGTTGTGCTGCTAGCGCTCATTTGCTTAGTGCTCGGCGGACAGATAGTGTTACTTATGATACTGCATATAGATACATGGTCTTCTCGACAAAATCAATCCGTACTTCTTTACTTTACTTCCGTTTCGTTTCTTCGCCGATTTGCTACTAAACTAATGCGGCCACTCGAATCTGAATCCAAACATATCACGTCCCAAATGCTCATCATCGTGCTCGTCACCAACAACCTTCTTGTCCGACTCGTCTTCGATCACACCATCTTGATCGACGAGTTTAGGCAGTTCGGAACTTGGACGATGCATTCTCTTTGAGCTAAACACCTCATCGCCACGGGTGGCAGGTTGGGTTAGCGCGGAACGGCGGGTTTGTGTACAGACGAGGGAAAGGAGACGAGGAGATATGAGGAGAGGGTGGTGGAGGAAGAACGCAAGGGCTTGGAAAGGAAGTCATGATGACTTACAGACTCGACAGTTTGGTTCAAGGTGGGGTGAGCATCCTCGTAGTGACCGTCTCGTGTCTTGTATCGGTACTTGAACTGAGCGACGGATCTGTACCGTTGGAAATGTGGTCAGCAAGGACGCAGGCAGAGTACACCCGGCACCAACTTACGAAGGGTGGGTGTCGTGCTTGGCTGCGTTGTCCCATGGCTGGACCATACCGGTCTGCGCCAGCTTTCGGGTAGCGTCGGGCTCGGAAGCCTTGGTGAAGCTAGTAGGGGAGGACATTGTCAGCAGTTGTTTCCAACGGTAGTACGCAATGCGAGGAAGGGTAGGAAGATGAGAGAAGATCCGATCGGGGAGGATCGGAGATCGAAATCCAAGTCTGAGGCCTGCGTGTCGCAGTCCCAGCCGGGGAAGCCAGAACACAGGGAGGACATAGGAGAGGGGTAAAGGGGAGTAGCACGTCGCACTCACAAGAAGTAACCGGCTACACCAAAGATACCAACGACGATCGCGCTAAGGGGGTACAAAGCGGGGTCTCGCTTGGCGAATCGGTTTACCTTTGAGGTCGCCTGTTGAAGGTTGGCAGTGTGGGAAAGGGAGTGAGGGTCGGCCTGTGAATACGAGCGAGCGAGTATTTGATATGATAGAGAAGGAAGGAGGAAGCAACGATGGCGATGGCGATGACAAAGTCAGCGTTGTTCCCAATCGTTGTCACTCCAAGACAACTCCGCTCAAGGGGGGTCAAAACACTCACAGAAGGCTCTCGAGGGGGAAGGGAAGACATTGTTGATAAGAGTGTTGTTGTTGGGTAAGTACTGAAAGTAAGTGTGCGTGTGTTGCTTGAATGTATGTTGTATGGGAAGTGGAAAGAGAGGAAAGTGGGAATGTGTGATCCGTCGATCCCTCTATATATATATATATATATATTATGAGCGATTACCCGGGGTCCAGTGCAGGTCTAGTTCTCGTGACGTGACGTGATGTAGTCCTACTCCTTTTACATCTCAACCAACCAGGGACAAAGGTGCAATAAGCTAACAACTACATCAATGCGCTGTATGGATGGTGGTGGAGCACGCACACTCACACTGTAGGAAAGTGGACTGGGACTTGGACAGAATGACGTATGACGTCACATACGCACTACACAACCAAACCTCATTGAGACCTTTTGCCGAAAGCGGTAAATTGTGGCACCGTTTAATGGGAATTAACTACTAGCCGATCGAGCCACAAATGACAGCAGGGGTGATGCAAAGAAGCGCCCTAATCTATCTGATTGGTGTCAAGTGTGGCTTGTGGCAGAGCGCAAGTAATAAACACGAGCAGCTGCAAAAGAACGGTAGATACATGGTCATTCAATGCTATCAGTTTCAGATTCAGTTCACGAAGCTATGAGATAGTTATTATAGATGTCAATATCGATACGGTCTGTATAAGCTGTATATGGTTTGAAAGTTAAGTGTGTGCAGTATCGCTACAGGTGATCCTTCCGCTTCGAAACAAAGTCCGTCTACCACTCGATCCTGATCTCTCTCTGTCTGTTTCTACTTTTCGCGTATCTCTTCTTTCGTTCTTCCCCTGACATAATCGCACAACTCCTCCTTAGTTGGGATCGACATGGGTCCCCTCGCTAGAGTTATCATCCGTGCTGCTCCCCCTCTCCTTTTCCTTCCCATTGCCACTAGCAGCATGGGCATTACCACCAATCCTCGGTCCGAGGGTGAAGTCACCGAATCTCGTACCTGCCGCACCTTGATTCTGCGCTTGTGTCTTCTGAGCTTGAGTTTGGGTCTGACCACCTCCGCCGGCTTGTTGCGCGGCTTGTTTGGTAACCAAATTCTCCTCTTGTCGTTTTCCGTCTCGATCCTTGTCTTCTACACCATGATGATCGTTGAGAGTCTTGTCGCCTTCAGCAGCACTACTCTCTCCTTCGGTAGGAGTGGGGGTCGAATCTTGTCCAGCACTAGCCCCATCGACATCCTTGTCTTTCTTCTCGTCGTCCGGAACAGCACTCTTGTCCTTGGCAGCACCGCCAGTCTCGTCCTTGTCCTTCTTAGTGTCTTTTTCAGACTTCTTGGTCTTGGAGCCTTTGGTCGCAGTCTTGGAATCATCACCACCTGCAGCTTCTCCGGGGGTATTAGCACCGTTGCTAGCGAATCGGAAGTAAGAGCCGTTATGGTCGGATTCGTGGACGATGGTGAGTCGTTGCAAGTCGGTGAGGAAGTTTTCGAGCTTCTCGTTCTTCTTTGAGCGCGTCGTTCGACCGATGTTATCCAACCATCGGATCTTGTTGAGTATGAGGTCTAGCAAGAGGTGAGGTGTCAATACTTGTAGCCTCAAAGGAATATAACACAGCTTGCGGCTACACTCACAGACCAAGAGGATAATGACGGTCACACCGAAACTGTAACACCAGATCTTCACAACGGTGACGATATCAATCCAACCACCATGTTCAGCGGGTCCAGAGATCCAACCGAAGAGGGCGAAAAGAGATGCCCTACAAGAGATTTCTCACTTAGTGACGTGTATGTAGCCACTTGAGGGTTACCACTCACAAAATGTCGACACCGAGCACCGCACCAATGAGCTGCCACGAAGGCCAAACATTGGGTGTTCCAGGCTCCTGAGCAAGACGAGTGATGACTACACCGGCTTCAGCGTCAGCACGATACCATTCACACGTAAGCACAGGCTGCTTCGACTCACAAATGATCCAAGACTCCGTCAAGGCTACTTCCAAGAACAAGATCTCCTGGACGGAACCAAAGTTCTGGATGATACCGCCATTTCCAAGGAAGAGTGTTCCTCGTACGATCCAGGTTCCAGCAGCTAGAAGAAGACCCATGATGGTAGAGATGATCCATACTTTGGGAAGCTGCCATTCGACGGGCTGATGGGCGTAGGGTGCTGCGGCGAAGAATAAGTATGCCGCCTTCCGTCAGACATAACGTAAACTGACCTCGATCGTAAGCAATCGCGATTGTGGCAACATCTGCGAAGATAGCAAGGAAGCTGCATTTGATATCAGCACTGATATCGATGACCTTGTCTGAATGAGGAAGACTCACACGACGAGATCGACTCTGATGGTCTCGTTTCTGATCAAGATAGATAACATGAGGTACACCTGAAGATGAACACAGAGTGCAATACTACAGGAACACGATCAGCATACGCCCTTTCACTGTATTTAGGCGACACAACTCACCGATAGATGATGTACGCCTTCATTCGGTGGAAGATCTGTCTGGCAACCTTGATAGCAGTGATGATGGTCGACAAACCCTCGTCGAGGAAGACGACATCGGCAGCAGTTCGAGCGGCATCACTTGCGCCCTCGACGGCAATACCACAATCTGCCTTCTTAAGGGAAGGAGCATCGTTGACACCGTCTCCTGTCATAGCGGTAAGGTGACCTCGTTCCTGCAGACCAGACATTGAATCAGCTCTAGACCTCTGAACCGATGCAACACGATGGCGGAGTGTCGACTCACCTGAAGTAGGTTGACGACCTGGTACTTGTGTTCTGGGAAGACCTCTGCGAATCCATCTGCCGCTTCTACGAAATCACGAATATCGGAACCAGACATCCCACCACCAATAAGCTTCTCAGAGTCGTAGACGTTGGTGCTGAGTCCGAGTTGTTTACATGTCTCCTTAGCGATGGCGACGGCGTCACCGGTGAGCATCTTAACTGAGATACCAAGGTCGTGGGCTTCTCCGATGGTCTAAACTCTCACAATCAGCCACTGTCCCCTTTGCTTAACCACTAAGTCTCGATCGACCTTGATCACTCACCTTGGCAGTGTCTGACCTGGGAGGGTCAAACATACACAACATGCCCAGGAGTTCCCACTCCTTGCCATCTTCTTTGACAGCGACCCCCAAACTCCTGAAACCTCTCGTTGCAAAACCCTGCGCTTGACTCCTATAAGCTGCAACGGTAGCAGGATCGAACTTGGCAAGCTTGAGTATGGCGTTGGGAGCACCTTTCGCACATGTGTAGTGTTTACCGTCTTTCTCTACTTCAGCAGTGATTCGCTTGGAGACTGGGTCGAAGGGCGTGAACTTGTGGGTTTTCCATCCGGCTTTGAGCATCTCTTGAGCTTTAGGATAGTCCTGCAAATATGGATTCATCAGACATGATTTTGCATATCGCGGCACACGATGCGCAAGACTCACCTTGAGTCCAACGATTGTAACTTTGTCAATGGGATCGAGACCTCTGACATTGTGGGACGAAGCAAGAACAGCTACCGCCATGAACCAATTAGGATCCACATCAGGGGCGATGTACGGATCGTTCAACGAAAGCTTGTTCGCTGTCAAAGTGCCCGTCTTGTCGGAACAGAGAATGTCGACACCGGCCAACGACTCAATTGCCGTGAGTTTCTGTACGATCGCCTTTCGTCTTGCGAGATAGGCCGCACCAACCGCCAAAGTGGTGGTGGTGACCACGGGGAGACCGACAGGCACACCAATGATGAGGAAGATAAGGGCATAGACGAGCAAGTTGTTTTGGTCAGGCTCGGCGATACCGGTTCCTCGGAAGAAACCACCGATCCAAACGATGAAGACGAAGACGACCACGATGATCAGGAGGCTGGCGGGGATGTTATAAGCATCGGTATTGACCGAGCTATATAGCTACAAACAAGGGAGAGACTCACGTAGTACCGATACCACCGAGGACGATCTGGAAATGACCAACTTCGTTTGAGCCTGATATTGTGTCTCGTTAGTCTGGTAACCTCATGGTAGACATTGAAGCTTCTTTCCCCCCACTCACTAGATACCAAGGCGGCAGTCTTTCCAACAAACGACTGTTTCGCGGGAACAGTGACCACTGCATAACATTTCCCTCGCTTGACACCACAAGTGTAGTACGCGACATCGCCGACAAACTTGTCCACGGCCAGCGATTCACCCGTGATAGCAGATTGGTCGACGGAGCACACGGAAGGACCCTTGTCAGGTCCGTCATCATGGTCATCGTTGTCGGATTCGTCGTCGTCGTTGTGGCCAGATTGCTTTTTGGTTTTTTCGTGCTTATCGAGTATTGCCTTGGACTAGTGGCGGATACAAGGTTAGCGGTCACTGTTGGTTGACAATGCGATACGATGACAGTACTCACCTTGGATCCGTCTTTGTCGCTGTATTCACCCAGAATCTAAACCAAATTGTCAGTTAGTCAGGATGTATCGGTCATTGAGGACCAAACGGCCTACCTTGGCATCGGCTGCAATGGTGCTTCCCTCTTCGAGAACCACAATATCACCGGGGACCAACTCTCGCGCTTCGAGTTCTTGCTCTTTACCATCTCTCACGACGGTAGTCTTGAGGGCGATACCTTTCTTGAGCTGAGCTACGATATCTCCAGCTTGTCTACCCAGAACATCAGACACGAGCTCAGATAGGATGTGCGTTCGCCTTCGTTGCACTCACTTCTCCTGATACCAACCGACGGCAGCGTTGAGGAACAAGATACCGATGATAACACCGAAATCGATCCAGTCTCGAAGACCTGCCGCGAGGAGAACAGCAAGTTCCATAACGTAGAGGATAGGACCGCGGAAGTACGAGATGAATTTGATGAACTGGTTCTCGGATGGACTGCAAACGGCGTAAAGTCAGTTGTGTCACTGGACCCTCTGTAGGGAAATACTGAGATAGTCAGATATATTCTCGGCATACCTTTCGAGCTCGTTGTAACCTGCGAGTTTCCGACGCTCGTCTACATCAGAAGTAGAGATACCCTTGGTTCTGTCCGTCTCGAGCCATTCTGGTGGGATCTGTAACCCCAGACGAGGAAGTAAAATCAGCAACATTGTCGGATCGCTCTGGGCAGAATGGATAGCTGGTTATACTCACCTTTTTACCACTCGACTCCACTTTGGTCTTCTTCCATGGAGCATACCATTTCCTGACGTACTTGACATCTTTGTCATCTTCGTCGCCATCATCGTCCTTCTTGTTCTTCAACTTTTGCTGTTGATCCGCTACATATCGAAGGAGCACATCGTATTCCTCTCCGTCATACTCTGCGAGTGTGTAAATAAAGGTCAGTCACAGCCCCCAACAGTCACGTCAATGAGTCACGCCGACGACGGGTCACTCTACTCACTCTTCTTCTCCTCTTGTTCATTTCGTTGTTGTTCTGCTTCTGCATCTCCATTCTCCGGATCCTTGTGAGCATTCTTCCTATGAGTAAGAGCCATCCTGACGGACCCTGGCCTATTGAGCTAGAGCTGGAGCTATTCCCTCCTGTCTTCAACGCTGTCTATCGCTTCCGCTTCAGATTGGTACAGATCAAGCGGTGAATTACTGTCTAAACAAAAAACGATTCGGCTAAAGATACAAAGATTGTACTTTGGAAGAAAGAAGGAAACGTACACACCAGATAGTGAGATGTCCGAGTTAACTATATGCTGCTGTTACTGTTGGTGAGAGCGGGGACTGGACCACATGTCATGCATCCAGTAAGTATACTACTACTCATGTCGCACTCGCTTGTACAGAGTTACCAAACTCAGTCAGTCACCCAGTTATGTCATCTCATGAGAATTATAGCGTCTAATATCTATTCTCGGCTCGAATAGGCGTGATCTATTTACGGAGTATAACGACCAGTAACTTACGAGTACAGAACCTCCACCCACGTCATAATCCAGACGGTACCCGCTACCCCACACACCGATAACCGGCGGAGTAGGAGTAATGCGCTACCCGCGGGATGTCAGGGCGAGAGAGAGAGAGAGCACATCATCTGATGCATGATCATATGGAGTATGCTTGTCGCGCGCCCGCGCCCGCCTCCGGTCAAGTTGCCTGAATGCGTACTTTTAGGTCATTGCGATAATTGCGCATTAGCTCGCTGGTTAATATGTCTGATTATGCCCATCACTGCATGCATCAGTCTTCATCAGCTAGAAACCAGTACCGACGACAGGTCGTTCTTCCAAGCTGACACTGTATTCAAAAAGGATGATTGCAATAATGTGATATATAACATCATATGTCCTTACTTGTGAAGATGTCTCTAATTAGCCACATTGCAATGAGTGATAGCACATTCAGTGATGGATAAGGCATTACTTCTGCAAATCTTCTGCAAGTCAGAATTAGGAGCTTCAATCAGATCCCAGCTGTTTTGATCTCTTGATGTGATATGGGTTCAGATATGATACTTGGCCACTAATTGGCTAATGATGATCATGCAACCAATAGGAGTTGATGTCTCAGTACTTGATCAGTCACACCCATGATGTCATTTAGGAGGGGCGCAACCTGTCTTCTTCCTTCCATGTCTCATACATGTAAGAGCAGAATGAAAGGTACCCCATCAAGGACCACAAGAAGGCCTAGACATGGTGCTTGACCAGGCTGGACAGTATCTGTTATTACCACAATGATCCCACTCATTCACAAAGTTGACATATGCATTGTATTTCCACTAACCTCTTTCACTAGTCCTTCAGCAGTCATTGTACAATTGCACATAATTCCACCCCTTGAACTTGACCACTCTACAAGAATCATCACCACCAACAATGTCTTCCACCAGATCTTCCAAAGCGTCTACTACTCCCGCCTCGTCTGATCATCTTTCCATCACTCCAATGGAACAACCAGTCGTGAGCGGAGCATTTCATGTTGATGCTTTTTGGGTCAGGACTGTCCAAACTTCTTCCAAGAGCCTGGCAGATCAGACCCAGGTGTTCTCTGGACCATGTTCCGCCAATGTGATGGGTATTGCCGCAACTGGAGGTGATGCCTCACACAAGTAAGTTTGTACTGCTGTCACTGTGCATACCCATGAGATTATGTCTACTCATCAGTCCCTCTCCTGACACCCCATGCGTCACACCTCCAAAGAAGATCAGACAGTAACGAAAACAATTTTTCCAGACATTTGCATATCCAGAGCGCCTACCTTGATCCTCGCAATCCAACTGGCAGCTTTTTCTATCACAACCGTGAGGCATACCTAACCAGTGGTCACAATCTTCCCCTGCTGCATGCAGATTATTCTGTGATTAGGAAAAATGATGAGCCAAACATGCCTCACACCTCTGCTTATTTGAAAGAAGGGAGCTGTGAACACGAAATAGAAGGACCATTCCAGATCATTTTCTCACAATCAAGTGCCCTAAAGGTGCCGGTGGAATTGATTCATGGGGAGTGGAGAGATCTACCAGAAGATTGGTAAGTTGGGTATGTAAGTAAGGTAAAGCTGCCCGAGACTCACTTAGAATTATAGGTGTGAAGAGGATTGCAATCACTGGCGACCAGTATCCACATCATCCTGAAATCCAAAACCAATTGTGCATGAAAGCAGTAGATACACAAGTACTTACAGCCTGTAGTGGATATGTGTGTGTAGTATAAGTAGCAGTAGAGTTTTCAGTCATGTGATCTGTGAATATGTACACTCTCCTTTTTTTGTGTCTATCAAGCAATCCTGGGACAGGCTAAGACATGGTGAAGCAAGAGTACATCACAGCTACTCAATCCAGCCTCATTGGTGACAACAGACGATCACTTGGTATTGCATGACACAAAAGCCATGTTCCAATGACAAGGGCTTCAATGAAAGGGGATCTATGGAATGGCAATCTTGTGGCAACATGTTGTACAATGACCATCGTTGGTGTCAGACCAGTGAGAGTGAGATAGTCAGTAACAGACAGCAATTTTAACGGATATGAGCAGACCACAGTCTCACAATGACCATTGTAGCCTTGGTCCAAGTGAAGGAAGTTGAATTCAATCACGGCTGTAAGGACAAGGGTATGAAATACAAGTCTCTGTGGTCTGTCATACTATCTACCATGGTAGCGCTCCTACATGGGTGATCCTTTGATGCTCCCACATTGTATCATCAAGAGCTGCAGTAAGACGAAGAAACTGGTCCTGTTTGGCCGACCTTTTCTGCCAACTCTCAAGCTTACTTCCAGGTCACTGGATCTGAGGACATTTGTGCATGGGTCTGATTTATGAATTGTTAAACCATCTACCGGCTGAAATGTGCCTATCTTGTTCAACTACTGGTGATGTCATTGGGCAATATCAGCATGTTTCAAAGATTGTTGCAGAGGGTAGCTGAGTAATACATGACACACATGCTGCTTTCATAAACCACCGTGCACACAGCCACCACTCACACATCCTTTGTGATGATGCCCCGTCCAGATGGGTGGCAATCTCAGCAGGTTGATAAGCGTGTTCTGAGTTTCAACTCGATCCAGGTACATAATCAGTACAACTGGCCTGAAATGTATCCTCTCCTTCATCCTTCAACTTCAACAAATCACTTGATTCATACACAACAGCGGACCATATTTGACACAATCATACACCATCACACACCCCAAAGCCAATCAAAGATGCCTTCTTACACTTCAGGGAGCACACCATCCCTTGACGAAGCTATTAGCAATGCACCATGGGGAACAACCAGCACCATGTTCCACGAAGGGGAGCATGATGACATGGAATGTCTTCAGGTGGAAGTTACTTGTCCTCACACCCTTCTCACATCCGGGTTCCACGTCAACACCCACCGGCTCACTATCACTGGTCCCACAGACAAGGGTCCATCCCTGAAGTCAAGTGTGGCTTCATTGGCTGGTTGGTACATAGTATGCCCTCAGTCTGGCATGGGATTCCGTGTTATGAACCCCAGTTTCAACCCTGAGATTGCCGGTAAAGTTGCCCGAAACCTGAGTAGGACAAATATGACACAGAGAAAAAGGTGTCCTTTGGCCAACTCGTATGTGATGTCCTTCTTGTGATTCACAGGGGTTAGAGAGCTAATTCTGCTTCTTTGTTGAAGGATCGCCTCACGATTCCGTGCTTCAGGAACCTCAACTCCTTTCCCATCAGAGGTGCTTGTTGCAATTGACACCAGTCGCTCAAGTACTGTTTGTCAGTCCAACCTTGCATTCACTGACAATGTGTTTGCAGTTGAGGAAAGCTGTGCCTATCTCGATAGCAAAGGCAGATCAAGGGACCTTAAGGAAGACAACATCTTTCAAATCTTCCCTGCAACAATCGACTGAGGATCATTCATACCAGAGTGAGGTGACACAGTCATGCCCCAGTTGTCAGTCTACGAAGAGAGGATGGGTGGGAGTATTACCATGCTCGTGTGTAGTCCTCTAGTATAACATAGAATTCAGTGGCTATGATATGTCTGTGTGAACACATGTTTTGTTTTCCACAGTTCAATGACTGTGTGTGCTGTTTCAGACATCACACTGATGCTAGGATTTTGCCTCACTTACCCTTGTATCTTTATCAGATTGGTTGTTACTCTCCTTTCATCCCACTATCCTGCATGGCCGCCTGTCATGAATGACAACTACCAAGACCAACATTCTTGAGTATATATAGCCAGAATTGGGAGGTTCAGCAATATCCCATTCATTGAGACCTTATATAGTGCGATGAAATGCTTGGATAGCGTATTTGGCTGCTGGCTAGGCAATGCGTTATTACACGAGCTATGTGACTGTATGAGTGAGACGCACATGATACGATTGGTGATTGAGAAAATGAACATTGACTACTGAAGTGGTGAGTACTTATACCTTCTTTGTCGCCGCTTCACTTATAACCCAAAGAAACAAATTTTCGAGGATGAATCCGACTTTTGATATTGGCAGCTGCACATAACGCTGCGATTGCTACATAAAACAACATACATCTCGTCGACCACAATTTCATGGCACCAAGATTTACCACTTCGTGCGACCATACAACGCTACCTGTGAGCGTGGCTCCTATTGATCTTGAGACTCGCTCAACCATCGCTTCACTACCGATAGCGCTTCCGTGTACTCGACTACCACGCTCGACTTGGGCGCGAAAGGTGGCGGTTTATCCCAACCATGTTTCTCTCCCTTGACCTCTCGACATGTAACGTCGTTTCCCCTCGTTTCCAAACGCTTCTTGAAGTCCAATCCTTCGGCATGCAACATGTCGTATTCACACAACACTAGATGAACGGGCGGGAGAGAGTCGATCAATTCGTCGCTTGCGATACTCGGGCTGACTCGAGGGTCTAAGAGGTCGAGTGAAGGTGTGAGATACGACGTATCGAATAGGTTGGTTAATGAGTCTGGAAGAGTAAACTCGGGCTTGACGCACGTCGCTCGTTTGGCTTCTCGCGGTAATGAATAATCCAGTAACGGGTAAAAGGCAACGATTCCTCGTATCCGCGGCAAGGGCGTCGGGAGCGTATAGTACCACTTCGAAGCGTGATGGAGGAGATGGTTGGAGGAGAAAGCGAGATTGCCACCTGCTGAGAAACCTGAGATGACTAACTGTGATGGATCGATTCCATAGCGAGCCGCATTGGCGGAAACGTGCAAGATCGCCGACGCGCAATCTTCGACCGGCACGGGGAAGGGGCATTCGGGAGCCAGTCGATATGAAACGGCGATGACCACTGCACCCAATTGATCGTTTGCCGTTGCCGCCCAAAGCGCATCATCCGTACCGGAACCAAGAACGAATCCTCCGCCATGAAATACGATCATTCCAGGTCGATCGGTCCGCGTGCTGCCCTCCACCTCTTTGTTGGACGGTTGGTAGATGTCCAATCGTATCGCTTTCTTCGCTTTACTCTCGCCTAGAATCGCATCGATCCATTCTGTTGAAGTTGCGGGAACGGCGTCGGGCGAGGCAAGATAGTTGATCCCGAATGCAATGCCCGTGGCTGCTCGAAGCGCTTTCGCCCGGAGTCCCAATACCCATCGTGAGGATGCGTTAGATGGAGGAGTGTATAGGTGCTGCGACATGATTTTGGGATCATCGACAGACTTCGAAGCTGTCGACGTGCCGAAACATCCACAGAGCATGGACCAGATATTCTGACGTTATCTCATGTCATCCACTAGTAGAACTGCAGATATACACGTGCGGAGGAGTGATTGCGTGTGCTCAGGGGGTAGAATCCGACGTGACGTCAAATCAATAACCGTGCTGAATGAAACGCAAGCAAAAACTATCTTCTCCTTCCTTTACGTTGAACGAACATAGACTACGGACCCCATCATTGACATTAGCAAAGAGCAGCTTATAGCAGCGGAGCGTGAGTGGGGGATCAGATGCATCACTCGAGGTCAATCGCCGTAGGTCCGAAAATAAACACGCATTCTTGCGCGATAGCTAGTCGCTGAGCCCAGAGTCGGCGAATGCCTCCGTGGTGGTGCTGATTCTGCTGATGATGATGTCAATCAACGTGCTGCAACCGAGCTATAATGCGCTATGACCACACAACTTTGACCCTCTTGTTGTCATCCTTGATAGGCCTTTGCCACTGGTTGCGATTCCAACAAAGACAGTCCCTTTGTCATTTCCCCTTTTTGTCATCTACCTATCCATATTTCAGCCTTCCCGCAGACCAAATAGGTTACTCGTTAGTCACCATGACTATCGCTCCCCCTAATGACAACGAGACCCAGACTACCTCACCCAATGCACTGCAAAAGCTCAGTCATGCGCTCAAGCCGTCAACGATAGCCGCCAAGCTGGGTCACAATCATTCGAACGACAAAGAGGATGGAACGCATATCAGGACGAGCGAAGACCAACTTGGTAAGCAAGAACAACGGACCGAACGCAAGAGAGCAGAGAAGGAGGAGAAGGAACAGCGGACCCAGGCTGAGAGACAAGAAGTTGAACATAGGAGACAGCAGGAGGATGAAATAGCTGCGAAGGAGGAAGATCCGGAGATGAGAGCGAGATATGGAGACCTGGAACATCCGGACGAGATCAGCTTGTTGGACGACGTCGTCAAGATGTCGGCCGGGAGGGAGGTGACATTTCGAGCAAGAATACATACACAACGATCCCTTTCTTCGAAGCTGGATTTCGTCATCTTTAGACATAGAGGATTCACCCTCCAAGGTGTTCTTTCTTCGAACTGTTCCGAGCATATGATCAAATGGGTCGAACGATTACCGGACGAGTCGATAGTTCAGGTTTCTGGATTACTTCAACCACCACCTCAACCTATTACGGCTTCGACAGACACTCAACTAGAATTGCAAGTCCAATCAATACATCTTGTCGAACCGTCTCGTCACATTCCCTTCGGTTTGTATCATGGTGAACCACCTCCGCAGCGAAGTAGACTTCACAATCGAACGCTAGACCTGCGGCATCCCTCGAACCAGGCTATCTTCAAGATTCGCTCGAGGATATTGAGGGTCTTCCGAGATACATTGGATGACTTGGGCTTCTTGGAGATCAACACACCGAAGCTCCAGCCAGCGGCGACAGAATCTGGAGCGGAGGTATTTAGGGTCAACTACTTTGGTAGGAAGGCCTTCTTGGCTCAAAGCCCTCAATTGATGAAACAAATGGCAATCTCAGCAGACTTTGGAAGAGTGTATGAGGTAAGTATGGCGCTAAACTGGGTATCACCGGGAAGCTAATCCTGATTGTCATGACAGATAGGCCCAGTCTTCAGAGCTGAGAACAGTAATACACATCGTCATCTCACCGAGTATACCGGTCTTGATATCGAGATGTCTCTTCAACAAGACTACCACGAGGTTTTCCACGTCCTCGAGACTGTTATGAAGAACATCTTCAAGGCGATCTCGTCGATGAAAGACGAGCTTCACCGCGTTCGTGAGATGTGGCCCAGCGAGGAGTTCAAGTGGTTCGACCAGACCCCCATCATCCCGTTCACTGAAGCGGTTCAGATGCTTCGTGACGATGGTCGAGATGTGGAAGAGGAGGACCTGAGCACACCTGACGAGATCAGGCTGGGAGAATTGGTGCATCAGAAATATGGTGCAGACTTCTACATCGTTGACCGCTTCCCGATATCCGCACGACCGTTTTACACAGCCAATGATGGACATAAGTCGACCAACTCGTTCGACATGTTCGTAAGGGGTCAAGAGATCTGTACTGGTGGACAGAGAATCAACGATCCTATCAAACTGAGGGAGAGTATGCGGGAAGCAGGTATACCAGAGAGCGATATGGAGGAGTACCTTTCCGCCTTCGATTGGGGGATGCCACCTCATGGTGGTGCTGGACTAGGTTTGGAACGAATCATCACTTTCTTCCTCGACTTGCCAGACGTCCGACTGGCCTCACTCTTCCATCGTGATCCCCAATCACTACCAGCTAAGTCGGCCTCTTTACCACATCCAGATGCCGACACGACCAAACCTCGAACATCCGAAAATGGCGACCTACCACCTCTCGAAAACCTCATCGCTAACTATGGTGACGCAACAAACACTTCATGGCTTGATGATCGATTCAAGATTTGGCGAGACGACAGAACGGGTGCCGCAATCGGCTACGTGCCTCAAAGCAACAAGTTCTGTATGATCACCGGGGATCCGCTTTGCGACGAGAAGCAGAAGAAGGAAGTCACGCTTCGTTTCATGGCGTTTGTCAAACAGGAACTCAAGCTTCGTCCGGTATGGATGCTGGTCTCTGAGGAGATGCAAGATATCCTTGCCAATGAGTACGGTTGGAGGACATTCAGCTGTACGGAAGAGCAAAGATCCGATTCCGATCAAGCAGATCCCGAGTTGATTCAGAACAACAAGGAGAAGAAAGGAGTGTACAAGGTGAAAGAGGTGGATGCGTCGGACGAGGTATTCAGGAAGAAGTGCGACGAGAGGATCGAAGAATGGAAAGCGGCGAGAGACACAAAGGGCAAACAGGTCCACTTGACCGAGATCGCACCATGGAGAGATATGGAGCACAGACGGTACTTTGTAGCCGAGGCTGACCCGGCGCACAAAGAACAGTCACCAGAACCAAATGGTGCATCCACCAAATCAACATCGAACAATATGGACCAACCGGTGATCAGTACACTGGTTGTCCTTACTCGACTTTCGCCTTCGAAGGGATATCAACTGAAATGGGCTCTGGACTTCCCACAATCACCTCACGGCGCTATCGAATCGACCGTTCAAGCCGCCCTTTCTGCCGTACCTGGAGAACCAGTAACTTTCGGAGCTGCCGTTTCGGAGAACTTTGTCTCAAAACACGGAGTCGGCAAGTTGAGAGCCAGGTTCATGGAAAGGACCTACAGGGGAATAGTGAAGAGCATGGCTCTGGATAAGAAAGCAGGGTTCAGGACGAAGTTTGGAGTGAGAGGAGAAGAGACCTATATCTGTTTCCCGAAAGGAGGGCTAAAGGCGACGGAGCTAGGGGAGATTGTAAAGTTCTTTGAATAGACACCGAGGACAACGCCGACGAGAACGCATGTCTGAAGAGTAGCTTGTGCCTCTTTGGAACCCCTCTCCGCAACCGTACACATCAATATAATACACAAAGATAGTGATCATTTCATTGAGCTATGATTGTACCATCCAATTGTCGCTGTGCATGCAGACCTAGATACACCCAAGGTCAGACAGCTTACTCGCAAAGCTGGCAAACCGCATGCAAGCATTTTGATACCTGGCAAGAAGAGTGGCTTACGTAACGATGTAACGTCAACAACAGCCGCGTTGCCCCGCATCCATTCAATGCAACCATGTACGAACGTATGTTCATGGTATCATCTCCAAGTTACTGCTACTTCACTCTTATGCCATCACCAGTAGTAGAGGATCGACGCCATGTACTGGCCAACAGCTACCACTCGGCTGATCAACACTGCTTCGCCGTTGAATGATCAACCGGTCCTCCACGTTCGAGCAAGCAGGAAGGGTAACTTCTTCGCGACGCTCACCAAAGATGGTCTGGGTGTCTGGGATGTTAGGGTGAGTTACAAACGCCCTGGATGTAACTGATGAATCTGTACCAGCCTACGGTAATGCAGGCGGCTGTCGTGCGGTCTACTGGAAGTATAGAGCGATTCGGCAATAATGTCGATGTGTTTTGGGCTTATGATGGACGAGGTCTCATCATACTTGTGAGTGAAACGAGACTCAAAAGGCAGATAAATGAAGCTAAAGACACTTCGTCTGCTCCTTTTCTTCCCAGACGGACACCTCCCATCTCCTCTTCTACCAGCTTGCTCCCTCCTCACGACCCTCCTATGACTCACCAGGTCCTTCGACCCCCGGTCCAGGCGAAGGTGATGTGGTTATGGGCTGGCAGCTCCGGTCTCTTGGGACCGCATTCATCATGGGAGGTTGCCAATCCGTCCTTCCACAGCCTCACAACCTAACCATGACACTCCGTCATCCGCCGTCCATCTTGACAGTCCCGTATCCGCTTCCTAGTCAATTGCTTTCCCCTCCCGGATCGCATTTCCCTCCTCCACCATTGGACGGTGAGACCGAAGCTCAGATCGAGTGTGAGATTTGGGATCTCAATCATGCTCGAGATTGGTTATCGACAACCTCCTCACCACCCATCCCGCGCGAGATGACTGCGAGCAGGACACCAGGGTTACCTGTCGTGTATACGGTTCTGACGGAAGACGGAAGAGCTTATGCGATGTATCAAGCGACTCAATTGGCTCAGATCGCCACGAGCGATGCGCAGAAAGCTCAACTGAATGCGGGACCAAGATATGTCGGGCAGATCATACATCCCGCGCCTGTGCCTCAGGATTTGGTACGAAGGACGGGAGCCTTGGGGCTGTTGGAAGATAAGGTGGTAGGGGCAGAAAACGTCGAAGATGGAGTGGTACATGTCTCGGTGAATCCGAGATTCGGTTTGGTGGCTGTTGGTCTGGCAAGGTGAGTTCGATGTTGACTAGGAAGAAGGAAGCCAATGCTGACAAGTGCTTAGTGGCAAGATCAATATCGTTTCCTTACCGCCCTGGCCATCATTACCAAGATTATCACATACCCTTGACTTGCGATTATCCGCCAATCTACGTGAGTTGGCGTACGAACAATCAGCGTTTATATCTTCGTTCGAGCTGACGCCGCATTACAGGTGCAATACCTGGAAAAATCACAAGCCTAGCGTGGACAGGAGATGGATATTGCCTTGCGGCAGGGTATGAGCACGGCTGGGCAGCTTGGAGTATGGGAGGCCGACTAGGTGGATGGGGCGTGAGAGACGAGGATGACACTCGTGAATCGGGTGTGACGGATCTGGTCAGTCTACTAACTTCGTCTGCGAGTAAGGGGTCAGCGAAGCTGACTTCACTTTTAGTTCTGGGTTCCGGGCAACTTGGAACTGGTCGTACTGCGACCTCCGACCCAAACACCGCAGATCGAAATCATCTCGTTTGTGAAGAGCGCCACCACCAGCCAGCATTCACCTGTGAGTGACGTTGTGTCAGTCTCAACTGTTCTCCTCATGGGGCTGACACAAGTATCAGGACAACACGCGATATGCATTCTTGCAAATGGACGACCGAGTTTTGGTCTATCGCGGTGCTGATCAACCAGATATGAGCGTCATCAACCCCGAATCGGATGTTTGGCAAAGTATCAAAGTGAGCAATAATCCGTATAAGAAATGGCCGTTGGCTGTTGTGCTGACGGCTTGACAGATACCGTCAGCATACATCGCAACAAATTGGCCCTTGCGTTACGCATCCATATCATCAGATGGAAAGCTTATCGCCGTGGCGGGACGAAAGGGCCTAACGCATTATTCAGCGGCGTCGGGAAGGTGGAAGCTGTTCCCGGATGAAAGACAAGAAAGGGAATTCACTGTCCGAGGCGGGTTGTTGTGGTTTCACCATGTCCTGATTGCAGCCGTAGACGTGGATAAAACTCATCAAGTGGGTACCCTCAATTCTATTGCCATCGGAGATGTAAACTGACAAGAATAACAGCTGCGGTTATACTCTCGTGATCTTGACCTCACCGAGATCCTTCATTCTCAAACGCTACCTTCGCCTGTTCTCGTGATGACATTGCTGGACAACTCACTACTCGTCTACACCGCCGACAACACGCTTTACCACTTCCTGATTCTGCCGACACAATCTACCATCAAGCTCCACCTGTGCGGAAGTATCAGCTTCAGGGGTATTGTGCAGGTACCGAGTCGAGTAAGGGCTTTATCTTGGCTGATACCGCTGGCTCAGAAGAGTAAGTCATGGTCTCATTACATCTGATGACAGTCAAGCTGATATATCACGCACAGACCTCGGTGATCCCGCGGACGATCTGATCGTTGCAACTATCATCTTCTTGGTGGATGGCAAACTGGTATTACTCCGACCAAGAAGGGTATGTATCGCGTATCTTATCGCTGTAAATAATCGATGGTAAAACTGACATCAATCTCATCTAGGCGCGTACCGATGAGGTCCGATACGATATGCAGATCCTCGCTGATCGTATAGAAGCGTACTGGACTCATTTGCATGGTGTTGGCACGCTCGAAAATTCACTATGGGGCTATGACGGCGCCAACATGCGAATTTGGCTGGATGCGTTGACGATTGAAGCCACAAGGGTGGACTCGACGTCTGACTCATATGAAAATGTTGAAGAGAGTGTCAAACTTCGTCTTGACTTTTACCCTTTGTGTGAGCTCGCCTTTTGAAAAAAAAGTAGAGAAAACGTTGCTAATATAAACGGTCAATCTAGCTATTTTGATGGACAAGGGTATCATTATCGGGGTAGATTACGAGACTTCGACGCGGAGTCTCCCTTTCCCAATCTACAAAATATCGACAGGAACACATCTATTCCTACCTCAATTCTTGCGATATCATCTCTCTTCGCAAACACCGTCTCTTGCCAATGCTCTGACACTAGCACTGCATTATCAGTCGCTAGTGTACTTCGCTCACTCGCTGGAGATCTTGCTTCACTCTGTGCTCGAGGACGAAGTGGCCTCGAAATCGCTCCCTAGCACGGATTCACAATCGGATCTTCTGAATTCGGAGACCAACGACCAGGATTCACAAAATGATGACACTACGACTCCGCCCAACGTTCTCGCAACAGTCATAACATTTCTCGACTATTTCCCTGAATCACTCGACGTGATCGTGGGATGTGCTCGAAAGACGGAAATTGATAGGTGGAAAGTCTTATTTGATATAGTGGGCAAACCGAGAGATCTGTTTGAGCGATGTCTGGGAGAAGCGGACGCGGGTGGAAAGAAGAATTTGAGAACGGCAGCGAGTTATTTGTTGGTCTTACACAATTTGGAAGAATTGGACGATGTCGAGGTAAGTCTCGCACCGTACATTGCTCGTTCTTTTTTTCCCGACCCCAACCAAGAAAAGCAATGAAGAAGCAGTGGGAGATTGCAATTACTGATCAACCTCTATTCCTGCAGGATACAATACGGTTATTACGACAGGCCATCAAAGCAAAAGAATTTCACGTGAGTGATGGACCCACCACAGTCTCAAGCATACCTGGAATGTTTAGAAATTTTCGAGAGACTAAGAGGGAAACATGTACATGTGACTGACATTCGACCTTCATCTACCTAGCTCTGCAAAGAACTCTTACGATTCCTCCACTCGATCGACGAGAACGGTACAGCCCTCCGAGCCGCTGTCGAACAGGTCGGTATCCTCGAAGGTGAAATGACAGACCGGCTACTCTCACCAGCGCCTCCAGAGCCTGATTTGATGGCGGTGGATGGCGCCGTAGGCCTGGGAAATGGAGATGGACTCTCAGTACCGCTTACGCCAAATATCACACTTTCGCCATCCGAGCATGGCATGCAAGGACAAGTTGGCGATGGTGCGGAATCCGACCCGGTCATAGCCCTGTCGCCCAACACCGATCCCAAAACTGAGTCGTTGCCAAATCCTGAAAGCAGTGCCGCTGAAGATGCTGCTGAGGAACCTGCTCCCCGGATGCGAGAAAGAGGCAAAGGTCACACCAAGGTCAATTCACAATTCGATCTCAGTGTTGATAGATTGTTCAAGACTCCACCGTCACCGAGAACGATAGATAAGTTTGAAGAAAACCCTTCGATCGATGCTGTCCTTGATGGGGACCATGACTTAGAAGGAGAAGAAAAAGGTAACATATCGGCGTCGAGCCAATAGTTTATGTTTTGAACGGAAGGAGAAGAATGGCTTATGGGACATGAACGATGTAGTACATATCGGGTCAATATGATATGCTGACGGAAGTAAATGCTATGTACGAAAGGGGAATGGATAATGTTGTATGCTTTGTGACCATCTGCGAAATCTGCTTTGTGTAGTCTCTCACTCCTCACGTCCCTCATTTTTTCGCTCACCACACCAACTCAGCTGTAACGATACCGAGTTAGCTTTACGTCGTCCCACAATCGTGCTTGCCCAAAAAGAAAATCGGATAGTAGGGCAACTCACCCTCATGCGTCCCCACACCCCTATCCACCCTATTCGAAAACACCCGCTTGTAAACAAATCGCTGATCGTACTCCCTCATCACTTCGGCGCTGAGCAACATCCTATCTTTGACAAGCTGGGCATACGATTTCGCAAGGTGGGAGAGGAGGAAGGCCGTACTCAGATGGAGCAGTGGGGTAAGGAAGGGATGGAGCGGGGTCAAAAGGTGAGTGAGAAGAGGCGAAGTGGGTGGGAATGCACTGAGGTTAGGGTGTTGTCAGCTGTATGTAGTTGTGATGGGAGAACGCCGCGAGAAGACAGTTTGCCATATGAAATGGACGCAAACGAGGGAACGGCCACCAATCGTTGGAATTATTACTCACCAGAAAAAGGCCAGACAGAATTCTTGTGGATCCCATACCCTCAAAGACTGTATCTTATCCTCTGCTTGGCCGAAGCCTGTAAAGGTTGGCGCATCCTGCTGTGGTTTACCGAAAGCAGAGAGTGTCGCGTGACTGTGTTGGAGACAGTAGTTATCAGCATCAACGTATCATGCCATAAGACTGGCTGCGAGTGCAAGAGAAACGTACAACGTGAATTTGATGAGGAAGAGCAGAGCACGTCCTGTGAATTTGATGATTCTAGCGGTCGGACTTGTCGGTTCTTGCGTGCCGGCCGTGGGCGTGGTGAAAACATCGTCGTCATCTTCCTTCTTGATTTTGGGAGCAGCGACTGGGGAAGCGTGAGGCGAGGGGACTGTTTCTTGGGCCTGAATATGACAGGTAAGCAGGAATAATCGCAAACGATACGTGACCTATTGGGGCCAGGACCTCGAGATGCCACTCACCGAGCGAAGCTGCATATCGTATGTCCTGAACCGAGTGAAGAGGTATGCTGCGTTTCCCACCGCCAGAAGGAGAAACAAGAATGTGAACACGAATTTCTATGCAAAGTCATCAGCTTCCATCGTTTTCCATTCTTTTGACGGTATGTATCATCGTGAAGCTTACCGACCAACCGCCCAACAGACCCCTACTCTGCGTCCTCCCCTCGTTCTCCCACCTGTCCCATCTGCTAGACACACCAGTTTCTCGACCACTGACGTTTTTCAGCACGCTCGTCGCCTCGTCTCTCGATGAGAAGAGTGGCGCAACGAGGAGGTAGTGTATAGCATGGAGAGCTAGAGCGATAGGATTGGCGAGGTGTTCGTCAGGGAGAACATCTTGGATGGAAGTAGGAGAATGGAAGATTGCGTTGTCGATGAGTTGCTGGGGGAAAGAAACGACGCTGCGGCGACAACATGTCTACGTTAGCATGATGTTGTATAGTCTTGGCTGCCGGCACAGCGAGGGAGTAATCCACTTTGCTCCCTTGCCGAGAGTGACCACTGACAACAGGTCAAAAGCAAAAGAAGGAATGCCCACATACCGCTGCCATATCGGTTTTCGTCTTACGAACCGCTTCTTCTTGCTTCCTATATCCATACCCAGTGTAACAGGCGTATTCCTCCCTTCCTCTTCTGCTCTCCTTGCAGCCTTTGCACTGGCGGCCATATCGAAAGGTATGCTCGAGCTTCTGCTCAAACCTTGAGGCGGGGTGGAGGTTGCATAAGGTGAATAATGGATTTTGGGTGTGATGGGCGTATTGGCTGAACTTCCTACATTTCGATATCGAGGTGTACTGTTACCATTGCTGTTGGCATCGTTGGATTGTCGTGTAGGTGTTGAGAACTTGGTCGGCGATGAGTTATTCGAGCTATCGTTGTCATCTTCTTGGGCGAAATCACGGAGTGAAGATGATTTGGATAATTTAGAAGGAGGATGAGCGAAAGCATGGAGAGAACGTCGAGACGATCGTGCCAGCGGTGATTGTGACATAGCTTCGGGCAGCAGCAGGACTATGCTTAGCAAGGTGTGTACCGAAAGAAGATGAAGGGCAAAAGAACGAAAATCAACAAATGCACAAGGGAGGTAGTCACGACCAAACGCGTGCAGACTGGCGATAAAACGATGATGTAGAGAGATATGTGAGGGTTTAACATTTATATACCATCGTAAATCAAGGCAAACATCGATCTGTCAATTCGACAGTTTGTAACATCGGTTCCTTCGTATATCGGTTAGTACATGAGATTCTGATTCTCGAAAGGAGGGTTCGATTCCCTCAGGAACCTTATGTTTTTGTTTTTGCTTTTTTTGTCCTTCTGGGTGTAATTCACCGAACAACATGACCGCCTCCACCGAGACAAACGGTGAGGTCACTGCACTGAAGTGCTCAAATACGATTTCGTTCTCCTTTCAATCTTCCTCTTCACTTCATATGCTGCAACAACAAAGTCAAGGATGGTAAGTTTTATAGCACCGGGCTGTCATTGTGATACTAGCTCGACATCCAGCTGACTCGTTTATGGTCTAGTCAAATTTCCTACCGGTTCCCACGAAGAAGGCGACCCCTCTCCCAACATTCTCTTCCCACCTGCTTAGTTACATCTCCACGCACTTCCGAGATGCTCATCCCGAAGCTTTCAAGAAAGATGTGGAATCGTTAATTGCCATGAGGAAAGAATGGGTCGAGCCGAAGGGCGAGGCTCATCCTGAGATCGTTAGAGGTTTGATGAGGTGCGTATTTGCCTTTGTTTCTCTATGACTCTTGTCTCCAGCATCATTCGATATTTTGGCCACCGTCGCTGCGGCATGTACTGAGTGAACTCCGGCTGACGTTACCGAAATGAATAGATATCATGCCCAATTGACTTTCCTCGCTACCAAATTTCCTTCCGACATATCTCTAAATTTCACTTACCATCTCCCTTTCCCACCCACATTTTCCCTCTCACCCGACGCTCCAATCTCCTTACCGTCTTTGACCTTTGAACGAGCTAGTGTTCTGTTCAACATCGCGGCATTGTACGCCTCCATGGCTGCTGCGGAAAGAAGAGCTGAAGCCGAGGGTATCAAGCGAGCTTTGGGATATCTGACCGTAAGTCGTCTGTTTTCGACATGGATATGTGTGATAGCTAAACCAACCTGTACACTTAGGCCGCCGCTGGAGTGCTGGAACATCTTGTAAAGAATCTCATACCGACTCTTCGGACAGAACTCTCGACGCCTTCAGCAGCGGGGTACGATATGACCGAATCATTCCTAGGCACGATCAAGGAATTTGTCTTGGCCGAAGCACAAGAATGTTATTGGCAACAGGCAGTCCTGCGTGAGTGATCAGCAACACTGCCTCGGTCAAGCACCGAGAGGACATGGCTAATGAAAGATGTGTGTACAATCATAGAGGGCACATATAAGAACAGCTTGATTGGTAAATTATCGATGAAGGTCTCGGAGTACTACAAAGCAGCTCTGGCATCGATGAACGGAACCGATTATCCTTCTTCATCCTTCTTCCCTGCCGTGAGTCACCGTCAATCACCCCCCTACTTCGTATGCTGATGATAGTGAATGTCGTAGAACTGGATTGCTCATATCACCGTCAAGCAAATGCATTTCGAAGCTGCTGCACAATATCGATTGAGTCAGGAAGATCTGGAGAAGAGCAAATACGGAGAAGAGATTGCTAGATTACGAGTAGCAGAAGGACTGGCGAAGAAAGGTCTCGATGCTGGAAGGAAAGGAGTGGCGGACGCTGTCGTCTCAGATCTCAAGGTGAGCTCGTGTTCGTTGTTGTCGTTTTGTGCTTGCTAGTTCTGATTCACCATTGTACAGAATCTGCAAGGGGCTGTAAAATCAGCTTTGGAACGAGCAGTACGAGATAACGATCTCGTCTACGTTTCGCCTATTCCTCCGGCCAACCAACTTGCACCTCTTGTAGGAGTTGGGATGGTCAAGGTATCAATCCCGACAGAGGTGTTGGAACCTATTGCGTGGTTGATGGGGGGAGGTGCGGGTGTTGGGCCACTGTTCAGCGCCCTGGTACCGTACGGAGTACATTTGGCTCTGAGTGAGTCCAGTCCTTTGGCCGAGGAGAACAGTCACTCATTAGTCCGTTTAGGTATCTACGACGACAGGAAAGACACGGTGGTGCGGGAGTTGGACGGGAAGCGGGAAGAATTGGATGGCGTCGCAGCGAGGTGAGTCCTTCGGTACTTCAAGGAGAAAGCACGAGGCTGATCGAATTGTAGCACACTGCAATCTCTGAACTTACCCGGGTCTATACAAGCTCTAGAACGACCTGTCGGCCTTCCGCCATCCTTGTTGAAGAAGGCTGAAGAGGTGGATTCAGCTGGAGGTGCGGATCGCATCAAGGGCCTGCTGAGTGAGGTGGGACGACTTGCGAGATCTAATATGCAATCTCTCAATGAGGTGAGCTTTCGTGCTGGTATTTCTTTCGGACACGTTGCGCTGACACTTTACGTAGGCCATGGACATCCTTGATCAAGAGGCCACGGAAAACGAAAATCTACTCGCCCGAGAACCCCATTTGCAGGCGACGAGACCGCCATCCCATGTCGCTAATCAGCCTCTGATTGCCATGGCTGGGCAATACGATGCGACTATCAAGCAGGCCGCAGGCAGTGACGCTACCGTCAGATCCAAGTGGGAAGAATGGGCTCATCTCGTCGAGGTCCTTGCTGGTGGCGAAGTGAGTCCATCACCCGTTGCTATGTTCCTTTTCTGATGTGGTTACAGGACACAATCAACGACTACGTGCCTTCAACCGGAGCATCATCTTCCAGCGGTTACTCATCCCTCCCGGCTTCCGTCCGTCCCTTGCGAGCATCACTGGAAGAGCTTGACGACAGAATAGCCCACAGAGCGAGATTGGTCAACGAGGCACGCAACATCGCGGCGTCTGACGATATCAGGCCTCAAGTCTTGCAAGAGTCTTCGAGGTTGGCTCACGGAGGGTCAGGCGATGTCAAGACAGAGTGGTTTGAGGACATGTTCCACAAGTCTTTGGAGAAGTACGACCG
Source organism: Kwoniella shandongensis (assembly GCF_008629635.2). NCBI lineage: Eukaryota > Fungi > Basidiomycota > Tremellomycetes > Tremellales > Cryptococcaceae > Kwoniella > Kwoniella shandongensis. The sequence continues at coordinate 1,476,963 of NC_089292.1, forward strand.
TCTCAAAGACGAGCTGGATGCAGAAGGTAGCAAGCAGGAACAACTGCTCGAGCAGATTAGAGTAAGTTTGTCCCCTTCTTTGTCTCAGTTCAAGCTGACACGACGAGTAGGGTCAAAACGAGGCCTTCCTCGCTGAGAGGAAAGACGATCCGGTCGTAAAAGAGCGGGAGAGACGATTACAAGACATGGATCTTGCGTACTGGAAGTGGAGGGAGATTGTCGACAATGCCGAAGAAGGGATCAAGTTCTATAACAGTTTCGCGGACATGTTGGGACAATTCAAGGCGACTTGTACGCAATTCCTCAACTCGCGACGAGCGGATGTCGGGTGGGTTGCCCATAGCTCACACGAAGTGATACGTCTGCTAACCACTATCTCGAATAGACAAATCACTGCCCAATTCCAGAATGTCAGTGTATCAGAGCCCTCTCAGCTGAGCCGACAAAATCACTCACCGTCCCTACCGGTGCAATACCAACCAACACCACCGCCACAACAACAGTCTCCACCACCTCGTGCGCCATCTCCACCACGAAGTTTCAGCCTCGCACACCCTTCTTCAACGCAATGGCAATCAACGACCGATTTCCTCCCACCGCCTCCACCACCGCCGATCCTCCGTTCGGGAGGGATACAGACACAGCCAAGATCAGCACCACCGCCACCTGCCGACTCTACGCCTAGGAGAGTGACCCGTGCGTCTGCAGCTGCGGCCAGGGGTCCGATAGGCGATGCGGAGAAGAATCCGTACAAGAAAGGGACGAGGAGGGAAGGTGGGGGTGTTATATAATATGTTAATCATGTCACCAGGTCATCCATGCATATGCCTAGAGATATATCTGGTTAAGTCGCCTTGCAGCTAACTATGCGTCGCTGTAGCCTTCACGAGACTCTTCATCGCATGGCACGAGTATGTATCGTAATTGGGTTGTGCCACATTCCTTGTCAATTGAAAACAGGTCGTCATGGTTTTGTGCCTTGTTCCTCATCGATCGGTGCCCCACTAAGATGGGGGGATAGGGATGACGTTTGTTACTGCGCTACTACTCACTCAGTAGTCATATGACGAACAGAAGGGAGATTCAACGTGCGTTAGCGTTGCGTCTGCTTGGTGTGACCGACCATCACAATCGCACATCTTCCTATCTTACTTCCTCTTCTTTACCATCATAGTATCAACGTATTGTATACTGAGCAAGATGGAATACCTCGCACAGTTCAAGCCTACCTCTACCATCTCGGTTCACCCTCCTAACCCGACGAGCACAATCTCGATCAGTCCACCAGGAGGTACGCACAAACCCCATCACGGAGGACAAGATGGACATCTCCCCTTGCCGACGGATACATTCGTAAGCGTTACTTCTCACCCTACCCTCCAACATCACATTTTGTATCGCTACATGTCCTCTCTGTGCATTTACATCGACTACCATCCAACGATATGTATGGAGGAAAAACCATCCTGACAGTTCCATTTATACCTCATAGCCATCCGCAGTCTCGCACTACATCCACGCAACACACACTGGCCACAATGCCCTCTGGATCGTGTTTGCGATCTTCACAGCTGCCTTGGTCGGTGTTGTGATTTTGACAATCAGGACTGAGAAGAGGAACCGTCTTTTCCACGGGTAAGTGTGGGTTTCTATGCGACTACACATTGTATCTCAGCCACAGTGGAGTTTATGGCCCTATGATCTCGGTCTACCGCGAACCCGCATTGCCACTTCCTCATCTGAATGTAATCAATGACAGATACTGACACGTTTTTGTTCCCGTAGCATCTCCGCATTGGTTCTTACCATCGCTATGATCTCGTACTTTGCCATGGCTGCCGGACTCGGTGTCTCCTACGTCCCAATCCATAACCACGGTCCTCAAGGTTCTCTCCACCACTTGTTCCGTCAAGAGTACTGGGCCCGATACGTCGATTGGCTCTTCACCACTCCTCTCCTCCTTCTCTCCCTTACTTCCCTCGCTGGATTGTCACCTGCTACTTCGCTCGCGGTGATCTTGACCGACGTAGCGATGGTAATCTTGGGATTGTTGGGCAGTTTGGTCGATGCTAGGTGGAAACATGGTGAAGCCACCCGATGGGGATTCTTCACCGTCTCCACAGTCGCTTTCCTCATTGTTTGGGGTATCCTCTTCACTGGTGGAATGAAAGGTTTGTCATTGCGCCGCGCCCCGACTAAATTTCTACCACTGCTGATGCTGATACTGTTTGTATGGGTAGCGGCTTCGTACCGAGCCAAGAACACAAAGGGTCTCTTCACCCTTCTCACCATCGGCACCTTCCTGTGAGTTGCCTGTCCTGCAACGAAGCCACACACACGAAAGCTGATGAGCCCCCGAACCAGTATCTGGGCAGCCTACCCTATTGTCTTCGCTCTAGGTGAGGGTGCTAACAAGATCAACGTCAACACTGAGATCATCGCCTACGGCGTCCTTGACGTGTATGTGCTTTCTATGACTATGTCTTTCTTCGTCTATGGATGCTAATCACGCACTGGGTCTTCGCAGCATCGCAAAGGTCGGCTTCACCTACGTCCTTCTTTTCCTCCACACTCACGACGAGACTGGTCCTTGGACTTTGCCCGAGTGGTGGGTTGCCTCCCCTCAGGGTTACGGTCCCGACGGTCGAGGTGTCTACGGCTCAGTCGGCACTACTCGCGACTAAGCGAAGAAAGACAAACTGTCACTACCTAACGTACAAATACACGAAACACTTCCGTATAATGTCAAGTTGAGCAGCAGTCTTTCTTTACCAATATGCCAAATCGTTTCCCTACCTTTACCCTTCTTCAACATTGCTAAGTCCGTTACCTCGGATAGTTTCCCATGATAGTAAAATGCCATGTATGCATTCATGTCTGTGAGAGAAACTTACATTACGACTCAACTACATGCGCAATGAGTTTCTATTCTATCATTTTTTCCCTTGTACACCGTCCACCTTCGTCTACTCGCAATGTCATCTAGTCGTTGAGACATGTTTAATGAATCAAGTTCAAGCCCATATCCCAGAATCTAGATTCTAATCTGACACACTCATGCCAGATTGCTGTCAATCTCGCCAACTTTTCAGGCGAAGGTGGGTCTTCCGCGACTCTTCGTTCCAGATTTTCTAGAAGAAGAAAACATTTCCCACCAAGTTAGCTAAATTCCATCACTGTGACTGTGATCCAAATCGAGATGCGCATGGGCGGATTGGACTCACCTATACCTCTATTGACGGCTGCTAAGAACTCGGCCCCGCAATAATCTTCCATCCATTTTTTGTACAGATTCCCTTCCAAAACCGCGTTTCCTTCTTCCACTTGCTTTTTCAACCATAATCCAACTTCACCATAGCCTACTAGACAGCTCGCGACTGCCATGTAGACGTCTAGGATGTCGCCCTGGGTACCGATATCGACGACGTAGCGAGCGTATGCTGCACAAGGGGAAGATTCGGCAGTAGCAGCTAGTTCAGCTCGAGATATACCGAATTGAGCGCAGTACTGCGTGGGTTTGTTTTGTATAGTATCAGTGATGATGGCATTTTTCTTTCTCGCCGAGAGTGTAGATATTAATAAGAGTCAGACTCACCGCGACGTGCATCTCCGATTCTCGAGCGACGTGCAAGGCAATCTCGCTGAAAGCTTGGATCTCAGCGAGAGTGTTGGCTTTGTATGCACCTAAAGCGTGCGCTCGGGCATCTGGTACAAGTGATCGTAGAGTCAGTTCCTCTGTCTCAATGTCTCGTGAAGGCGAGTTTCTAAGAATGATATTACGTACAATGCTTGAGATAGTGGTAATCCTGCTTGATGTAATGTTCAAAGCACTCTCGAGGGAGGGTGCCGTTACCTAGCTGTACGACAAAGGGATGACGAACGTAGGATTTCCACAAAGGTAGATTGGACTGGATAAGGTGGGTAAGGAACGGGTGAGGGTTGTGTTTCGTGGGGCTATCAGAAGTATGCTAATGTGAGTTGTCGAGCTTGGGCGGGCGGTGGGGCCATCGACTTACGGAGGTAGTGCTCGTCTTGCAGTCAGATGAGCATGGTTTAGTGGCCCATGACCGTGACCGAATGAGAAAGCAGAAGCAATCGCCGACTGAGTATATGAGATCGCTCGCTTGAACACCTCGATGTCCTTGCCGGCTAAGGGTAGAGAGAGAGAGTCAGATTACTCCGCTTCATGGATGAATGGCTTAGTGCGACTCACCGGGCACATCCTTTTTGCGTCTCGTCGCATAAGCCGAAGCGATCGCAGAACTGAGCGTACAACCTGTACCATGTGTACTTGAACTGTCCACCTTTCTTCCCACAAACAGAGCCACCACCTCTTCTCCCGTCACAAGGATGTCTACAACAAGATCTTTCTCGACCTTCAGACCGAGAGTCGATCTGTATTCTGTGAGGACGTCGACGGTATCCGCTTCTTCGTCTCCTTCTTCCCAAACAATCTCGTACTGTCCAGCGTATTGCAGCACGTCTTCTCGAGACACTTTACCATGTCCACCTTTCAGTAATACAGTCTTCGCGCCAGTCTTGAGCTGGGTATCTTTCGCAAGTTGTAGCATATCGGCCAGACCTTTTAATTCGGTCTCTTTGGTATTGGTACGAGATAACCGAATCGCTTCAGGTATATTTGGTGTGAGGAACGTCACGTAAGGAAAAAGGTCGTAGAGAGCTTCGACAGCATCTTCTGGTAAGAGGTGATGACCCGATGTGGAGATTATGACGGGATCAAGGACGGTGGTGCAGTCGAGTTTGGGGAGGTAAGAGGCAAGAGCTCTGATAGTTGAGGCAGAGGTCAACATCCCAAGTTTCACGGCGATAGGAGGCTCGTCCTCAATCACGCTTTGGAGCTACAACACAACATATGTTGAAGGTCAGCCACGGCTGTCTCTCAAGGTCCTCTCTCGCGTGAACGAGCCTGAGAAGAGGCTTACCTGTTGGATCACAAAGTCTGATGGGACTGCGTGGACAGCTTGGACACCTTTGGTATTTTGCGCCGTAAGGCCGGTGAGAACAGATGTACCATAACAACCAAACGCTTCGATGGTTTTCAGATCGGCCTGAGGAGAGAGAAGAGATCATCAGCCACCATCTCGGAGTCCTAAGATACTACGGTACTAACCTGGATACCGGCGCCCCCTCCAGAATCGCTACCTGCCAAAATGTCAGTTTGAGCAAAAAGGAGACTGAATTATCAACTCACCAGCGATAGTCAGGACATGAGGCGCTTTTCGTGGCTCCAAAGGGACAGGTGAAGAAGAAAGAAGGCCGGACATCTTCTCGATTGTGATTGCTATTGTTACTGCTGTCCCTGCAATAATGGGGTTTTATACGAGGGTGACCATCGACCAACGACCAACCAACTGCTTAACTGTAATAGTAGTCGTCGTTGTGATTAGATATGGCGGCATATCCGCGGTATACCACGTGGTTACGGCTATCCGCTAGCGTCTGACGTGTAAATAACAGCTCAGAATGACCCCCATCGTTCTTTTCGGCCGAATGATAAGGAGCATGTAGATATTATGTAATCGATGAGCAAGTCTGGGACCCGACTCAAAGTCAAAGTGAAATGTCAAAATATAGGTGCTATCGTTTAACTACCTCCTCCAACTTGTACCCCGAATTACATACTCAAACCACCAACACCATGTCGACCACTGCCAACGGGCTGAGCGACGGTGATACTCAGGCTCGTCTGGAGAGATGGGGAAAGCGTTTGGGAGCTCTGCCAAGTTTGGCTCTCCCAACAGACTATCCTAGACCAAGTATGTTATTGAACTTTTCTGGACCAAGTAGAGAGCAATGGAATATGGGCGTATACTGATCAACGGTGTCCACGACTATAGCTCCCGCCAAGCTTGTCGAGTCCTTCCAGTCTTCGCCTATCCCCCAAGCTCTCACCACTACGTTGATGAAGCTCACCATCGAGTTTTCCACGCTCTTCCCCGCATCTCCCTTACCTACCCCTTACCATATCCTCTTGACCTCATTCGCGATCCTGCTATTCCGATACACTCCGGATCCTTCGCTCGTGATCTGCACTTCAGCCCATGGATCTGCTGCTCCACTGCTGCTCAAGCTCGATCTCGCTACGGAGATGACCTTCTTCGACGTCTTGCGACAGATCATGGAGAGAGAACAGGAAGCTTCAGACGATGCGGTACCACTCACCAAGTTGGTGGATCACATCAAGCCTGAAGGTCCTCTCTTCCGAGTCAGATTCTTCGACTCGACACAAGTAGAACAAGATCCTTCCACATCATTGACGACAGACCTTACTCTGTTCCTACTTGCTGCGCCTTCAGATACACCAGCGACAAGAACGTCAATTCCGCCATTGTACCTTCGATTGGCATACAACTCCCTGTTGTTCACGCAAACTCGAATTTCTGCGCTTCTGGAGTCCTTGCTTCAGCTTCTTTCAGCAGCTGCGACTCGCGAAGCCTCTCACCCTCTCGGCTCTCTTCCTATCCGGACTCAAAATCAATCTACCGCTTTACCGGACCCCGCAGCCGATTTGGATTGGTGTGGATTCGTCGGTGCCATCCCCGATATCTTCTCAGCCAATGCCAAGGCCAATCCGGAGAGGGTCTGTGTCGTGCAGAGTGAACTGGCAGAAGGACAAACGATCATGGACGGACCGAGTCGTGGACGAAGGACATACACCTATAGACAGATAGATGAGGCGAGTAACGTTGTCGCTCATGCTTTGATCAAGAACGGATTGCAAAGGGAAGAGGTTGTTATGGTTTACGCAGCAAGAAGTGTAGAGATGGTCGTCTGTGTGATGGGTATCTTGAAGGCCGGTGGTGTATTTTCGGTTGTCGGTAAGTGCCTCTACTTCGCACAGAAACGGTCTTTCACATTAGCTAACGCTGTCTTGAAGACCCCGCATACCCTCCATCAAGACAGACGGTCTATCTCTCCGTGTCTACCCCTCGAGCTCTCCTTATTATCTCGAGTGCTGGTACACTCGCCCCGACTGTATCCGACTACATCTCCGAGAACCTATCTCTGCGTCTCCTTGTTCCCGCCATCAGCTTAACTCCTAACGGTGTCACCGGTTCCCGATCAGGCGAATCCGATATTCTCGAGCCATTCCAACAGTTCGCTCAGACTCCTGCGGGCGTGGTCCTTGGTCCTGACTCTCCTGCAACTTTGTCATTTACCTCGGGAAGTACTGGTATCCCTAAGGGTGTGAAGGGCCGACATTTCAGTTTGACTCATTTCTTCCCCTGGATGGGCCAAAGATTCCAGCTGGACACAACATCCAAGTTCACCATGTTAAGTGGTATTGCCCATGACCCTATTCAGCGAGACAGTGAGTGTCTCCCTTCCCGTTGGTGAGCCCTGACGCTGACAGTGTTACAGTGTTCACACCTCTGTTCCTCGGTGCTCAGCTACACGTCCCCACTGCTGACGATATTGGTACACCTGGTCGATTGGCTGAGTGGATGGCCGATAGCGAGGTCACTGTGACCCATTTGACACCTGGTAAGTTGACCCTCTCTCGTGGAACACGCTCTACTCTGACCACTTTATAGCAATGGGTCAACTTTTGTCTGCCCAAGCTACTCGACAGATCCCTTCCCTTCGAAACGCTTTCTTCGTCGGTGACGTTCTTACCAAGAGAGACTGTACCCGATTGCAATCTTTGGCTAAGAATGTGCGAATCATCAATATGTACGGCACAACCGAAACCCAGCGAGCTGTGTCCTACTTCGCTATCCCAAGTGTCAACGAGGACATGACTTTCCTGACTACTCAGAAAGACTTGATCCCAGCTGGTCAAGGTATGATCGACGTCCAGCTTCTGGTTGTCAACAGGACCGATCGAAATGTCCCATGTGCCGTTGGAGAGATGGGAGAAATCTACGTCAGATCCGGAGGATTGGCTGAGGGATACCTTGATCCTTCTGCAACAGCCGAGAAATTCGTTACCAACTGGTTTGGTGAAGGCGTCGAGCGAAAGGACACCTTGGCTGAGACCAAGCCCGAAGCTGCCAAGCACTGGTTCGGTATCCGAGATCGAATGTACCGAAGTGGTGATCTCGGTCGATACCTGCCCGATGGTCGAGTGGAATGTGTCGGACGGGCCGATGACCAAATCAAAATCCGTGGATTCCGAATCGAACTTGGAGAAATCGACACTCATCTCAGTCGACACCCTCTTGTCCGAGAGAACGTCACTTTGGTCCGACGAGATAAGGACGAGGAGAAAGTGCTTGTCAGCTATTTCGTACCCATCGATGGTGATGATTTGGACGGTTTGATGAGCTCCAGCGAAGCAGGTGGCGAGGATGATGAGGAGATTGATCTCAAGACAGAGATGATCAAGGGCGTCAAGAAATACAGACGATTAATCAAGGACATCCGGGAATATCTCAAGAAGAAATTGCCGAGTTACAGTGTCCCTGCTGTCTACTTCCCTCTTCACAAACTTCCTTTGAACCCCAACGGAAAGATCGACAAACCCGCTCTTCCTTTCCCCGACACTTCCCTCCTCGTTCCCACTTCCTCCGCCGCCAACACCGACATGACTCCAACTCAGAAGACGATCCACGATATCTGGCTTCGTCTCTTGCCCTCACCTCCCCCTCATGTCGCTCTCGACGAGAACTTCTTCGACATGGGCGGTCACTCTATCCTTGCCACAAGACTCATCTTCGAGGTGCGAAAGGCATTTGTGGTCAACGCTCCTCTTGGTTTGGTCTTCGACAAGCCTACCATTGCTGGACAGGCTGCGGAGGTTGACCTTCTCCGAACTGCCGATCTTGGTGGTGGCGACGCGAGCGGCAAGGATGTCGTGAAGCATGATGCTTACGCGGACGATCTAGCACCATTGGCCAAGACATTGCCAAACTTCGAGTCCCTTCCCGCCGATTTCGCCACGAAGGAACTCACTATCTTCTTGACTGGTGCTACCGGTTTCTTGGGAGCCTTCATTCTCAAAGATCTGCTCTCCAGACGCGTTAAGAAGGTCATCTGTCTCGTACGAGCTAAGAATGCCGAGCAAGGTCTGCAAAGATTGAGGGACAGTGGTGAGGGTCGAGGTGTTTGGGATGAGGAATGGGTCAAGCAAGGGAGAGTCGAAGCGGTCATTGGTGATCTCGCCGAGGAGAAGTTTGGTCTTTCAGCTTCCGAATGGGATCGAATCGCCGCCGAAGCCGATTCAGTCTTGCACAACGGTGCTATCGTCCACTGGGTTTACCCTTACGCCAAGCTCAGAGCTGCCAACGTGATTTCGACCGTCACTGCGCTTAACCTCTGTGCGACCCATCACTCGAAACAGTTCTCCTTCATTTCGACCAGTGCTGTCTTGGATAACGAGCGATTCGTACGAAAGGCTGACGAACTTGTTTCCCAAGGTGGACAAGGTGTTTTGGAGAGCGATGATCTGGAAGAGGGAAGGACAGGATTGGAGGGCGGTTATGGTCAGACCAAATGGGTTGCGGAGAAGCTTATTATGGAAGCAGGAAAGAAGGGTTTGTCAGGTTACATTTTGAGACCGGCTTACATCTTGGGTGACTCGAAGACTGCTGGTGAGTGTGGCGTGAAAGTGAAATGAACGACCAAAGAAGCTTTTACTGACTGCTTCTGATTTATCAGTCTCGAACACCGATGATTTCATTTGGCGAATGGTCAAGGGATGTCTCCAGCTTGGACTTATCCCGGATATCAACAACTCTGTCAACCTTACGCCTGTCGATCACGTTGCCCGACTTGCAGCTCTTTCAACTCTATCGACACCTTCAGCCGGGTTCTCTGTTGTCCACGTTCGTGGTCATCCTACTATCCGATTTAACGACTTGCTCGGCGCGCTTCAGACATACGGTTACGATGTCACGCAAGTCGAATACGTTCATTGGCGAACCAAACTTGAACAACACGTTCTTGAAACGCAAGATAATGCCCTTTTCCCATTATTGCATTTCGTCCTCGATGACTTGCCGACCAGTACCAAATCTGCAGAATTGGACGACCGAAATGCTCAAGCTCTAGCGGGTGGTGCGGGCGAGCAGAAGACGGCGGGTGTGGACGAGGCGCAAGTTGGATTGTATATGGCTTGGCTGGTCAAGGTCGGATTTATGGAGGGACCGCCAACGGGTAAGGGGAAGAAGACCTTGCCAGTTTTGGAAGGAGGTGTTTCCAAGGCTATTGGAAGGACGACTGCTGGTGTTGCATGAGCATCCACAGCACGTCGCTGATGGGATAAGGAGGTGTACAAGTACATCGCAATCATAGACAAGAAAGCATGAAATGCAGCTGTATCCATTTCCATAGCGACTATTCTTTTGCAAGAGAAACCACTTTCTCACGTCGCACCGGGTGAGCTGCAATATCGAGGTGGACATGGGCGTGCCATGGGCCAGGTAGTAGCACACGGCAACTGACGGGGAAGACAGGCTATTCGTGCGATTGATGAACAGAGAGAGCAAAGACATGAGGTTTATTTCCCGTCGATCAAACGTTTCGTCGCCCCCATCGATATAAAATCGTTACCGACGGAAAGGGATAATTACTCATCGTGATCCACGCAAGCACATGTCTCACTTTCGTGGGATTGAGAGATGCAAAGTTGGCCTGTCCCTTCCTGGTACTCGTACGGTATCGATCTATTCTTGGCCGTCGATCTGAAATTGACCGAAGTTGCTCCGATGACCGGTCCGGTCAACGGTCATCACAGGAGGGAGGGGGGGTGGGTCGTATACTTTTTCATGATCACCTAGTGGGTTGGTTGCATTGTAAGATCAACGCCACGAACAATGCTGTACAATAGGGAGGTGACTTAAGGATCGCCTCCGCCACCCAGCCAGACGGTAGTAATAAAGTTCAAGGGGATGATTAACAAGCATGTTTTTCGCCACTAATCAACGTGGCGTTCACCATCCCTTTGAACTAACTTTCATCCCTAGAATGTAGATCTGACGTTCTTGCCGAGTCGGCATCTCATCTCATCTCAATCGCCCACATCTGTCGGGAGGTCATAGGAACCAATCCGGCCGTAAGGTCTACTTTGATGTGATCTGGTCATGTGGTGTAACTTTGATGCGGAGATTGTCATGCAGGGAACGATCTTGTGGTACGCTAATTTAGTTTGTGACCGACCACGTATGGCTGTCTGTTTTATAATACGCTTACGCAGCACGGAGAGGTACAGTACTCGCCACATCTTGGATGACCCCTTCCCCTTGTTTCTCTGTCTTTGTCATCTGTAAAGGACGGGAAGTGGGACAATCCTAAAGGCTGCTCACGGGGACCACTAGAACAGCGTCGAAAGAGACCAAAGGGAAGGGAGGTAGCCTTACTCCCTAATGTGGCCGCCCCAAGATTTCAATATGCCCCCTCCCCCCCTTCCCCTGCCTTTCCTGATTGCGGCACGCGTAAGAGGTCCCTGTGAAAATGCATGCTGGCAATCTACCATATATCGTTAAAAATACGCTTCACATGGCGACGATTGGTCGATCCTTTGTCTTGCAATCTCGCGCTAGTACATCGATTTTGTGTCATCCTGAAGGACGAGTTCACGGTAATTCCTTTGTCTTAACATGCAAAGCAGTGCGGCAACGAGTGACTGATAGCACTGGCCTGACATTACGAACAACTGCTTGCGTATGTCAAGATCGCACTGGTCTCACCTCAGCTAACTATCGTTCTTCACGTGTCTGTATCACAATAAAATCACAGCCGACGCTGGAAGATCGCGTTTTCATCCCTCTGCTTTCTGTTTATTTTCACTGGCCCTGAGAATAGCTTATATACTAGTGACTGATCCAGAGGATTAGGACTCAAACCTGTAGTCATCAATTCAGGTTGTTCAACCCTTTTCGACAAGTCAACCCTTCACGCGACAACCCGAACGATACTTGTCGTGTCATCACCTTTCAGGTCACATCCACTTTTGCTGGTCTCCAAGCCTTCATTTTCGTATAAAAACCCCGAACCAGGACTGATCCGCTCCTCACGTCGTCTGGGAAGATATTGACGACCCGACGGACCGATTCAATCGAATCAAGCAGACGAAAAAAGTTCTTCGTGGGCTTCACATCATCGCCTTCGGACCCCTCCCCGACAGACTGATCAGAGTTCGCCCTGTCGTCGATCATTCCGTTGCCGTTCGCTCTTTGTCAGCTTCCGTCGGTTATTGGATCATCTCGACGAATAGCCTCGGTCTACCCTGTGATTAGTCATAGAACGCTTATCCCATTTCATACTACTGAAGACCGAAGTGCGCCACAACAGTGCAACATCAAGTCAAGTGAGTCATAGGGTAAAGTGAGTAAATTTGTTCCACTTCCTTCAATTCATTCACCCTTTGTCCGTGGATTCTCTGTTGTTGTTGTTGTTGTTGTTGTTCTGCTCGGGTGCTGATGTCTTGTCTGTGCGATGTATGTCCTAGGTACACCCTCCACCCTCCACAGTAACTTAGTCGAAAAGTGGCAGATTGAGAACAAAGGAGAATTATTGATATTCATCGATACAACACATTCAGGCACCACCACGTGGATCGCGACATTGATTTCTTATTGTTGTTCGCGATCAGAATCGTTTCGTTGGCGTTGGACAATGTACACGATGTTACAAGAAAGAAGGGAGGAGGAAGGAGGGAAGGGGGATTCGGATGTATTGATGACGAGCTCAGAGGAATTAGAGTCCTCGTCTTCCGGGTTTACCGGTATACATACGTCTAGACCCAACGCCTCACCCTCACCTCCATTTATCGGTCACCGAGTTTTCGCCTCCGAACTCGACTCCGGACGTGCACACCAAGCCACAACGGATAGGTGTACCTCGAACAAGGTGACACTATCACCAACACCGACAACAACAACAACAACAAAACCATTTTCATTTCAATCACCAATCACTCCGGCGATCACTCCTGTCCCTTCGATCGGTGCTTCTTCTTCGCCACCACCACCACATTTAGTATATTATCAACCACAAGTACAACAATCAAGTCAACGTAGACCACTTTCTTCTTCTTCTTTTCATTGTCAAGCTATACATCCCTTAAATTCGTCAAGCTCAGTACCACTTGATCCGCACTCGCAATCGAGGAATACTGCTCAGAGTGAAACTTCTTCGTCCTCTTCACATAGACCTAGACCACTTCGACTGATCCCGGCCTCATACACCTCTTCGTCATCGTCGATACGTACACCTTTGACATCAACCCCACTTCGATCTGCCTCTGCACGACGACTAGCCCGATCCCCATATTCTTCTCTTCCATCTAGTCGTACTCCCAACGGTCTTGGCAAGATGGCTTCTGCGGTCAGCATCAAGCAAGAACCGCTGTCTTCCACTCCTACACCTCGATGTCCACCACATCTCTCTCCGCCAATCAATATGCGTCCCTTGCAAAATCACAATGTCAGATCATCTTCTCGACCTGTGGCTATCAAATCCGATCTGGTCGTTCCACTACCCCCAATCTCAGCTGAAGAGCCTAAAACGCCTACTGCGGCTTCTGCGCCTTCTCAAATCGCTAGTCCGTCCGGTTCGATGTCGATGTCACAACGTCGGGGCGTACGACCCACTTTCCCAAGTAGTCCAAGGACAGCTCAAACTAAAGCACCATCTCAAAGTCGAGGATCCTACACAGGAGGCGGGGGTGAGACACCTCAACCTCGTACAGCGAGACAATCACCTTATCCACCCATGTCAGCACCATTACAATATCCGAGAGGATGGCACCAGCATCAATCTGCTCCTGCTGCGATGGTAGCGGCTGCACCCCAAACGGCTGTACCATCAGGCGCTTCGGGGTCGCGTGCCAAAAATCCGTACCAAGCGAATCTGGATGAGATCCCGAAAGATTTCGTATTGAATCAGTTGATAAGATTAGCACCGACTTATTGGTTCTCGCCCGAGACGGCGGACTGTAATATCAGTAAGTGGTGTTCTTTCTCGCACGACCACGTTGCTCTTGTATGCCCAACAAGGTGACAGTCGTTTTCGTTGGCTGGATGATCAGTGTCAAACCGTCAGGAAAACAACACTAACCTGTATCTTTTACTAGTCATTCCGATGAAGAAATACACCAAGATCGATACCTACCCGCCAAACAAAGCTTCATCCGACCCCAACTCTCCACGAGACGGCACGACACCCACCGCCGCTAATTCTGCTATCCCTCGAGGTGGTGTGCCCGTTGCTGCTGCTGCTGGCCGTTCTTCGGGGTACGAAAATCGACCGAATCTTGGTTCGAGTTCGACTACAGAAGGTCATTCGGCTAGAAGAGGCAGTCTGCCAGATTTATATCGATACGAGGTGAGTCCGAATGTCATGTCGTATACAACGGATATACAGTCCTGACTCGCTTGTTCGAATGTCCGCAGACATGCCTGTGTTTCCCCGCTCATCGGGACTATCTCACACCACAATCACCCCTCTTCCACGCTCTGCTCAATTCACCAGCTGGCAAATTACAATCCCCCGCACCGACGCGCGATGTGAACGGACGACTGATTTGGAATTCTCCAATCATCCGAGGTGCCAAAGTCATGCCGAGTAAAGTTGGACAACCGAAAGCGCTCTATCTGCCATTGCCAGATCCAGATAGCTTCATATTGATGCTACATTGGTTGTACTGGTGAGTTTACCGCGCACCCTGGACAAGTGTATTTTTCGACGTGATTGACAAAGCTGATGCGGTGTGATCGGGCTGCAGGCACGATAGAGATTATATCAACCATTGTTTATCTTCCGGCTCCGTAACGTGGCAAGGTCTAGTTCGAAATATCGAATATCTCGGACTCGACAACGAGATCAAGAAACTCACCGGAGATTGGTGGAAACGATGGGTCCGACCGACGTCTGCTGGAGAACGTTCAGCGGCGTTGCCGGGAGGGGGTGTTGGTGGTGGTGTGGGAGCGAGGATGGACGAAGATGGGGATGGGGATGAAGGGAGGGTTGAGACGGATAGTGGACATGAAGCGGATGAAGAGGAAGATGATGCGGATATCGAACATAGACCAGAAGATGGGTCAACGGATATCGTTTCGGAGCAATTGAAGAATCTGTAGGCGGGGTTCACACATGATTCGATTGCTCGATAAGTGTGTTTGTGTGGGAGGTTGGGTCAATGTGGGTGTTGAGCGTTGAATGGGTGTCAGTAAGTTGTCTGTCTTTTACATTTTATCATCGTCCGTACAACCTGTATTGTAATACTATCTATTGTACTGTATTCACCTTCCTAGACGTCCATGTATTGTACAGTATGTCTCATGTTCCGCTCCCACAACTTCATCGTACGTACAACGGGTATTATCATCTACTTCGTACTATGTTCGGTAACTTCGATCTCACGGCGACATGGTCTTGATGCTCTTCCCGCCATTTGTCGAGTCGAACAGTGATAGAGGAGTCTCGGGTAGACCCAGAAGAGGAGAAGCGAGTGTCCATACAATCTCAAGCAAGTACGCTGATAAGTTGACCAAAGCATAAAATGTCTACCGTACCAAAACGACAACGAACGCATTCGTCAGCTCCTATTGCCCTTCACAGGTCGTAAAGCCGCATCCCCACTTACCATCGGTATGACACCCATAAATATGTTACCGACGACACCACGTCGTTTGATCGTTTCCCAAAGTTCTGTCTCTACGATCTTTTGTGCTTGAGCAGATTTGAAGGGTCCTGTCAATCTATAAAAAGTGGGGAAAGCAGCGCCGAAACTGCCGTACATGAGGTATATCAGCGACTGTACGGTATACGCATTGTGAAGAAAAGCGTGACGTCGCCGTCGCTCACTCACCAATAGACGAAAAGGACAAACCAGCCGTATTCGTTCCATAGCTGTCTTAGACTTGGCGCACTACCTATATCTTTCGCCAAAGTCGACATGTAAGTCGAATGGTCTACGCCATATTGAATACGTGATGTGGGGGAATGTAAGAGGTGATAAGTCTCGGGCGAGGTAGGTATGGGGATCGTGCGATTAGGTGACGATAGAAGGAGGAAGAGTTGGGCTTGCATTTCCGCGATCGGGGGTATAGCGCCTGGAATGATATCACAACGATCATCAGTCATATTGATCGGCGGTGGCTCGGAGATCGGTAGAAAGGCTCTGCACTCACCCACGCCTGGCCTTACGAAACCTATAAATCCCACACTGAGATCTTTCTCACTCATCATTCCTCTAATCTCACATTCCTCCGGACCTCTTGGATATCCCTCACCTAACCAACTCCATTCCTGCTTGTACCCTGTACAAAGCACGACCAGATCCGGCTGACAAATGTCTTTCCAAGCCATCTCCTTCTTTCGATGTTCTGGCGGAGGATTGAATATCGCTCTTCCGTCTTTATCAAATTCCTTTGGGAACGGTACGATATCGATCTTCGCATCATGCGGTGAGGGTGGATCGATATAATGTGCGAAGAGCTTGTGAAGCGGTGATAGAGTATAGAAAGGCTTGTTGATGTATTGCATCGCTTTTGCAGATTTGTTGAGGAATAGATAGGCGCGACCTTGTCTCTCGGGCGGTAGTTGACCAGCCCATTGATTACACCCTGCTTGAGTACCGGTGAGGAACCATAAGACTCGCTTGATGATTAGATCGGAGATGAACCATCGGATATGAGAGGCGGACACCCAAGGATGAACATAGGCTGTCTCGAAGAGCTGACCTCGTTACGTTGTTAGCAATGGGCACTTGGCAATCGGCATTCGACAGTCGAGGTCAGACCATAAGGGATACACACTCACATTAGTGATCAATCCGTCGATTGGCAAATTCCCATCAAAAGTCGTTCCAAACACTCTAAAGTTATTCAACACCTTTGGGAACGACAAGAACCCGGTTCTCACACCCAACCGAACCTTCTTAGAAGGCGCCATGATCGACTCGTACGCGACGTCCATCCCCGTCTCTCCACAACCCAACACCAGAACTTCTTTATCTCGCACTTGATCTCGTGATTTGTAATCTGACGAATGGATCCATTCTGGTGCGTTGGGAGGGGAAGGTTTGGTATTGAGTCCTGGGATAAGAGGTATGTTGGGTGTGACGTGTAAACCTGTTGTGATGATTACGCGTCGAGCCAAGATGGTGATTGGCTCTCCGACAGGTTCTTTTTCTACATTGACGGGCTGGAGCACAGCAAGATGTTTGTAATCGTCGATAGGAGAGGGGACTTGTGAGAGTGAGACGAGTTTGGTTGACGTGTGAATATAAGGGTTGAGGGCGAAATGTTTGATGTATGAATTGAGGTATTGGACATAGTTGGGTAGAGAGGGATGATCAGGCGCATAGAGTGGATATCTAGTGATAGCGCGAATCTGTCAGCTTGAACGGGCAAGGATTTACGAGCGGCAGACTCACCTGAAATCGGAGAAACAGGTCAACTGTTTACTGCTGACCAACTCTGCGTTCTCGTATCCTCTCCAGCTACAGAGTGAGCAATATCAATATTTTTACACCGAGGAGCTATCATCCCAGCCGCGTTGCGATGTACTATCGCACAACTCAGGTGGAGACGCAACGGAGTGCTCACCGGAACGTCCCTCCAATCTCTGATTCCATCTCCACCAAAACCGGTTCTTCACCTTCGTTCCATCTCTCCCCATACTCCACTACATACTTGAGCGAGACCAATCCTGCTGGACCACCACCTATCACCAAGGTGGAAGTACGTTTTGGGAATATGGTGGTCATGATTGTTAAGAGTATGTGATAGAGATGAGGTTTGAGATATCGATCTGATGGATGATTAGGTGTTTCATGATGTGTGACCACTGATCCAGGACGTTTCAGGGTCCGAGCTTCTCATCGGGAAATTGATTGCCGCCGAGATTGTAGCATCTGCGACGAGATGCATCTAAAATCTGAACCGATAGAACCAATGATGACGAAGAATATTCTGACCATAGTACCCCGACCTCATTTATCCTGACTCGGGAACCCTCACAAACGTATCAATATCCCAACCATCTACAGTACTCGACCAACCGAAACGTCAGCACGCAATCGAAATAAATGGTTCACCTCCCAAAGGGGATGATTACCCACATCGATTCCTCAACTTTTCGCCCAGAGCGCGATATCGAATACCTCAAATTGCGCATTCGGAATGCGGTCGATGTTCTGTGAATGGAAACCCTACTTGGTCAGGAGGAACGAAACGAACGATCGATCCTCCAACTTCATCAATTCTGAAACGGGAGAATACAGTAGATGCGCGTGAGCGAGTCATAAACAAGAATCAAAATGTATCCATGCTCACCGGAATCCAATGCGTCGCAGAAGCTGTCAATCTCAGAATCAGCAGCGCTCGTTGAAAGATGACTCTCATACATCCTTTTTGCTTCACTAACTTGTAGATGTCGTATCATCTCACTTGACCTTGTCCCTCGTCATCCGCTGCCGTGCTGAAAATCTTTCTGACAAGCTTCATCTGTTTCCCATCAACTTGATATGTTCTCCTCTCGGCAATGACATTGTCGTCAGCCTCGACAGTCTGCCTGTCCTCCTCGGAAGATGTCACAGTATCGTGCTGGCCTGATAGCGAATTCGACCGCAGACGAGCCTTGGTCCTGGTCGACGAGCTTGGATCGATCGTCTGTCGATAGGCGTGGCCGGACAAGGCCAACTCGTTCTCCGTAGCCCAGCTTGGAACGGGCGACACGTCGAGCCCGAAGTCGGAATCGGAGTCTGAACGAGAAAACAGCGAGCTAAGGCTTAGGCTCGGAGCGCCACTTAGCCTTCCGCGTTGCATCTCGCATGCTCTCGCAAAGATTTCGTGGATACAGTACTTGACGTGATATGAGTCCAGAAGATCCGCACAGAAGTTTCGTTGATTGTTGAGGGTCGTAGACTATCCGCGTCAAGTCCATTTCCGTCATATACCAGATACTCGAAAGTCTTTAGGGCCCCGACGAGGACCATCGCTCCAGTACCGTTCTTCACTTCGGAATTTCAGATTCCGGTGTCTATGTCGAGGTCTGCTGTCAGATAGATTGACGCTGTGGCACTCTCCAGCTCTTGACACATTGTCCTTTGCCCTGCAGTACAGGAAGTATGTTAGCGTGTGGAGTGTACTGCATCCTTTGGGAAAGACTGACGATCCATCAGCGTGTCTCCTCTTCCTTCATCATACCACCGATAATTCCCAATGCTCGAGGGGTAAGGTAATTATAGTCAATCAAATTGACTTACCCAAAACTCATGCGACTCCAAGAGTAGCCTTTCTAGATTCTTACGAGCACCACGATTCGACGTCCGTGTCAATCCTTTTTCCCGCATAAACTCTTTGACCCATTTACGCATCGACTCCTGGCCACCAGACCATACCGAGCGACTCAGCTTTCATTGTTCTGATAAACCAGCTGGATCACAGTCGTATAGCTACTGGTGCTCACCGGTTTCTCGAGCTCGTGCCATTCTCTCACAGGTGTCATTCCTTCTAGATAGTTGATACCTTCAGGATCATCTTTCCACTGTTTATGAATTAGGCGCGTCTTCCTCACGAAGTCTCTGAACAAGCTAGTCATCTTTGAGGAGGAACTCTGAACGGGTTTATCGATGAGATATCAAGATTTGAAGACTGTTTTGATGTCTTCAATTAGCTCTCGATATTAAGTAGAAAGGGAAAGCAACAAGGTGGAAGACGTCTGACAGTTCGTTATCTAATTCAACTCGCAACACCAATTTTCGAATAAACATCCATATCATCAAGAGGGTGCATGTATTCCTCATGTTGATGCGAGGTATGAGCACCCTCACTCCGACGCACAAGGATCAGATCAATAGCGGAATGGGGTACCAAGGATCAACCGAGGTTGATCAACAAAGTCGCTGTCTGCGTGTTTGCTGACTTGGCACCCTGAAGTCCCCTCAACATCGTGGCTCCAAACCAGCCGAAAAGGTGCGCGAAGTCTGGAACCCTTGGCCAAGGACTTGGAGCTGGGTCTTGCTCTAGCGTCTGGCTCCTGAACCCACGTTTGATCTGCACTCGACTTTGATGAAAGGGTGGCATTCGGGTAAATAGATGCTTCACAGGCTGTATATGTATATGCCACTCGTCAATTGCTGCGAGAAGCGGTGATCGCCGCGAAACATCTTTTGTTTGGTTTCAGCGTTTCAACATCTCGAATGACTTTTCTTGCAATGCAACAGCCCAGAAGAGAATCTTTGTCTTCTCCATTACCCATCAGAACGTGTTCGCTACAATGTCATATTCTTCTCCTGTATCGCCTGAGCAGGAAGAGGAGGTATCTCAGCTATTGAAGGATATACCGGATCGACCTTATCCGACGTATGATGAGCTTGACTACGAGACATACTTGGTGCGTTGTATTTCGCGTCACTGCCCACCTCTTCTCGATACTAAGACTCGACATCTTGAAAGCTACTACCCGAACTGCTATTTTATTGTACTGACCACCTCTTATATCGGTAGAAGGCCCACTTGATCCCAAATCGACCATTCCTCCTCTCCTCACGAACCACCTCCACCTGGTCTTCATCTCACAACTTCCGACTCCCGTCTACCGAAGCTGGCCCTTCACGTCCGAACCTCTCCGCACTTCGTCCATACGCGCACCATATAGTCCCTATCGCCAACACTTATGTACCCCAATATTCCGAGTTCGAACGAACCGAACGACCGCTTGGCGAAGTCCTTGACCTTTGGGAGAGGGGAGCGGAAGAAGGGAGAGGTCTGTATGTGAAGGATTGGCATCTGATGGCTGAGATAGAGGGAGAAGGAAGAGGTGTTGAAGAGGTCTATGAAGTACCTCAATGTCTTAGAGGTATATTCTCAGCACTCCCTCGGTTGACAATTGTATGCTGATCATCAGATCAAAAGGATAGACGACTGGCTCAATCCTCCTTATACCCCTTCTCCACGAGCCCGGTCTCAAACACTCGCGAAGTCTACGACCGCGTCCACGTCCGACTTCCGCTTCACGTATCTCGGTCCACCATTGACTTACACCCCGTTCCATCGGGACGTGTACGGCTCGTACTCGTGGTCTGCAAATATCGTAGGGAGGAAAATATGGTGGTTATTTGCACCCGATAAGCTGGACAAAGTGAAGGATAAGCATGGGGAACTGGTGTTCGACGTTCGGAAATTGGAGGATGAAGGTGGTGGGGTCAAAATATTACAGGAGGTGAGTTTGATGCACGAGGGAGGGAGTGGAGTTAGATTGATGAGATGGGTGCTGATAGATCCGCTCGGCAGGAGGGGGAGGTCATTTTCATACCTAGTGGTTGGCATCATCAAGTGGTGAATATAGATTTTGTAAGTGAAACAATCGGGAACATGAACTTCCTCCAATCCGACGCCCTTGGCGACTGCTTATCATCCCCTTGATCATATCACCCTGTTCTCGTTCCCGTTCCTGCGCTGATGATGATCTCTTCACTGCTCCAGTGTATATCGATCAATCACAACTTTTTCGCCTCACCCACCCTTCCGTCGATACATCACACCCTTTGCGTATCTCAAAAGCGAGTTGAAGAAGCCATTTCCGATGTGAAGGAGATGATTATCGAACGACTTGGAACAGACACCGACGCATGGGAGAAAGAGTGGGTGGAAGAGGTCCAAGGTTTACTGGAGAGAGATGCGGGTTGGGGATGGAAAGGGTTCTGGGAGACGGTGTTGCAGAATCTCAACGTGAGTATGGGGATCTCGCTTCTTGATCCATTTGGACAGCTATTCTGTCACAGGTGATATATAGCGATTATAGCGGAGTGTTCGAAGAGGATGGCTAATGTTCGTTGACTCGTAGTATCCGCCTGCTGCCGAAAATCTGTCACCGCCCATGGCTATGCGCGATGCATGGGTGAGAGAAGTCATACATCTTTACAAGACGAGACGAGAATGGATCTATCTTGCGGAGGTTCGACGTACAGTTGAGGAGATAGAAACTCTGCTAGACATGTAGAGATAGATACAACGTGTGACGTCATACGTAATGTCTTCACAAGCGGACGGAAGGTAACGACGAGCGGTCATGAGATAGCATAATCAAGCTTTCACAACCCTTCTTCAATCTACTCTGGATAGGTAGCAAGAGGTATAGGACGGTATGGTCGAAGTCAAGGATAAGCAAGGGCAGACAATCAACGTAGGCGATACGGTCTACACTCCGTTCAGAGGTGGGAAGCATGAAGGGGAGGTGAGTGCGGGCGGTGATCAGAATCAAGGCACTGCTGATGGGTAAGTACGTGGCAGGTGTCTGATATCGTGACGACCAAAGAGGAGGGCGAGGAGAAAGGGGTCAAGAACCCTCCCAAGGTATGTAAGCACTTGTTATCCACAGCTGAACGGCTATTCATCGTATCGCTTTAGGTGTTGTTCACGGATCAAAACAACAAAGATGTTTCTCACAACCCTGAGACCTTGACCAAGGAGTAAGAGCCACGATTAGCTTGCACTGTGTTGTACCGATTTACAAGAGGATGAGACTGCTCCGCTTTAAGAGAGATGCACGATGTTGTGTTATTCAATACACCACATAGCACAACCTTGATTCATTCGACATTTTTGATTTCTTCATACAACCCTTTCTTGCGTTCTTTACTTTTTAGTCTTCCTTCCACCCACACTGAAACTATGCCTTTGCTTTCTTTGCTTCTACCTCTTCTACATCGTCCTCATCATCGTCGTCATCTGCTTTGGCTTTCCTCTTTGATCCAGCTTCGCCCTTCATTGGGACTGCCTCTTCGTCTGCATCATCTTCCTCTTCGTCTCCTTCTTCTTCCTCTTCATCGTCGTCATCATCGGGTTGTTCTTTCTGTTCACGGCGAGTAAAAGCTCAGCACGGTCCCTACTAAGGAGAGAGACGTATGAACGTACGTTGTAGAAATCTGCCAAGACTTGTTTATGATCAACGCCCTTGTCTTCTTCTTCATCATCCTCATCATCTTCCTCATCACCATACTCTTCATCATCTTCTTCGTCGTATTCTTCATCGTCATCTTCTTCATCATCGTCATCGTCGTTGTCTAGTGCTTCTCCATTCTTAGGGATATCTTCCTCTTCCTGTGTGGGGGAACATCGACATT